>NC_045593.1:46524885-46867385 GCF_009819795.1 Aythya fuligula
TGGGGTATCACAAGGTCAGAGTAGAGGGGGACAATCCCCTCCCTCAACCTGCCGTCCACTCCTCTTTTGATGCTGCCTAGGATACAACTGGCCTTCTGGGATGCTGGCTTACATCAAGCTTTTTATCGACCTGAACCCCCAAGTCCTTCTCTATAGAGCTGGTCTTCATGAATTCTTCACCCAGTCTATCCTCATGTCTAGAATTGCCCCGACCCAGCCGCCACACTTTGCACTGAGACTTGTTGAACCTCATCAGGTTTACATGGACACACTTACATAGCTTTTTCTGCTGTAATGTGTCTCTTTGGGACAAAAAAATACTTTTTTTTTTTTTTGTTTGTTTCCTTTTTAAACTTACACACATTAAGAACTATTTCAGAACAAATTGGCATTTGTGCCAATGGAGGGCTTCAAAATCAGCTTCCCACTCACCAGGGTGAAGGAAAGTGGGAGCTCCACCTGTGCATCGTCTGTACATCTCCTGTGCTAGTAGCGTCACTCAGGCAGCAGGTGGAGGAACTGCAAGATCTATGCTGCATTAGGGAAGGATATTAAGAAATAGAGTATTACTTGAGAAATTTCACAAAGAATTACTAGGGCCCTGTTGCACTGACTTCCAAAAAGTAGCAAACAAATATCAACAAGATCCAGACATTTCCATCCATCTTGGAAAAGGAGATGTCATGGTCTCTGGTAGCTTGTGGTTGCAGGATGACTCCCTCTGCTTACATGAAAGGAGACTTTGTGGTTGGTACAGACCACCAGATCAAGGATAGGATGTTGATGAAGAGCTTTTTCTTCCACTACAAAAAGCAACACTCTTGCAGACCATGATCTTATTAGGTGACTTAAGCCACCCTGAAAAAGTGGCAGAGAAAACTTCAAACAGTCCAGAAAACTATGGGAGAGCATTGAGCATAATTTCTGTGTACAGGTGATAGAAAGCCCAACCAGAAGAGATGTATTTGCTGGACCTGTTGCTCAACAATGTGGAAGGACTTATTGGAAAGTTCACAAATAGAGTACCTGGGCTGTAATGACTATGATCTGACAGAATTCTCAACCTTAATCAGTTACGGGATCGGCAACATGTTTAGTCAAGACCCTAAAAACACCAGAAAGACAAATTTTTGGCTGTTTAAGGCCATTTCCACTGGGAAACTGCCCTCAGCAATAAAGGAGCAGAAGACAGCTACTAGATATATAGGCATTTTCCTCAGTGCAGAAGAGCTCTCAATCTCAACATACAAGAATTAGGGCACAGAATGCAGGAGACCAACTTGGCTAAGTTAAGACCTCTTAGTCAAATGGAAACACAAAATCAAAATACATAAGTTGTGAAGGCAGAGATACATATAATGGGAAGATTATGGGGATATGGTCCCTGTGTGCAGGGAAGAGACCAGGAAAGCCAAACCATAGTTAGAACTGAGCTTGGATAGAGATATATAAAAATAACAAGAAGTTTCTTCAGGTTCATAGGACAACAAAGGAAGTTAGGGGAATCTGGATCTCCCCTGATGAGTAAAAAAGGAGACCTAGCTACAATTGACATGGAGAAGGCTGAGGTACTCAACAACTTCTCTGCCTCAGTCTTCACTAGCAAGTGCTCTAGCTATACTACCAAACTCAACAGAATCTAAAGGCAGAGGCCAAGAGAAAGAAGTAGTTCCCACTGTAGGAGAATCATAGAATCATAAAGTTATAGAACGGCTTGGGTTGGAAGGAACCTTAATGATCATATAGTTCCAATTCCTATGCCATGTACAGGGAGGCCACACACTAGATCATGTTGCTCAGGGCCTCATCCAACCTGGCCTTGAACATCTCCAGGGATGGGGTATCCACTGCTTTTCTGGGAAACCTGTTCCAGTGCCTCACCAGCCTCTGAGTGAAGAATTTTCTACTAACATCTAATTTAAATCCAGTCAATTTTTATCCACCGAATGATCTATTCTTCAATGCCATATCTCTCCAATTGGAGATCAGGAAGTTGTATGGGACTGTGTCAAAGGCCTTACAGAAAACGAGGTAGATTACTTTAGTTGGTCTCTCCTTGTCAACTGATGCAGTCATTGCATCATAGAAGGCCAGCAGATTGGTCGGTCATGATTTGCCATTTGTGAAGCCATGCTGGCTGTATCAGATCACCTACCTGTCTTGCATGTGCCTTGACATTGCCTCCTGGAGGAGCAGTTCCATGATCTTTCCATGCAAAGAGCTTCTGTGAGGCTCACTGGTATGTAGTTCCCAGGGTCTTCCTTTCTACCCTTTTTAGAAATGGGAATGATGTTTTCATTTTTCCAGTCCCCAGAGACTTCACCTGATGGCCATAACTTTTCAAAAATAATGGAGAGAGGTTTGGCAACTACATCAGCTAAATCCTTCAGGACACTGGGATGCATGTCATCAGGCCCCATAGACTTGTACCTATTGAGTTTAATTAGGTGATCTTGACCTAATGCTCTTCACTTACAGTGGGAGGAACCTTCTCCCCCCCCCATACCCCAGCCCACATCTACAACAAATTCAGGGAAACAATAGACAAGGGAAGCCTGACTGGCAGTGAAGAAGGAGGCAAAGGAATTGCCTCCTCAGCCTTCTCCACATCTGTGATTGGTAGTTTTCCCTTCTTGTTTGTCAGAGGAGTCATACTATCCTTGGCCTTCCTTTTCTGGCCAATGTACCTATAGAATCCCTTCTTGTTACTTTTTTCATCCTTTCCCAAGCTCATTTCCTTCTGTGCCTTGGCTTTCCTGATCCCATCCCTGCACATATAAATAGTATCTGTATACTATTTCCAGAGCACATATCCCTGCTTCCACTGCTTGTGCATTTCCTTTTTGCACCTCATTTTTACAAGCAGGTCTTGCTCTGCCATACCAGTTTTCTGTACTCCCTGCTTGCTTTCTTATACAAGGGTACAGAGAGTTCTTGTGCTCTAAGAAAAAACATCCTTAAAGAGTTGCTAGCTTTGTTCAGCTCTTTTGTTCCTCAAGACAGTATTCCAGGGGATCTCCTCCTCTAAGTCTTCAAACAGCTGAAAGTTCACTTCAGAAAGTCGGAGTCCTGACTTTGCTCCTCACCAGGCCTATGTTCCTCAAGATCACAAATTCAACCTGGATGTGGTCACTGAATCCCAGACTGACTCCAATCTTAAACTGTCTTAAACATGTCTTAAACATGGCCATTAATGGAACCTGAAAGTGCACAAGTCCATGGGATCCAATGTGATGTATCCAAGGGGAACCAGCAAATGAAGTTTTTAAGTCACTGTCTAATACTAATTTTTTACTAATATTTACAAATATTAGTAAATATTTTTCACTAATATTTACAAAGTTGTGGTGGTAAGTTTAAGACACTGGTAATTGGAAAATAGGAAATATAGCTTTTCTTTTCTATAGCTTTTTCTTTTTCTTTGAAAAGAGATTTTTTTTTTTTTTAAAGAGATTTTCGTTAGTTAGTTGGTTAGTTAATTAATTTGAGAAGATTAAAAAGAAAGGCTTGGGGAACTACAGGTCAGTCAGCATCACCTCTGTGAATCATGGAGTAGATCCTCTTGGAAACTACAGTAAGGCACATGGAGAACAGAGATGTGATAATGGTGGCGACAGCCAACTACTCTACTAAGGGTAAATCACAACTGACAAATCTTGTGGCCTTACAGAAAGGAGTTACAGCATTGATAGATAACAGAAGAGCAACTGATGTTATTTACCTGCACTTGTACTGATTTTGATACAGTCCAGCACAATATCTTTATGTCTAAAATAGAGAAACATTGATATGTTGAGTGAACAGTTCCAAGGATAAGGAATTGTTTGTAAGGTTGCACTGAAATTGTTGTAGTTAATGGTTTGATGTACAGGTGCAGACCTGTGAAGAATGGTGTCCCTCAGGTGTCACTGCTGGGACCAACATTATTTAACATCTTTAATTGTGACATGGACAATGCCACTGAGTGGACCCTCAGCAAGTTATCTGACGACATCAAACTGTGTGGTGCAGCCAATACACTGGAGAAAAGGGATGCCATCCAGAGGGACCTTGACAGGCTTGAAATGTGGGCCTGTGCAAACCTCTTGAAGTTCAAAAAGGCAAAGTGCAAGGTCCTGCATCTGGGTTGGGACAATCCCAAACATGAATAAAACCTGGGGGATGAATGGATTGATAGCAGCCTTGCCAAGATGTACTTGGGCTACTGATGAACAACAAACTGGATGTGAGCTGGCAATGTGTGTTTTCAGACCAGAAAGCCAATTTTATCCTGGGCTGCATCTAAAAGAGTGTAGCTAGTGGGTCTAAGGAGATGGTTCGCTCCCTTTACTTTGTTTTCACAAGACCCAACCTGCAGTATTTGTGTTCAGCTCCGGGGCCCCCAGCATGAGACATGGATCTGTTAGAGCATGTCCACAAAAATAATCAGAGGGCTGGTGTGCTGTAGGGTGTGTCAGTGAGCATTAACTGTAGTTTAGGTAGTCTTTCAAATTAGTTAACTGAATCACCTCTAAGAGTTACTTTTGTACTCTTTCTAATATGCTGACATCACTTTTGATTTTGTTGAATTCTTATTCTTACAAAGTTCAACTCACAGAATACAAAATGAACATCCTCAAACTTTATAGGCTAAATTGTCAAAGTAATGAACAAGGAATTACATTCAACAATGCTCTTGACAATAATGCTTTCACATAGGAAACTTAATGGAAGAATGTTTTCACATAGGAAACTTAAAGATGGTAATTTGTGCTTGTTTTGAACAAATTTGTAGAGTCTCTCCAAACTAAATAGTAATGTTTTGAAACATCAGATAATTTGTATAAATAATTCCAAAAGTGGGAAAAAATATTAATAGTTTTTGAATTGTGTCTGATAAATATAATAATAAATAAATAAAACATCTAAATCACAATATAATAGTGACCTATAAGAAGGTGAATGACCTTTTATCCTTGGAAATACTAGTAATGTTATTTTCTCTTACTAACTTACAGAGTCATTGAATAATTTATGTTGGGAGTGACCTCTGATGATGAAATCCATTGTTGAAATAAGAAGCATAGGGAAAATAAGGGGAATAAGGGACAACCAACAGGTTGTTGTTACCTGTTGAGTTTAAGTATCTACTGGAGTGAATGTTCTCCGTGCACCTGCTCCTATAATTGATTGCCCTCTTTGTGCAAATGTATTTACTCATATCTGATCAGAATTTCTCTCTCATAAAGTCTGATACTTTTCTATTAGAAGAGTTTGATTTGGTTGTTTCCTGTCTATCCTCTCACTAGGTACATGGATACATCAATAATAATCCTCTCTAACCTTTTATTGAGACTGGACAAATCCATTCTTCTCAGTCTCTTTTCTTGGTATATATTTTTATATAATGAGCTCAATTGTAGTCCATAAACACTGGAACAAGTCTGGACAGCTGGAACTATTGAAGCTGTGTGATTTACTTCTGCTGTCATAAATGCGTGTGGAATGGACAGAGAAGGAATTTGTATAAACTATTGCTTATACAGATGTGAACATCCATGAATTTTCTCCTGTGAAGAAAGGCTGAGAGAGCTGGGTCTGTTCAGCATGATGAGAAGGCTCTAGATTGACCTCACTGCAGCTTTTCATAGCTCAACCTAGGCTTATAGAAAAAGATGAAGAGCTTTTTGCTAAGGCAGATATAGATAGGACATGGGGAATAGTTTTAAACTAAAAGAGAGGAGGTTTAGATTAGAGGCTAGGGGGGAAATTCTTCACTCAGAGGCCCTGGAAGGCCCTGGAATAGGTTGCCCAGAGAAATAGTGAAACACCCCCATCCTTGGAGACATTTAAGACCAGGCTGGATGAGGCCGTAGGCAACCTGATCTAGTGTGTGGCCTTCCTGTTCATGGCATGAGGGTTGGTACTAGATGATCTTTAAGGTCCCTTCCAACCCAGGCCATTCTATGATTCTATGAATGCAAATATTTATGTGTATGTGCATGCATTTATGATAATGATTAAATATGTGTATATCTGATACAGGCTTTGGCAGTGTATTCCTTTTATATAAGTGCATTTGTTATTTAAACTTTTTTTTTTTCTTTTTTCTTTTTTTCCTCATATGATAGTATATATATTTTTTGAATTAACAAAATTGAAACATTTTTTTTTGAAAATGCATAGGGAGATTGAATTATAAATTGTATACAGGGTGTTCTAAAGAAACAAACAGCCAGTATTTAACAAATGCCATTTCTTTCAAAGATTTTTTTTTTCCCCAACATGTTAGCTGTGTGAGCAGAAGGCAGTATTTCTTATTCTTGCATTACTATATATTTGAATTGCAATATGATTATTTTGTGATTGAAAGAAACAGAAGACTTAATTTTGTCTATCACTCTACCTCTACTCATGTGTATTCAATGGTTCCTGTTGCTAAAAAAGACCTATCATGAGAAGGATGGTCTCTGGACTAGTGGTGGACTAATAACTATTTTTTCCCAGCTCTCACTGACTTCTCATCTACTTAAATCTGCATTTTTCTTCATATAGTATTAAAAAGTAAATAAATAAAAATAAACAAAACCAAAATGAAACAAAGAACAAGCAAAGCAAAGAAACAAACTAAAAGAAACGAAAAACAGCAATGGCAAGTACTATCTACCAATTTAGGGAGAATTTTTCCAGTCATGAGCCTCCTGACTAAATCCCTAAGAGTAACACAAGGACAGTTAGGAAAAAGAAGTCCTCAGATGTATGACAAAATTGTCAGCTATTACTGACTTTTTTTTTTTTTTAATAGTTTTATTCTTAAATAGCAAAAAATAAATAAATAATAATAATAATTGAATAAGTTTTATTTAATTCTATGACCACCAGGAAAGTAGAAGTCTTACAGTGCTTTTTTTATTTTATTTTTTTTTGTTGATCACACAAATGAAGTTTGCTCTTTCCTTAACTATGAAACAACCCAGAATTTCATCATTAATACTGAGAAAGCAATTTCCCTTATTAGAGCTTTTGATTTCTGTTAGATTTTTTTCTGGGACATTATATTTCATAACCCAGGCTTATGATTACAGAATTACTTAGAAAATATATTATGTAACTATACTGTTTTTATGCTGTTTTGGCATAAATCTGGGATTATTTTTATTTGTTTTGCTTTGCCAGATTTTGTATTTTGAAATGGAAATGGGGAAGGGGTAGTGGGAGGTGGTTGAAGGTTTTAATTTTTATTTGTGTGGGGAAAGCAAAGCTATAGACCTGCTAAAATGCCAGGGAGAAAAAAATAATAAATTTTGTAACATTCTATAGAAAACAAACAAACAACAACAATCAACAAAAAAAAGAAAACAAACAAACAAACAAACAAAACAAAACAACCCCCCCTATCATTTATGATGTCTAAACTTTCATTTAAAAGACTGTTATTATTTAAACCAGACTCTTAAATTTATTGTGAATTTGTCACACGTTCTTTTTCTGTCTGAGCTCTTCTATGAGTTGAGACAAAAATCACAGACCAAAGTTTCTGACACAGTGTTTTTTATTCTGTTAGAATAACAGAAAACATCTTAATGAATCAAAGCAGACTGATCAATTTTCTCTGTGGTAGAAAAATATCCTTAGTTTACAGGTCAAAAATATTTTTGTTAACCAGGAAGGATAACCGTTGTGAGGCACTGGAACAGGCTGCCCAGGGAAGTGGTGGAGTCACCATCCCTGGAAGTCTTCAAAAGACGTTTAGATGTAGAGCTTAGGGATATGGTTTAGTGGAGGGCTGTTAGCGTTAGGTTGGAGGTTGGACTCGATGACCTTGAGGTCTCTTCCAACCTAGGAAATTCTGTGATTCTGTGATTCTGTGATTCTGTGATAACCTGTTAACCAGTTAATGATAACCTTTACCCCAGAAAGGATAGAAATGGAGTTTAGTTCAAAAGCCAAATCTATCTCTTGTGAGATCTATAAGCAAGGCCACCTGTTTTTCTATTTATGAAACAGTATTTAATTATTTAACTTGTCATAAAGTAAAAGGAAATATTAGCTTAATGCATGAAATTTCTCTTCTTATGTGCAGAAGTCAGACAGTTGTGGACTTTTTAAAATGCATAAATTCAGAGATCTTTAAAATAAATTCATGTAAGGTGTAGAAAAATTAAGTAATATTATTTTTCTTAATTTTCCACTTTTTTTTTTTTTTTTTTTTTTTCCCTAGTAGAATGTTCAGGTAAGCAAACATTTTCCACAGTAAGAAAGAAAGAAAGAATGATTAACATTGTTCAAAAACTTCATTTTATTTCTATCTTCCCCCTTAGAATTTTGTATAACAATAGCTGCTCATCACCTATAATTTGTCTTGTTACTGATACCCCATTAATTTTATAGGTGTAATTTAACCAAATAGTGAGCTGAAATGAAAGTAAAAATCAAACTGAAATGAAAACTTTGGAAAACATATATAAATATATATATATTAATTTTAAAAGTGGTCTTTTAAACCCTAAGGAATACTTTAAAAATAAATTCAGTAACTCAAAGTTAAAAATAATAATTAAAACTCTAAAATATATCTTTATTGTAATGTTAGTAATAAAATTACATATATTCTATCTGGAAATTACTTCACTGGCTTATCATAAACAGCCAAAATGTACAACACAGAGATCAGCAAGAGCTTATTTCCTTTCCTAAAAGAAGTAATTTCTAACTGTAGCTTCTACATTATTTTTAATCCCAGAAAAACTGATAGGAGAAGTAATAATACCCTCAGTAATGTTACATTTGAATAATGTATTGTAAATAAACAATGGGACCATTCACTAAAAATGAAGAAAAAAAAAATCTGAATAGCTGCTCATTAAGTGAACATCATTAATTCTGTGTACAGGCAGTTATTCTCAGGAAAAAATACTGTGTGATTATGTAATTAAAATGTCTTATACTGCACACTCAAAGTGGTCAATTGAAGGTTGTCAGCATTTAAATCTACCATTCTTAACTTCTCAACATTTGATGATGAATTCCTACTAATGGCGTGTCTTCACCATGGATGTGGTCTTCAGTGACTTCAGCAAGGCTTTTGACACTGTCTCCCGTAACATTCTGATAGACAAGATCAGGAAGTGTGGGCTAGATGAGGGGCCAATGTTTAGATGGATGATAGAGCTCAGAGGGCTGTGCTTAGTGGTGCAGAGTCTAGTTGGAGGCCTGTAGCTAGTGGTGTCCCCCAGGGTTCACTACTGGGTTGAATGTTGTTCAGCTTATTCATCAATGACCTGGATGATAGAACAGAGCAGACCCTCAGCAAGTTTGCTGATGACACAAAGCTTGGAGATACTCCGGAGGTCTGTGCTGTCATCCAGAAGGACCTTGACAGGCTGGAGAGAAACATCATGAAGTTCAACAAAGGCAAGTGCAGGGTCCTGCACCTAGTGAGGAATAACCCCAAGCACCAGTACAGGCTGGGGGCTGACCTCCTGGAGAGCAGCTCTGCAGACCTGGGAGTCGTAGTGGACAGCAGGCTGACCGTGAGTCAGCAATGTGCCCTTGTGGCCAAGAAAGCCAAAGATATCCTGGGGGCCAAGGAAGGGTGTTGCCAGAGAGGTGATCTTCCCCCTCTACTCAACCCTGGTGAGGCCACAGATGAAGTATTATGTCCAGTTATGGGCTCCCCAGTACAAGAGGAACATCGAACTACTGGACCAAGTCCAGGGGAGGGTTATGAAGATGATTAGATAATTGGAGTACCTGTGGTATGAGGACAGGCTGAGACAACTGGGCCTGTTTAGCTTGGAAAAGAGAGGGCTGAGGGGAGACCTCATCAATCTGTATAAATATGTGAGAGAAGGCTGTCAAGAGGATGGAGCAGCTCTCTTTTCAGTTGTGTCCAGAGACAGGAAGAGAAGCAACAGGCTGAAACACAGTAAGGGGCACTTCTTTACAGTGAGGGAGACAGAGCACTGGAACAGGTTGCCCAGAGAAGTTGTGGAGTCTTCTTCTTTGGAGATATTCAAAAACTGCATGAATGCCATCCTGCTCCAAGCATTCTAGGTGACCCTGCTGGTCCTCCACGGAGGTTGGACCAGACAATCTTCACAGGTCCCTTCCAGCCTCAGGCATTCTATGATTCTGTGATTCTGTGATTAAGTGTGCTATGGTGGAGCAGATCTCTGACTTGCAGCCCTTGGAAAACCTACATTGGAATATACGGATATTTCTGAAATTCACTTCTATAAGCAGTGCAGCCCATGGCAGAGTTCTTGCTGAAGCAACGAAAAACTGTGTGTAGGAAAGAGCAGCAGAAAGAAACAGGTTTGTGATGAGCATAAATACCTTCCATCCTTCTGCACTGTTCAGGGCAGAGAGAAACATCTAGAGTGAAGGAATGAAGATAAACCTAGGAAATAGGAGAGGAAAAATTGTTTAATATTTACTTATTTTATTTTATTTTATTTTATTTTATTTTATTTTATTTTATTTTATTTTATTTTATTTTATTTTATTATTTTATTTTATTTTATTTTATTTTATTTTATTTTATTTTATTTTATTTTATTTTATTATTTTATTTTATTTTATTTTATTTTATTTTATTTTATTTTATTTTATTTTATTTTATTTTATTTTATTTTATTTTATTTTATTTTATTTTATTCTTAATATAAAAATCTATTTTAATTTACCAGTAAATTAAATTAATTTTCCCTATAGGAAATCTGTTTTACCTTCAACAGTAATTGAAGCAATCTCCTTGTCTGTATCTTGGCCCATGAGCTTTCTTGTTATGTTGTTAATTTTTGTTGCTGTTTGGTTTTGCTTTTACTAAGGATGGGAAGTGAGTGAGCATCTGTCTGAGAGTCTGGCTGCTGGTCTGTTAGACAAGTGATCAACTTTAACAAATAAGTTTAAAGAAAATGACAGCAACAACAACAACAACAAGATTTGTAAAACTCCTGACCATTTGAAATAAAAAAAACTTATTTAGTGATGTCTTCACTGTTCATCTTATTTACTGATACTCTCACTGGTGCACTGTTGTTAAAATGTCTTGTGGAAATATCTGTTTTCTAGGAGAGAAAAATATCAAAGTTATAGATGCGAGAAAGAAATTGTCAGCTTTGAAATTTATCCAATCTTTCTTCAAAGTAACATAGAAGGCTGCCTTGTTCACTTGTCCTTGTAATTGGAAGAAAACATTCAGATGAATTGAAAACAAAACAAAACAAAACAAATAACACAAAACAACACCATAAAAAAAAATAAATAAATCAGAGATTTCAGTTGAATATCAGCTTACAGGCACATTGATATCCTGTAGTCACTTCTGAAATAATAAAGAAAGCCATGTATCAGGGAGCAAAAAAAAGGGAAAATTATCTAACATATTTTTTCTCGTAACATTTAATATTCTTTCTAAAACCAAACATTCATAGCAGATAATTTAATATAATCACTATTTAAAGTTTTCTTTTGAAGATATAGTGTTCTTCTGTCATTTTTCCCTTTGATAATATGATAGCTTTACATAATATTCATACATATTGTTTTTATTATAAGGACTTTTAAAACATATATTCTCCTGTAGCTGACTGTATGCATCAAATATCACTATTCTATCATAATTTAAAAGAAGTGCTGAGTAGCACAACACTTTTATTTAAACAATTTGAAATGAATAATCTTCTGTTGAATTACTGAAAAAAAAAAAAAAAAGAGCATAATTCAGAATC
This sequence comes from Aythya fuligula, assembly GCF_009819795.1. NCBI lineage: Eukaryota > Metazoa > Chordata > Aves > Anseriformes > Anatidae > Aythya > Aythya fuligula. The sequence continues at coordinate 46,536,600 of NC_045593.1, forward strand.
TTATTTGTTACAGAAAAGTGGAAAAATATTTTTGTGTACCTTAGTTACAGAAGTTTTTCAACAGTTTTTTCCCCTCCCTTAGCAACATTTAAGAGCTTCATGTATGACTTGAAAAGTTATGGTGAATGGAACTAAATTCAGCTGGAGGCCAGTCAATAGTTGGTGTCCCCCAGGGCTCAGTACTGGGGACAGTTCTCTTCAATATTTTCAATAACCTTGTTGAGGGGATCAAGTGCACCTTCAGTAAGTTTGCAGAAGACACCAAGTTAGGCAAGAATGTTGATCTACTCAAGGGTAGGAGGGCTATATAAAGGAACAGGCTGTATTGATGAGCTGAGGCCAACTGTATGAGGTTCAACAGGGCTAAGAGCAAGGTCCTGTACTTGGGACAAAACAACCCCATGCAACACTACAGGCTAGGGGAAGAGTGGCTAAAAAGCTGACTGAAGAAAAGGGACCTGGGGGTATTGGTCAATAGCCAGCTGAGTATGAGCCATCATTGTGCTAAGGAGGCCAAGAAGACCAAGAGCATCCTGGCTTGTATCAGAAATAGTGTGGCCAGCAAGACTAGGGAAGTGATTTTCCCCCAGTATACATTTCCGCAGCACACTCAGTTTGAAAAAAACATCAAATGGTGAAAAAACAGAATGGAAAGAATCACCAGCTGTAGTCCTGATGAGAGACAGTACAGCTACTTCCCATATTACATTTAGTTTAACTTATGCTTGCTTCCATTGCAAATATTTTTGCTATTACTTTTGTGCAATCTAGGTTGCAACATATCATTATCCAGAATTTACACAGATTTAAGAAATATTGCTTTCATCTTGATTCTCTGCTCCATGTCCCGCCCCCTTCTTCCCCTCCTCTTGCTCCCTCCCCCCCCTTCCCCTCTCCCCTTTCCCTTGGGAGGCGTCTCTGTAGACCACAAAAGGGACATGGTGACTCCTGCAATAGTTCTCCTGATCTCTTTGGCTATCACAGGGTTGTGGTGCTGGATCCTGTTAAAAAAATTAGGTTTCTTGATCTAAGATAGTGTTGCAGAATTATATTGTATGTTATTCCAAGTTTCATAACTGAGAGCAATACATGTCTTTCTTTGTATGTCTTTTTGTGGGATCTGCAAAAGAATGTACCAGTGTGGGCATCCTCTGTAGCCTGCATCACGAAGTGTGGAGGAATGGTTAAGTGAAATAGGACATGTAGATGTTGGGCAGTTAGGAGGCAATGGGCTAGTGAAGTACCGTACTCAATTCACATGAGTCTGGGCACGTACGCAGCTGGCTGAGAGCCAATCAGGCTCAAGGACACGATGCCCTTGAGCGATTGGGAAAGTCCCTAAGGCGGGACGGTAGCTAAAAGAAGGAGGAACTAAAAGAGCGGGAAGTGTTAGCCAATCCTGAGCTTAGTTTTTGCAATATGTATGAGTTGATTATGTTCGAACTAGATAAAAGGCGACTGAGCTATCCATTAAAGTTGAAGTTCATTGTTCACTCATATTGAGTGTCTGTGTCTTCCTTCTGTCGACAACAACGAAGAATGATCCTGTTGAGAGTATTGAACGTGGTCTTGTTGTCTAGGCTGTTGTAATGGGTGTTTCACTGACCTCTCTTCAATAACTCACTGCTGAGAACTGGAAGCTGTGAAAATACAATGCAACACTTTGTGATTATGTGTGCACTTTTGCTGGACATTGCTGGCTAGAATTTATCTCTTAAGCACCATTCCATGCAGACAGGTTCTGTACTCAGTTAAATACACTGTATATACTGTCTGCTAAGACATTCCTAACTGTATGATGTAAATATGCAGAGAACACTTTAAAAGAATTATATTATTTACTCATATTTTTTTTTCCTTCTTACCAGAGGAGGAATGAAAGAAATCTCTATGCCCATTCCCAAGTTTTGCTCTCCTAAACTCTTTTTTTTTTTTTTTTTTCCTTTTCATATTCCCTTGAAATATTACATCCTTTCCTGTAACCATTGTGTTTGTAGTCTATTACAATGGAAAGGTAATGAAAAAGGATGCAAAAATGTCATGGTTTTGGTTGGGTCGGCTAATTTTCTTTATAGAGGCTCACACAATGCTGCCTTTTGTATTTTTGTATTTTTTATCAAAATAGTGGTGTTAACATACTGGTGTTTCTAGCTGTTGTAGAGCAGGGTTTGCATACAGCCATGGACTTTCCTGCTTCTTGTGCTGCCTTGACAGTGAGGAGGCTGGGGAGCACTAGAAGCTTGGAATGGACACAACCAGGCCAGCTGGACCAGGCTGACCAAAAACTTATTCCGTACCATATGCTGTGTCATGCTTAACAATAAAAGTTGGGGTAAAGAAGGAGGAATGGCATAGAGTGATGGTGTTTGCCTTCCCAAGAAACCGTTATGAGCCTTACTTTCCAAGAAGTGGCTGAACTCCTGCCTGCTGATATGAAGGGAGTGAATAAACTCCTTGTCTGGTTTTGCTAGTGTACGTGGCTTTTGCTTTACCTAGTGAACTGTCCTTATCTCAAGCCATGAGTTCCCACACTTTTACTCTTAGAATTCTCTCTCCCTTCCTACCTAGGGAGTTTGAATCAGCAGCTGTGTGGTACTTAGTTGCTTGCTGGGACTAACCCACAACAAAGAGTAACCAATTCACCCCTCCCATCACAGTGATTTCATTTTAGGCTCAGTCCTCTGAGAAACTACCAAGCTTTATCAGGTTTTGAGCAAATTGATCTAGCGTGACGTGCAAAAATTCTGCACCTGCAGAGTTTACTGCAAAAACACAACGTATTTTCTCACACATCTTAATACCTGCGTTTCAGTGCTCAATTGCAGCTAGTATTCTCTAATCCAGGCTTTGTCATAAAAGTGTGCTTGGGAGTGTATGTGAAGAAAAAGCATGGAAATCTGTGAAATCCTTTGTAAAGTACTTACAGAATGTTGCTTTCTCATGTGACAAGACAATGTTTCCAGTCTTTTTTTTTTTTTTTTTTTCCCCCAAGGGTTTGAGCTATAGCTCTGTGAAAAGAATGTTAAGATTTAGCACACTTTTGTGATTAGTAGAGCCATACAAAACAGTGTAGAGTAAATATATATAAATATATAAACATACTTATATATAAAAAAAATATATATACATATATATACACAAACACACAAATATATATGTGTATATATTCATAATACAAAAAATATTTACTCCATAAAGCATATAAAAACAAAACAAAACAAAACAACAACAAACACAACAACCAACTTTCCTCCATTTATTTTCTATTTTAGTTATACAAAATTTAGTGTTTCATTTTGGAAAGGTCTGTTCACGGAGCAGACTTTAGCATATTCTTATTTTGGTAGCTGCCATGTGGTAAGTAATCAAGGTACCTGCTCTCAATATTATAGATATTTTCTACAGTATAATTGATTTGTTTCAGGAGAAAATGGTTTGGGGTGTTCTTTTACTGACCTAGTATAATTACTGAGGGCAAGCTTTATTTATTTATTTTTCAAACATGCTTGCACAGAAATCAAGTGAAGAAACAGTTCACTGGACATGTAGTTGAAAATGTTGATGTTTCCTTAGTTTATCTTTCTGTATTTCTGTACATTTTTTGCCTGCACTATGAATCTACTACCTGCTGATTTTTGACACAGCATTCTGTTCATCAATTTACTGTAGATTTTGGGGGTTTCAAAGAGTAAGAGTCTTTTGCCCCAGGTTATACAGTGATAGTACAGCTGTTCTATAGCTTCTGCAAAAGACCATTTAATTTCAAGAATAAAGCTGGTGTCAGAAAAAGTTGCATTTTCAGAAGAGCTCAATTACAAGAATAGTGAGCTCTAAGTATTTATTTATGAGCCTTAAAAATCTGTAAAAACAATAAAACCAAGGAGATATATAAAGGTAATTTGGTTCTTTTTTTTTTTTTTTTTTTTTTTTTTTTTTTTTTTTTTGGTGGAAAGAAATAGCAAGGAAGGAAGGAAGGAAGGAAGACAACAAACACCAACATATTTAAAACCTTTTACACAAAAACTTTTGAATTTGATCATATATGTATATATAATCAAAATATATATATATTTATATATATACTTCCCCATATATACAATATATATATATTCCCCCAATTATTCAGATAGAATTATAATGTAAACAATCTGATCTGTCAAGACAATTCAATGCCCATCTGTATTTATTCAAGCTGGGCTTGTCTTATTGCCATTTTTCCTCTAGGCCAAGATGTCTCTCTGTACCATATGCAATGGTACCACATTCTGCTGTCTTTTGAAGAGCTGTTGTACGTCTTCTGGGCTCTGACATCACAGCACTTGCCAATAGAGAGAAGACAAAGAACAGACAAAGGAAGACACAATCATTTTAAACTGCAGCTCCTGTTGTATATTAAGAAATATTTTACACTAATTTTATCAGTTTATCAGTTTATCAGACTCATCATTTTTAATATATGTTTTGCTAAATAGACATATTTTTCATATATATATATGATCACATAGAGATAGTATTATCTCCAAGTTACAGAGCTGGATATCTTGTAAATAGTATAGTCTTAAAGAGGAAATGAATCTTGCAATCTAATGTTTCTGGAAGGATGTGATGCATGAAAAAAAATTCTTTAATTTAATCTGATTATTAAATAAAACATTTACTGGATACACATACTTTCTATTCCAAGATATAAGTCAGTTTCTGAAATTACCAGAACAGATAACAATGTTTGAATTATTTTTTGAAATTCATCTGATTTACAGGGCTTTGGAATGCCTGGTGCACAAGGAAAATATATTGTGCTGAATTTGAATATGGTTTAACTCTGCCAAGGATTCAACTATTGAAGATGACTGCGCAATTGGAATTGAAGTGGATATCTCTAATAGAAACAGAAAAATAGCTTGGCTGCCTGCAGATAGACAAGAAGATAGACGCGTTCTGCAGCGGAGCAGGGGATCGGGCCAGGCAGGGCTAATTTTTCTGGCATCGAGCCTACTTGAGGGAGCCCAGGACCCAGCAGCCCTCGTGAGGGAGGCTGACGAGGCGAAGGCGGAGCCAGCAGCGCCCCCTCCCCAGCCGTTCAAAAGCTGCCGCTAGGGACCGCGAGCGATCAGGAGCGCAGCAAACAGGGCGGGCAAACAGGGCGTGGCACGTCAGAAGGGAGTGGCGTGGTAGTTAGCGCGGCAGTTCGCACAGGCAGGGCAGAGCTCTCCCCCTGCCCACACGAACACCTCCTTAACAACAGCCGTAGCTAGGTGATAATGGTCTCCACCAGGCACGGTGCACTCTCCAGGAAGTCGGTACACACCCAGACCGACTACCTGTTAAAAAATGCCGCAGTTCAGGTCACCGGATGCAGGGAGTGTATGAGCCTGTTGCTGCCATCGGCGGGAGGCAGAGAAACTGTGTGCGTGAGGTGCGAGCAGGTGGATGACCTGGTCCGCCTGTTGGCAGATCTCAAGGAGGAGGTGGAGAGGTTGAGGGCCATCAGGGAGTGTGAGCGAGAGATAGACTTCTGGAGTAACTCCCTGCAGGGCCTCAAGGAGAGGTACCGAGGTGAGACTCCTCAAATGGGGGTGGACCCCCTGCCCTGTAGCCGTCGGGCAGAGGGAGGGGATTTGGGAGCTGAGGAGGAATGGAAACAGGTCCCTGCTCGACATCGCAGGCGACGCCCTCCCCTTCCGGCCCCGCTTTCCCAGGTGCCCTTACATAACAGGTTTGAGGCCCTGGAGCTCGACAGACCAGTAGCTGAGGAAGAGGTAGCAAGTGCTCCCAGGAGGATGCCTAGGGTGAGGAGGTCTACTCCACGCCTCAGGACTGCCTCCACCAAGAAAGACAGGAGGGTTATTGTTGGAGACTCTATTCTTAGGGGAACAGAGGGCCCTATTTGTCGGCCTGACCCTACCCGTAGGGAAGTCTGCTGCCTCCCTGGGGCCAGGGAGGTTAGTGAACCTCCCTGCAGCTGGTTAGTGAACCTACCAGGGGTGGTGCCCTGCTAGACCTTCTCTTCACAAACAGAGGATTGGTGGAGGATGTGATTGTCGGGAGCTGTCTTGGGCAGAGTGACCACGAAATGGTGGAGTTCACTATTCTTGGTGAGGCCAGGAAGGGGACCAGTAAAACCACTGTATTGGACTTCTGGAGGGCTGACTTTGAGCTGCTCAGGACACTAGTTGGTGGAGTCCCTTGGGAGGTGGTTCTGAAGGGCAGAGGCGTCCAGGAAGGCTGGGCGCTCTTCAAGAGGGAAATCTTAATGGCGCAGGAACGGTCTGTCCCCACATGCCCAAAGACGAGCTGGCAGGGAAGACCAGCCTGGCTCAACAGAGAATTGTGGCTTGAGCTTAGGAGAAAAAAGAGGGTTTATAAGCTTTGGAAAAGTGGGCAGGCCACTAGGGAGGACTTTAAAGATGTAGCGAGGCTGTGCAGGGACAAAATTAGGAAGGCCAAAGCTCATCTGGAGCTCAATCTGGCTACTGCCGTTAAAGATAACAAAAAATGTTTCTATAAATACATCAACACAAAAAGGAGGACTAAGGAGAATCTCCATCCTTTACTGGATGCGGGGGGAAACTTAGTTACAGGAGATGAGGAAAAGGCGGAGGTGCTCAATGCCTTCTTTGCCTCAGTCTTTAGCGGCAATACCGGTTGTTCTCCGGATACTCAGTACCCTGAGCTGGTGGAAGGGGATGGGGAGCAGGATGTGGCCCTCACTATCCACGAAGAACTGGTTGGTGACCTGCTACGGCACTTGGATGTGCACAAGTCGATGGGGCTGGATGGGATCCACCCAAGGGAACTGAGAGAACTGGCAGAGGAGCTGGCCAAGCCACTGTCCATCATTTATCAACAGTCCTGGCTATCGGGGGAGGTCCCAGTTGACTGGCGGCTAGCAAATGTGACGCCCATTTACAAGAAGGGCTGGAGGGCAGACCCGGGAAACTACAGGCCTGTCAGTTTGACCTCAGTGCCAGGAAAGCTCATGGAGCAGATCCTCCTGAGAGTCATCACGCAGCACTTGCAGGGTAAGCAGGCGATCAGGCCCAGTCAGCATGGGTTTATGAAAGGCAGATCCTGCTTGACGAACCTGATCTCCTTCTATGACAAAGTGACGTGCTGGGTGGACGAGGGAAAGGCTGTGGATGTGGTCTACCTTGACTTCAGCAAGGCTTTTGACACCGTCTCCCACAGCATTCTCCTCAAGAAACTGGCTGCTCTTGACTTGGACTGGTGCACGCTTCGTTGGGTTAGAAACTGGCTGGATAGACGGTCCCAAAGAGTCATGGTGAATGGAGTCAAGTCCAGTTGGAGGCCAGTCACTAGTGGCGTCCCCCAGGGCTTGGTGCTGGGGCCAGTCCTCTTTAATATCTTCATCAATGATCTGGATGAGGGCATTGAGTGCACCCTCAGTAAGTTTGCAGATGACACCAAGTTAGGTGCGTGTGTCGATCTGCTTGAGGGTAGGAAAGCTCTGCAGGAGGATCTGGATAGGCTGCACCGATGGGCTGAGGTCAACTGCATGAAGTTCAACAAGGCCAAGTGCCGGGTCCTGCAGCTGGGGCGCTATAACCCCAAGCAGAGCTACAGGCTGGGAGAGGAATGGTTGGAGAGCTGCCAGGCAGAGAAGGACCCAGGAGTGATGGTGGATAGTCGGCTGAATATGAGCCAGCAGTGTGCTCAGGTAGCCAAGAAGGCCAACGGCATCCTGGCTTGTATCAGAAACAGTGTGGCCAGCAGGTCTAGGGAGGTGATCGTCCCCCTGTACTCGGCTCTGGTGAGGCCGCACCTCGAGTACTGTGTTCAGTTTTGGGCCCCTCGCTACAAGAAGGACATCGAGGTGCTTGAGCGAGTCCAGAGAAGGGCGACAAAGCTGGTGAGGGGCCTGGAGAACAAGTCCTATGAGGAGCGGCTGAGGGAGCTGGGCTTGTTCAGCCTGGAGAAGAGGAGGCTCAGGGGCGACCTTATCGCTCTCTACAGGTACCTCAAGGGAGGCTGTAGCGAGGTGGGGGTTGGCCTGTTCTCCCACGTGCCTGGTGACAGGACGAGGAGGAATGGGCTTAAGTCTTGCCCGGGGAGTTTTAGGCTAGATGTTAGGAAGAACTTCTTTACTGAAAGGGTTGTGAGGCATTGGAACAGGCTGCCCAGGGAAGTGGTGGAGTCACCATCCCTGGAAGTCTTCAAAAGACATTTAGATGTAGAGCTTAGGGATATGGTTTAGTGGGGACTGTTAGCGTTAGGTCAGAGGTTGGACTTGATGATCTTGAGGTCTCTTCCAACCTAGAAATTCTGTGATTCTGTGAAGAAATGGATTAATGTAATGCTGAAAGGTCATTGAGTAAGTCTTTTATCTTTTAAGATATAAATTTGAAGTATTACTTGGCCAAATATTTCTCTGTAAAACACATGAAGTCCATATTTGATTTTTAAGGATCTATATCTTTTTCATTTATTTCCTTGTCTCCTCTCATGCAAACTGTTGTTGTTGTTGCTGTTGTTGTTGTTTAATGCTTCTATACAGGAGTTCAGCACCAAAGACATTTCATTTCCAGTGAAGTCCATTGCTAAAAGTGTTTTAAGATACTTGCAATAGATAGGTAATAATATGTTTTTGAGCACTACATGAAAAAGAATGGAATATGGAATTAAATCACCCAGATATATGTAATTAATTGCAATGTTTCAGTGACAGGTAAAGTTGCCTTTGCTTTCCTATATGATCAATAAAGAGGTATGGTGCTGCTTATTCTCCTAGGAATGAAATGTCTTTGAGAATCTAATCTCTATTGACTAATTAATTGCTTCAGTGAGGCATCTTGGACTATTACCTCATATATGTTATGTTTACAGTTTCCATGCAGAAATGTGATAAAACAGACATAATTAAGAAATACCTCATTTTTAAGACGCAACCTATACAGTCAGAGAAATATACTCAAAGCAGGACAAACATGCACATATTTGGGCTGGGAGTATGTACCAGCTGGCATAAAACATTCAACTCAGGAACACGTTAGATGTTTTACTTTGCCTGTTATAAACCTGAGGATTTTGTCTTAGACAAATTTGTCTGTTTCTCACTAATTTCATGAATGTTTATAAAACTCTTATTATATTTTTATAATAATTATGTGTAGCTCTGATCTTCCACAGCTTGAATTTTATTTTATTTTATTTTATTTTATTTTATTTTATTTTATTTTATTTTATTTTATTTTATTTTATTTTATTTTATTCTTACTATCTTATCGTACTTCTTGAGAAATATAAAACTTTAATTGCTCACACATTAATGATAAAGTTGAACTATTATTACTTGTTAAATTAAAGTTTCTAAAATCAAATTTAAAAATAAATTTTAAAATGTATCATTTTGATTATAGAAATATTTTCATGCATAATTATAGAAATAATGCATGATTAATAATTCAATAAAAATGCTATCATTTAACAAGATAAACAGTGTAGATCCTTGCCTTTAAGCGTATTGTCATTCATCTGTGTGGACGACCCATACACACAGAATTACTTAGCTCATTTATACTGTATTGCAGTGACAACAAAATCATGAGAAACTCAGAAATACAAACAAAAACAAACAATATTTTGTACATTTTTCCAAGATTAATGAAATGAATAATATAAAGTATCAGACATCATTGTTTGAAAAAAGTTATGTTTTTCTGAAACAGAAAATAAAGAAAACTTTTTTCTTACCAAAATATTATCTATAATTTCCTTCCTTTCATTTATACTTTCTGTATGAGGAAATGACATGTTAAAAGTTGAAAGCTTTCAATGAAGTATCACAAGCTAAATTTGATATACATTTTTATGAGATGAACTTTAACTTCCAGAAAAACAACAACAACAACAACAAAATGTTAATTGTTACTTAATATTTTCATTCTCCTAATTTTCTATGAATTACTATGAAAATTTTCGCCACAGACAGTATAGAGCTCAGTGCCAGCATTACCTCAGTAGATTTAAGTTTGATCATTTGCAGGGAAGAAAGAAAAATTAAGGCAGTACCTGCTATTAAACAGAGTGAATGAATTCAAGCCAATGAATATTCATATTTGTTGAATCATCATAGAAAGTGATAAGAACTAAGCAGAGATAAAAAATGTTGCTCTGCCTTTGTAGTGGATTTACATAGAAAGGTTTTAGTAGTGGGGGGGCTGCCAGGGTGGCTTCTTTGAGAAGAATACAGAAGCTGGCCCTTGTTTTAGATAAGGGCCAGTTTCAGCTGCTCCAAAGTGATCTGCTGCTACCCAGAGCCAAGCCAGTAAGCAATGCTGTTTGTGCCTCTAAGATAATATTTAAGAAAGGGAAACTGCTGTGCAACAGCAGCTGGGAGAGATAGGAGTGAGAAACGGCCCTGCAGACACCAACGTCAGTGGAGGAGGGGGAAGAGGTGCTCCAGGCTCCTGAGCTGAAGTTCCTCTGTGGCCATGGTGAAGCAGGCTGTCCCCCTGCAGGCCATGGTGTACCTCAGCGGAGCAGATTTCCATGCTGCAGCCCATGGAGGAATCCATGGTGGAGCAGGTGGACCTAACCTGAAGGAGGCTGCAGCCTGTGGAGAACCCACACTGGAGCAGACACTGAGCCAGACCCGTATCCCGTGGAGAGGAGCCCACGCAGGAGCAGATGACCTGGTAGGGGTTGCTGCCCATGGGAGACTTGTGATGGAGGTTTGCTTCTGAGGGATGGACCCTGTGGCATGGGTCCATACTTGGAGCACTACTTTATGTCTAGAAATTCAGGCTTGAGTTGGGTCTTTGTATTGGGTATACATGGTGAAGTTTTGGTAGTGGGGAGCTACAGGAATGACCTCTGTGAACAGAATGCAGTAGCTGCCCCATGTCAGATTGGAGCCAGTTCCAGGCACCTCCAGAGGGACCCAACACTGGCCAGAGATGAACCAATGAACAATGTTGTTTGCACCTCTGTGAGAGCAGATTTAATAAAGGGGAAGAAGACTGCTGTGCAACAGTGGCTGGGAGAGAGGAGTGATACAATACGAGAGAACTAACCCTGCAGACCTCAAGATCTGTGAAGAATAGGGCAGGAGGTGCTCCATGTCCTCATGCAGAAGTTTTCCTGCAGCCTGTGAAGAGGGACCTGGTGCAGGTGGGCTGTCCCGCTGCAGCTCATGGGTCCCACAGCAGAGCAGATCTCCATGCTGCAGCTTGAGGAGGAGCTCCTGGTGGAGGAGCCCCTGGTGGAGCAGGTGGATGTGGCCTGGAGGAGGCTGCTGCCCATGGAGAGCCCCTGCAGGAGCAGGCCCCAGGCTGGAGCTGCAGCCCGTGGAGAGCTGAAGCCCACAGACGAGCAGGGGATCTGGGGGGAGATGCTACCCATGCAGGACCCACTTCGAAGCAGTTTACTCCTGATGCATGGACCCTATGGTGTGGACCCCTGTTGGAGCAGTTCTTGAAGAGCTGCTGTCCTGTGGGAAGCCCACACAGGATCAATTCAGGAAGGACAGCATCCTGGGAGAGGGACCCCAATTTGGAGCAAGTGAAGAGAGTGATCGTGAAGGAGCAGCAGCAGTGAAGTGCTGTAGACTGACCACAAACCTCATTCCCCTGTGCTGCTCGGTGAGAGGAGTTGGAAGAGGATGGTTGGATGAAGGTGGTTTTAGTTTGTGTTCTTTGTTTCTCACTTCTCTACCTTGTTAGTAATAGTAAATTTTATTAATCTATCTATGCTGAGTCTATTTTGCCTGTGGTGATAACTGCTGAGTGATGTCCCTGTCTTTATCTCAACCCTTGAACCCTTTTCATCATATTTTCTCCCCCTTTCCCTTTGAGGAGGGGGAGAGAGCTGTTGTGGTGAAGCTCAGCTGCCTACCTGAGTAAAACCACTGCAGTGTTCACAGGTACAAAAGTACCTTATCTTATTTCACTTTTAAAGTCAATTACTTAAAATGTTTCAAGTCCTTGTGCAGAGTACTCTTGCTCAAATTTAAGGTAATTCAAACTTAGTCTTTGGATAACTCCCCAAGTAATTAAAATATATGTAACTGAAGGTTCCTTATTTCCAAGCAAAATTGTTTACATGGAAATTTAACATGTTTTATGAAAGCCATATTAAATTCACATCTTTCTTTGAATCTCTCTGTAGAAATTAAACTTGAGAGAAGAGAGATATTTTCCAGCACAAGCTAGTACTTCAGGTGTCTGGTGATTTAAAATAACCCTGTGAGTTGTTAATTTTACAATTCATTCTCTCATTTATGATGCAAAACTGCTTCTTGAAGTTATCTTGTAAAATGATTGAAGCATTTAAAATAGAATAACAAACATGAAATCATGAATAATGGAGAACTAATAAGGAAGAACTCTGCTCCCCTGTGAATAACAGCATTCATACAAAGTAGTCATTGCCAAATATTTATGTGAATACGGAAGAGCACATATTCATTGCATGATTAGATGCTCAGTTATCTCTCAAAGTACAAGAATGTCTGGACATCCTTACAGTTAAGCTAAATAAGTGGACTTTAGTAGAACTATAACATCTGTCTATTAAAGACATTTTTATAAAATCTCTTTTCCTTATTTCCTTATTTCCAAGCAAAGGTAAATATTTTGCTTTTGTTCTCTCACATTTCCTTTTAATATGAAATCCTTTATCTTGACAAATTGATATTAAATACTGGTGAGCAATTCCAAAATGTCATTTCTGAGTCATTTCTTCAGGGGCTGTTTTGGTATTAGATGATCTTGCAGCCAACATATTACTCATGGATATTCTCTTTGGATCAGTCAGTCATTAATTCAGATACCAATTTGCTGTTCAAATGTTTCTTCTTCACAATCTCAACCACAGAAAAAGTACAGCTATAACATAATGTCAAGTTGAAGGTGTGCTTTATGGTAAACAAGAAAAGGATGCAACATGAAGGGAAAATTACACATGCATATTGTGAATAAGAGAATATGTAAGCTTCTTTTGTTGTTTTTGTTTCTGTTTTGTTTGTAAATAATTTATTTAAAATATTTTAATAATACAAAAGGCAATATGTTTTTATTTCTAAAGATTACAAAGTCTGTGTCAATAAGGTGAACATAAGAGCTTAAGCATTTTAATCAGTAAAACTCCATTAAATATGCAATAGTCTGAATGTAATAAACCTTCACAGAAAAAGTCAAGAAATTAATAAAATGTTACTCATTTGGCATATGGATACTTTTGTGTTTGAGAATACAGTACAAGAGTATTTATCTATTTATTATCATTAGTGCTCTTTACATCAGAAAGAAAAAAAAAAAAAGTTTTTTTAATTTTGGGTGGGAGAAAGAGGAAGATATACAATATAGTAAAATTGAAAGACATAATGACTTGAAACAAAATGTCCAACAAGTAGCACAGTAGCTAAACAAACCAAAGCAAAATGCTAAAGAGACATTTGTGTCCATGGTGGCAGGAAACTTAGACACTTGTTGAGGTCCTCTGCTTCAAAGGTCAGGGTTGAGCTGGGCACCCTAGTGGAATCTTCCTCTTTCAGTGTTGCAGTTGGCAGAATTGAGATTTTAAGTAATGTTATCAGAGGAAGTAATTTCCCTCTGAAGGCAACGCTGACTTTCTCAGCTTCACACTTTTCTCCTTTTGGTCACATGAACTATGTGACTATGTCACAAAAAAACATAAGAATTACAGATAGAGTTGGAAATATATATATATATATATATTTGAGAATTGAATTGTCTTGGTGCAATTTCTTATTCAGCATATGAAGTCTTAGCAGCTACCAAACCTATTTAATGAGAAATGTGGAAACGGCACTTTGAGCTATCTCTCCTGATTTTGAAAGTGCATGTTACTTTCAAACTGTAAAGAAACTTTTGCAGATAAAAGTAGGATCACACAAAGCAAGGACACAGTAAGTCAAAATGAGATAATTGGCTGCTTATGTTTTGAAGAATAAATAATGTAAGAAAATCAACCAGCAATATAGAGATTAAAATATATTAAAATATTAAAATAAAAGGTAGATAAATATTCACCCCAGAAAAGAAATAAAGTCATAGGAATTATATATAAAATGAAGAAGACAAGTGAGGTTTTTATTTTATTTTATTTTATTTTATTTTATTTTATTTTATTTTATTTTATTTTATTTTATTTTATTTTATTTTATTTTATTTTATTTTATTTTATTTTATTTTGATTGAATTATACTAGAATGTTCATTAAAGACAGACTCCTAAGAGCAAAGCCATAACTCTTAGCATATATTCAATTCAGTTAAATGAATTTCAGATCATATGTTTATTAAGATCAAGATACAGTGATAAACAAGATTTTACCTTTTTTAACCACCAACTCTTCATATTTTATGGATATATTGATCTGTAATTTATTTAGGGATCTGCTTGTGGTAAGCATCCTGGTGAAAAATAAGTATATAAAGAAATACAATACCTCTTATTTCTCAAAGGGAGAAACTCCATGTGGAATTTTGATTCAGATTAACCATACTTTCAAATTTAGTAGTAGTATTACTAGTACTAGTAGTAGTAGTAGTAGTAGTAGTCACCCTGCAAGAGGTAGGATTGTCCAATGCTTTTTATCTTCAAAACTGTCCTATGGGGTTGTACAAGGTAGCATTATGCCCAAAGGTAGTGGCTATAGTGTGGTGTGTACTGATTCTTTACATGGTATAACATGATAACCGAGCAGAGAAAAAGAGTATGGATATGTACCAATATGGACTTCTGTTTTTGCTTTCACTATATAAGAGAACTTGTTGCCTATTTATGGATCTGTGTGGATGTATTTTTATGTCAGTTGCAGGTGTGCAGAACTAACTAACTGTAGTGGGTTTACGTGGCAAGGTTTTGGTAGCAGGGAGCCATAGGGGTGGTTTCTGTGAGAAAGATCTAGAAGCTGCCCCATGTTTGGGAAGGGCCCCATTGTTTTCCAGATCCGAGCCAATAAGCGATGTTGTTTTGCGCCTCTGTGAGAGCATATTTAAGACAGGGAAAAAACGCTGCGCCACACAGCAGCCGGGAGAGTCAAGGGAGTGAGAGAACAGCCTTGCACCAAGGTCAGTGTAGAAGGAGGGGGAGAGGTGCTCCAGGCGCCGGAGCAGAAGTCCCCTGTGGCCTGTGGTGAGGACCATGGTGAAGCAGGATGTCCCCCTGCAGCCCATGGAGTACCACGGTGGAGCAGGGTTCCACGCTGCAGCCCGTGGAGGAGACCACGGTGGAGCAGGTGGCCCTGCACCGACGGAGGCTGCCGCCTGTGGAAGACCCCTGCCGGAACAGATTCCGGGCTGGACCTGTAGCCCGTGGAGAGGAGCCCACGCAGGAGCAGGTGACCTGGCAGGAGCTGCTGCCCGTAGGGGAGCCAGGTTGGAGCAGTTTTCTCCTGAGGGATGGACCCCGTGGTATGGACCCATATCTGGAGCAGTTCTGGAAGAGCTGCTGCCTGTGGGAAGCCCACGCCGGATCAGTTCATCAAGGACTGCATCCCGTGGGTGGGACCCGACAGCACAGGGGACGAGAGTGACCGAGAAGGAGCGGCAGAGAAGAAGTGCTGTAGACTGACCATAACCCCCATTCCCCGTTCCCCTGCGCCGCTCGGGGGGAGGAGGTGGAAAAGGGTGGATGGGGGGGGAAGGTGCTTTTGTTTTTTTTTTCCTTTGTTTTCTCACTTCTCTCGCTTGTTAGTTGTAGGCAATAAATCTTACTATCTCCTTATGCCGAGTCTGTTTTGCCCGTTACAATAATTATTGCGTGATTTTCTCGTCCTTATCTCAATCCTTGAGCCCTTTTCACGTATTTTCTCCCCATTCCTCTTTGAGGAGGGGGAGTGAGAGAGCGGCTGTGGTGGAGCTCGGCTGCCCACTCGAGCGGAACCACGACACTAACACTATGCTAGCTTGTGTACTAGGATTTCAGTAAGTTTTGGAGAGAGCAACCTGTGCTGTTGGCACTTCCAAGTTGATGGGCTCAGTGAAGAGATAGAGAGAAGGTAAAGAATGGTATGGCATGGCAGAGTAATTATGGAAAAAAATAGAACTAAAGAAACGAAGACAAAACCTGTGTGTAATTGACTATCTCTCAGTGAGGAAGTAGCTCCAAAATATTCACAGTAAGATGTGTATGGCATAGCTCATCCTTATTTCTGTTCATTCACAGATGGATTCCTACACTAATTTGATCATATCACTTTTAGTGCCTGTGCTATTTTGGACTGCATTTTGCCCAGTTGAATTGTATGTTGAATTGCATATGTATTTCTCTATTTCAGCTGGAAGAATAGAACATACATTTTGCTACAGTGACTTTCATTATAAATCCATGTGGTAAAATCTGTGAGGATGACATATCTGTGTTTCATAAAACAAGGTTCAAACAACGGCAAAAAAAATTTAGATGACTGTTCAAATTATTTCAAAAACAAAAACAACAACGACAACAAAACTAAATATATTTAAATGGGAGCTGTAAATATAGTTTTCTTGCCTGTTGGAGATCACATCATATACACTGAAAAACAGCTAGAAAAGTAAAGTTTTCCATATTTTGGAGTTGTAGTTTTGGCTGAAGATTACATGTTCCTATAATAAGTATTAGCAGATAAGATACATAATAGTCAGATGAGTTAATCAGTATTTTTCTTTCATCATTTTATCAGTAATATAGGCAGCCAATATATATTTTTTTTTACAGAGTATTTAAAGGGTAAGTTCCTCCATATTTATGAAAAAATTGTCTTAAAAAATTTATCAAAGAATCACACGGTAAGATAATGGTTCCTTTATTTTTGTTTTATTTTTATTTTTATTTTTACTTTTATTTTTATTTTTATTTTTTTATTTTTATTTTTATTTTTATTTTTATTTTTATTTTTATTTTTATTTTTATTTTTATTTTTATTTTTATTTTTACTTTTATTTGTTTTTATTTTTATTTTTATTTCTATTTCTATTTCTATTTTTATTTATTTATTTATTTATTTTCAATTTGTTGTTTCACTAAGTTTCTAATCATATCCAAAATTCTTATGCACGGGCAAATATTTTTTATCCATAAACATTTTTTTTTCAGTCTTTTAAGTTAGCACTTTTTTTTTTTCTATATAAACAATATATAACAGAAATAATTGACTATAATCTTCTTAAACATCAATCATTCCTGTGCTACACAACTGAAAAGTAAGTCATGTCAAACAGCTTTTGACACCATTTCCCACAGCATTCTCCTCAAGAAACTGGCTGCTCTTGCCTTGAACAGGCGCACGCTTCATTGCGTTAAAAACTGGCTGGATAGACGGACCAAAAGAGTCACGGTAAATGGAGTCAAATCCAGTTGGAGGCCGGTTACTAGTGGCGTTCCCCAGGGCTCAGTGCTGGGGCCAGTCCTTTTTAATATCTTCATCGATGATCTGGATGAGGGCATTGAGTGCACCCTCAGTAAGTTTGCAGATGACACCAAGTTAGGTGTGTGTGTCGATCTGCTTGAGGGTAGGAAAGCTCTGCAGGAGTATCGGAATAGGCTGCACAGATAGGGTGAGGTCAACTGTATTAAGTTCAACAAGGCCAAGTGCCGGGTCCTGCAGCTGGGGCGCAACAACCCCAATCAGAGCTACGGACTGGGAGATGAATGGTTGGAGAGCTGCCAGGCAGAGAAGGACCCAGGAGTGATGGTGGATAGTCGGCTGAATATGAGCCAGCAGTGTGCTCAGGTGGCCAAGAAGGCCAACGGCATCCTGGCTTGTATCAGAAACAGTGTGGCCAGCAGGGCTAGGGAAAGGATCGTCCCCCTGTACTCAGCTCTGGTGAGGCTGCACCTTGAGTACTGTGTTCAGTTTTGGGTCCCTCGCTACAAGAAGGACATCGAGGTGCTTGAGCGAGTCCAGAGAAGGGCGACGAAGCTGGTGAGGGGCCTGGAGAACAAGTCCTACGAGGAGCGGCTGAGGGAGCTGGGCTTGTTCAGCCTGGAGAAGAGGAGGCTCAGGGGCGACCTTATCGCTCTTTATAGGTACCTTAAAGGAGGCTGTAGCGAGGTGGGGGTTGGTCTATTCTCCCATGTGCCTGGTGACAGGATGAGGGGGAATGGGCTTAAGTTGTGCCCGGGGAGTTTTAGGTTAGATGTTAGGCAGAACTTCTTTACTGAAAGGGTTGTTAGACATTGGAACAGGCTGCCCAGGGAAGTGGTGGAGTCACCATTTCTGGAGGTCTTTAAAAGACGTTTAGATGTAGAGCTTAGGGATATGGTTTAGTGGGGACTGTTAGTGTTAGGTCAGAGGTTGGACTCGATGATCTTGAGGTCTCTTCCAACCTAGAAATTCTGTGATTCTGTGATTCTGAGACAATGCATCATTTTTCAGCCCCTAACCAGATTTTATCTATCTGTAGCACAAGGTGGGATGACACATTAGGTACATATATAGACCTTTGAGTTAGCTCTGTTATTCTTTCAGAAATGAAACTTCTCCCTAGGCTGTTTCAGATATGCAGATCATCCCAATTAGTCCAATATATCCTTCTGCTTGTCTTTTCTTGGTACTTTGATCAGTGGTAAAATGGGTATTGAAATGTTTGAGAGCTATACTGTCAGTACTGTCCACACAGCTGAAACTTCTCTTAAGTGAATGGAACAGCAGTTCAGAAGACTGTGTTTCTGGGTCATTGTTTCAAGCTGATGTAAAACCTGCATGACATTTGTAAATGACTAATTTTTAATTGGTAAACTATATTTTTTAACCCTGAACACAAGACTTACCTCTTACTAGATTCAACTAGCAAGGCATGAGTCTTATGGGTTTAGACCTAGAGTTCATAATAATAATGCTTGTGTATCCAAGAAGTTCCTGGATCATAAGCTAAAGAACAGAAAGGAGTATGGTTCCTTGGGAAAGTTTTTCAAAAATACTTAAAAGCATGTTTGAATGAAATTTACCTCCCAATATCTGACTGAAATAGGTGGTAGATAAGACCTGAGATAGTAAACAGTACAAGCTTATGGGAAAAATAATTAAATACATGAGGATGGGAAAATGGTGAAAGAATCAGTTTTAAGGAATTCAGTGGTTTGGGCCATTAAGGCAATCTTTATTTAAATGTGCTACCATGAAAATAACTCATCACTTCATTGAATGTTTAACTTTTGAGGGACGTTGACATCAGCACTCATTTTGAATGACCAAAAGAAAAGAATTAACACTTTCTGTTCTAATATCCATGAAGGAATTGTTTCATTAATCAAAACTTGAGGTTTCTCTATCAACTTGGGTTTAGGAGCTAAACTTTTTATAAAGATCATTTATTTATTTATTCTATTTGGTTTTATACACTTATTTCAAAGTGTTGCATAGAGAATACTAGGTTGCAGTCATCTTTCACTCTTTCATATTTTACTCTTTCAGTCACCATTAAAGGAAGGAAAACTTTTTTTTTTTTTTTTTTTTTTTTTTTTTTTTTTTTTCTCTACGTCTTTAATGAGGGCACTGGTATCTATATGATTTAAACTCAGCTTAAATTTACACGTGTACTGACAACACACTTACATAAGAAGTGGCCTTAGATTCTTATGTGATTCTTTTTGCAAACGAGATAATGCTAGAAAATGTGATTGTAACAAAAGAGCATGTAAAATGCTTGTGAATAGCAATAATTTTGTCGTTACTGTCATTCTGCAGAAATATATACTCATTTTGTTCTTGCTGATTTATTTATATGTGAAGCATAAGTACACAGGTAATATTTTCATCCCTCTATAAAATGCTGTGCTAAAAAAAAAATATTATTTTATTTTATTTTTTTAGTTGGCCAACAGATATCCAATATTCATCAAAACCATGGAAAATTGAACTGGTAATTTTATTCTGTTATCATGTCAAGAAAACATGCAGAAGAACTTTTATGCAGAAGTACTGACTGAGGACCATGAGTTAGAAGACTAATCTAAGTCAGTAAATGTATTTGGGGTTGTATCAGGGAAGATTATTCAAGTCTAGTTTGCAGTTGCCAACCAGGTCTGGAAGTGACAGAACCACATTCTGGTGGCATTTCATCTCTATGTTCATATCAATGACTGAACCTAATGAAACCTGACTGAGTTACCTACTTTGTAATTTTGCCCATATTCATCCAATCAGTGTCACATTATTGTATGAACAAAATCTATACTTAATAGCGTATGTATCAGGAAAAAAAAAAAAGAGACAATACTGATAGACTTCATAAGTGGGAACCCCAGCAAAGCAAAAGCTATACATTTCATATAGGCATATTGTCACAAGAATGGGAATCTGTCTGAAAAAAAAAGGTTACTAAGATAGCCTTGTGGAGCTCTGTAAGAATCTTTCTATGATGAATGATAAGGATAGAGGTCATTGTCTGAGAATGAGTAAACGGACAGAGGAATCCTAGTTACTTGGATAATAAATCTTGATAATTAGGTTGGAAAAAACCTGTGCAGTGCATAGCAGTTCCTTATGATGAATGAGAGAGAAAAGATAACAAATACTTGCAGAAACAAAGGTAAGCTGAAAAACTGCTGAATGTGGAAAAAAATGCAGCAAAATTATTATTATTATTATTATTTATTTATTTGTTTGTTTATTTATTTATTTATTTATTTTGGGCTGGTGCTCAATGGTAGTACAACCAGCAGAGAATTAATCTTTCTGTACCACAACTTTACATTCATTTTGCTTTTTCTGTCCTTTTTAAAAGTTGGTGGACAAGAGATATAAACTATTTGGCTATTAACTTTTATTCTTAAGAAGTCATCAGCAAATCTGTTTCAGAATCCAAATCTCCAAAGTTGCATTCTCTCCTTTTTAACACCCTAACCATATTCCATATTTGAGGATCTGGTTGCAGTCTTTGAAATTAAAATCAATGAATGTGAAACTGAAACATGTATAGCAAAAAGAAAAACAAAAGCAAATAAACAAACAAACAAACAAACAAAACAACAAAACCACACACACACTGCTACTCCATATTAGAATTCATATCAAATAATATTGTCCTTTACAGGGGATTTTTTTGTTGTTGTTGTTTGGTTGGTTTGTTTTGTTTTAAGGTGTTAGTTAATGTTTCTTATAAAATTATTGATGCATTGAAAGCATATTAAAGGTATTGTTGACTAGGGCCAACAAGACAGCACTTTAGAGAACAGCTTTGGGGCTTCTGCTTGGACTTTGTATACTTTTTCAGGTCTGCAGGATAAAAGCTAATTAGCTAAGTAAACATATCAAGCTACTGATATTTTATAACTTTTCTGAAATATACCTATGAGCAAATTCTGTTTCAAAGCCTAGCAAGAAAGAAGCAGGAAAACAATCTCATAAAGGGAATTAACTTGTCACTTCAAAGGAGTAGCAGAGCTGGAAAAGTATCCAGATTTCATTCAATTTCTAATGCTTATATCATTTAAATTCGCTGGTTCCTTATTTGATTTGGTGGAATGGTGACAGTCAATCTTTAATATTAGGAGTGAACTTCTACAGTAACCAAAACTTATACAGTACCCAAAATTTCTATATATATCCATAGATAAAAACTAAGTAAATTGGAAAAATTACCATGAGACTCTCTGAATTGTAAATACTGTAGAAGCCTTCATTTTCTTAGAAATGGCTTGGACATTTCAACTTTCAGAGGAAACTGAAAGCAGGTTTGTATCTTGAGTATAGGATTACTTTAGAACTAAAAATAATTGTTGCTAAACTGTATGTCTATCCTTTTTGTCAAAAGACCATAGACTCATAGAATGACTCAGGTCAGAAGGGACCTTAAAGATAATATAACCCCAACCCTCCCTGTCATCGGCAGGGATTCTCCAACTATATCAGGTTGGTGAAGGCTCCATCCAGCCTGGTCTTGAACATCTTTAGGGATGGGGCATCCACAGCTTCTCTTGGCAACTTGTTCCAGTGCCTTGCTACCCTTTGGTGAAGAATTTCCTCCTAATGTCTAATCTAACTCTTCCCTCTTAGTGTTTAAGACCATTCCTCCTTGTCCTATCATTACCTACCTTCGTAATGAGTCCTTCTTCACCTTTTTTTATAAGACCTGTTTAACTATTGTCTGTGCTGAGGTGGAGACTTCTCTTCTCCAGGCTGAACAGCCCCAGCTGTCTGAGTCTTTTTTCACAGGAGAGGTGCTCCAGTCCTCTGATCTTCTTTGTAGACCTCCTCTGTATTTCCACAAACAGGTCCACATCTTTCTTGTGCTGGGGGCCCCAGACCTGGATGCAGTACTCTAGGGGGGGCCTTGCAAAGTCAGAGTAGAGGAAAACTCCCTTGACCTGCTGGTCATAGCACTTTTAATGCAGCTCAGGATGCAGTTGATCTTCTGGGCTGCAAGTATACACTTTTGTCTCATGTTGAGCTTCTCATCCACCAGAATCCCCAGGTTCTTCTCTGCAGGGCTGTTTTCAATGAGTTCTTCCATGCTCATGTGTGGGATTGCTCCAACCCAGTTGCACCTTGCACTTGGACTTGTTGAATCTCATTTGGTTCACCTGGGCCCACTGTCCAATTACCTTTGGATGGTATCTCTTTCTTCTGTTGTATTGATTGCAACACTCATATTCGTGTCATCTGCAAACTTGCTCAGGGTGTATTCAATTCCATTGTCTATGTCATTGATAAAGATACTGAAAAGCACCTGTCCCAAGATAGACCCCAAGGTACACCGCTCATCACTGGTTGCCACCAGGACATAGAACCATTGACCACTATTATATTTGACCATTACAGCAAGTTGAGTATGAGCCATCAGTGTGCCCTGGCACCAGGAGGGCCAACCGTATCCCGGGCTGCATCAAGCACAGCATCGCTAGTCAGTCAAAAGAGGTGATTGTCCCACTCTACTCTGCGTTGCTCCGGCTTCAACACACTTCGTACTGTGTGCAGTCCTTGGCACCACAGTACAAAAAGGATGTCAAACTGTTGGAGAGTGTCCAGAGGAGGGCAACAAAGATGGTGAAGGGACTAGCGGGGAAGACATATGAGGAGTGGCTGAGGGCACTGGGCCTGTTCAGCCTAGAGAAGAGGAGGCTGAGGGGAGACCGCATCGCATTCTACAACTCCCTCGCGAGGGAGTGTGAAGAGGCAGGTGACCTATTCTCTGTCAATAGCAGTGATAGAGAACTGCTTAACACCTATGGGAATGGTGTTAAGCTGAGGCAGGAGAAGTTTAGGCTTGACATCAGGAAGAGGTTCTTCACCGAGAGGGTGGTTGCACACTAGAACAGGCTCCCCAGTGAAGTGGTCACTGCAACAAGCCTGTCTGAATTTAAAAAGCGATTGGACTGTGCACTTAGTAACATGGTCTAAATTTTTGGGTAGACCTGTGCAGCGCCAGAAGTTGGACTTGATGATCCTTATGGGTCCCTTCCAACTCAGGATATTCTACAATTCTATGATTTGTGAAGCCATCAAGCCAATTCCTTACCTACCAGGTAGTCTACCCTTCAAATACCCTTCTAAATGTTTCCAATTTAGAAATTAGGTTGTCATGCGGGACTGTGTCAAAGGCATTACAGAAATCCAACTAGATGACATCGGACAGTCTTCCCTTGTTGACTGATGCACTTACTCCATTATAGAAGGTCACCAGATCAGTCAGTCATGATTTACCCTTGGTGAAGCCCTGCTGGCTGTCCCGGATCACTTCCTTGTCCTGCATGTGCCTTAACATTGGCTCCAGAAAGATTCGTTCCACAATCTTCCCAGACACAGGGGTGAGGCTCACCAGTCTGTAGATCCCCAGGTCTTCCTTTCTACCTTTTTTTAAAAATGAGGGTGATGTTTCCCTTTTTCCAGTCACCAGGGACTTCGCCTGACTGCTGTGTTTTTGCAAATATGATGGAGAGTGGGTCGGTACCTACATCAGCCAATTCCCTCAGGACCCTGTCATGCATGCCATCAGGGTCCTTGTAGTTGTTAAGCTGCACCAGGAGGTCTTGAACTTGTTCTTCACTTACAGTGGGAGCGACTCTGCTGCCCCAGCCCACATCTAGAGGTTCTAGAGAGAAAATATGTAGTTTTCTGCAGTGTAGGAATTATTGTGCAACCGAATTGGTATAAACTAATTGTTGATAGAAGATGCATTTAAGAAAGCATGGAGTCCATGTGTTTTACAGAATTTTCTTTTATTCTGTCTTTGAGTTCAATAAAAGGCAGAGCTTATTAAATCTGTCATTTTAAATGTCACAGATACGTGTTTCATAATCATTTACCTGATAGCTCCATGGAACTATATTTTTTTAGGATCAGTCAGTAGTAAAAGATTGATAGAAATTAGAGAAATTAGGTGAGAATATAAGAAAAACTATGTGAAATGTAATGAACCAAAGAAGGAGAAGAAGTAGAAGTCCATTAACTATGCAGTTGCATTCATATTAATCTGTTATAAGTTAACATATTTAATGTGTTATAAATTAACATTCTGGGAAGTCAATTATCATTTAATGTAATAGCCTGTACCCATTTAAGTAGATATCACCTAGCATTATTAAGGGGAGAGTTTTCAATAGTGAATGTCTGTAGGCTATGTTGCTGCATTCTTTGGAAATCTGCAAATCACTGAGGTGTAAAGCTGGTCATTTGTTTGACCTCTGATGACAAAAATGGGTTTGGTGGGGGTTGGCCTGTTCTCCCACGTGCCTGGTGACAGGACGAGGGGGAATGGGTTTAAGTTGAGCCAGGGGAGTTTTAGGCTAGATGTTAGGAAGAACTTCTTCACTGAAAGGGTTGTGAGGCATTGGAACAGGCTGCCCAGGGAAGTGGTGGAGTCACCATCCTTGGAAGTCTTCAAAAGACGTTTAGATGTAGAGCTTAGGGATATGGTTTAGTGGAGGGCTGTTAGCGTTAGGTTGGAGGTTGGACTCGATGACCTTGAGGTCTCTTCCAACCTAGAAAATTCTGTGATTCTGTGATTCTGTGAAATTTCAGAAATAAATAAATAAATATGTCAGCCTTTTTGTTTGCATGAAGTCCATACTTTGTTGAATGTTTGCATTTCTGCTTAAGAACAGAATAGAAAAACAGCAACTACAACAACAACAAAACAAACAAACAATCAAATAAAAAGAACGGAACGGAACGGAACAGAACGGAATGGAATGGAACAGAGCAGAGCAGAGCAGAGCAGAATAGCATAGCATAGCATAGCATAGCATAGGATAGAATAGAATAGAATAGAATAGAATAGAATAGAATAGAATAGAATAGAATAGAATAGAATAGAATAGAATAGTTCTCTACAAAGATCTTTGAATCCAACCGTCTGACCACTTAACGGCATGTATATGTGTTTTTATTTTACACAATATGTAAATGTGTACAACAGTATATATGCTTTTATTTTGCACAATACTTATTTCGTTTATATAACAAGAGTCATGGATGTAAATTTAATTGTGGGTTGAAATATGAACTAACAGTATAGTACTGTAGTATTATTACAAATATAATATAACATTCTTTAAAAAGAATGAAAAATCTCACAAGCTGATTTATTTATTAAACAGAGATGTAATCAACTATTACACAAGAGTCTCTCTCTATGTCATTCCAAGTTTCTTTTAAGTTATGGTAGATACTTTAAGCATTATTTGTCTCCCTAAAATGAAAACATTTAATATAGTCTGTGATGTATGTAGCAACTGGAACAGCAGGGCTCTAAATATTTGTCAATATGAAAGTTCATTCATACCCTTTTCCTCCAGTTGTCCTTATAACTCAGTATTGGCAGGACAGAACAAACAGTTCTGAACTTCTTTGTGTATTCACAACTCCACTCAGCCATTCTCAGAAGTGCACTAGACAAAATGTGCTATTGCAGACCTTGATTTTGCTCTTCCCTGAGTAATATGATACATATAACTTAAATAATCCTAGAAGCAAAATATCCCAAGGCGGAAAAATTGGAGCAATAACCAAAACTGCACATACTCACAGTTATACCAAAAATCAGCTGGTTTCTGCATGTACTTTTGAAGTTCCCTGTCCAGTCTAAGATTTAATTGGATGCTATTAATCAATATTTAAATAAATCTTATTTGACAACTGAAATCTTACAGCTTGAAGTAATACATTGTAAACAAATTATATAAATCATTATATTATACATGTTATACAGAGAATTTTAATTATAACCTTAGCTTGGCTGAGAATTTGGACCATCTAGACTGTAACTGAAATGGATATCCATACTGAAATATTAAGGTTATTAGAAAAGAATTAAGCAAAAGAAATAAACAAACAGAATGGTTGTCACGTAAATAGAACAAGTATCTTGTCTCCATCTTTTTTTTCTTGATGTGGTGAGGGTTTTTTAGTTATTTAGGTATCACAATTCAAAAAAAAAAAAAAAAAAGTCTGAGAAGGTGGATCATTATTATCAATACTTCATGATACTAATGCACAATATGTTTCATTTACTCACTGAGTAAAAGTCCACTTGAGCATGAGCTTTCAAAATTAAAAAGGTAATTGGTGTCTGGTGGATCCAAAAATTTGTATAAAGGGTAATAAGTTTATTATAGGTGCAATCATGATGTGTTTTTACTCTTTCTAAATTATACATGTATGTACTCACTATCCCCCTTTATGTCCATTGCTTTTCTATGGCACTTTCTGAGCTGGATTAAGCAATAAAAATTAGCATCCCAGGACTTCCAGGTCATAGTTTCATAATAAAATCAGAGTATTATAAATCGTTCTTGTTTTGTGCACAATAAATATTTTTATTCATCCCATCAGTAAAACCTACATAGACCAAATGGTACACACATCAGAGCTGGAGAACTGCTGTCACAGCAGATGTTAAGATACAGCTTTCAGATCCTAATTTTTCTCCACTACTTTATGAAAACATAATTTCTCAAAAAAGAAAAAGACTTTTTTTTCTTCTTCTTTTATTCCAGTTTATTTGATTACTTCCCAGAAGAATTAATTTGAAAAAAAAAAATAAATATTTTTTTTAATGCATTTCCCTGCATTAGATCACTTTCTTCTCAAAAAGAAACAAGTTAAAAAATAATAATAATAATAATAAAAATAGAAGTATGTTAGAAGGTTTCGTTTTCCTTAAAAATTCAGACACTTTTTCTCTAGGTGTTACAAATCTGGTTTCAAGATATAATATACTGTGCTAGCAGTAGGAATTTGGAAACCTTATACCTGAGAAACATTACTTTTCTTGCACATTTCTGTAAAGATAGATCTTTGTGGGTTGTCATTTAACCTTTGTCTATAATCTGTTTTGCAACACACATGGAAATAAACATTGGATGAATAATTTTTCTAATGGTAAAGAGATTATTTGGTTGATGAGTGAGTTAATGTATGGACAATCAAAATATATAATGATAGGTTCCCCCCCCCCCCCATTGGTATATTTTTATTGTTGGTAGCAACAAGAGTTTCAGATGGTGACCAGCTTCTTCGTTTCTGCTATTAACTAAAAAGTGTTCTTGTATATACTCTGTGGTGTCTTCAACCACTTCACAAGGATGTGAAGTCCCAAGAGGTAAAAGGAGACTTAAAAAATTAATTCTGCTTTTTATACAGTTGTAGTTCTTGCCTGAAAAGAAGACAAGACACTGATTAAAGATATAAATTCATAATTTTTGCTGTTCTGAATAATTAAAACAAAAACAAAAAGAAAAACAAAAACAAAACAAAACAAACAAACAACAAAAAAAACACTTAGAATAGCAGAGCCTTCATATTTAGAATACCAATGCAGATTAAATTCTGCTGAAAGATTAACAGCAACAATAAAAATCAATAAAAATAAAGAGTGCCTGAAATAGAAGTAAATTTCTCATTTGTAATAGTCCTCTTTATATAAAACTAAAAGCAAGTTATCTTCCTAACACAACGAAATTCTTCAAGAAAAGTGGGAGATGTTAGGAAGACAAACTTTTCCTGTTCTTATTGCATATGCAACTAAAGTGCAAACAATATCCAATGAGCCATGAAGGTAATATTTTCTAGTAGCTTTACACTTAATGGGATGCAGATACAACAATAAATTCACATACTCTGCAAAATCTATGATGCTATTGAGAGCAACTGTAAAATTGAAATGAAATCTTTGCTTCTGTGAATAAAAGAAAACACAGAAGCTCTTCTCTTTCCTAACCTCAACTAATTTTTTATTTTTTTCTAATACATTTACAAAGGAGAGGGAATGTTGATCAAAGTAGGTGAATGCACCATAAAAGCATTCGTCCTTGAAGGAAAACAAACAAACAAACAAACAAACAAACAAACAGAAAAACAGACACCTTTCTTAACCATTAAAATGGCAATTTCTACAAAGAAATTATTCTGTGTATGCACAAAACCCAATGGATTTCATTAATTGTGAACTTAGAGGTTTGTAATTAAAGTAACTATATAGGAACACATTTGGACCCTCCTACCTATTCATTTGTAACTAGTACAAACCAAAATTAACCCACAGATTTGTTTTTGGCAATTCAGCATCGTCAATCAAGCACTATGCAGTAGCAAACCTTTCTCCAAAGTAAATCTAAGAAATTAATTACATACTAAATTATTAGTGCACAATAACTGTCTTAGCTTAACTGATAAGGGTTGAGGGTGGCTGAAATAATTTTAGATAAGGCTAGACAAATTTGTAATAAGGCTATACAATTTGTAATAAACTGTTTCTGGCCTGGGAGAAGATGTGGGAATTGCAAAATTGACCCAAAGTCTGCAGGAAGTGAGAAGCAGAAGATCAATTCAAGTAATTAAGACCACCAAATACAAAGTTTTCCTGAACTAAGTTGATGGATTTACCCCCTCCTTGTCCATAGGACACCATATTTGTAAGAAGCCATACATCTCTTTCTATTATGTATCTGCCTATTATATTAGATATTTCAGTATCTGCCAGCTGAAGACTTAATTTAATCATTTTTGGGAAGTCATCATGATAATAATTAAAAAAAAAAAAAAAAAAGTAAATCAAAAATCATTAGAATGTCTTTGTTTTGGAAAGCAATGTCTAAAACTTTATTATTACTATTATTATTATTATTTAGAATTATAATCCTACTTTCTTTTCTTTCTTTTTTTTTTTTTTCATAGTTAATAAGACTAGACTTCAAATTGTTTATTTACTTCACATTATTCACAATCCAATTCACATTTCAACAGAAAACATACTCAATAAAATGACCGCTTCTTCAAATTTTTTCCTAGTTGGTAGAATATTAAACAAAGTAAAAAAGAAATCTCATTGCACAAATGTTATAAAATCTTCATAGAAAAAATCAGTTCTATATGGAAGAAAAATGTAAATATGAACTGCATTCCTCTATCTATTTCGTATTTAGGTATTTTTATTAGATAGTCACTTTATACACACTTTCCCAGAACATATGCCTTGATAGCCAGACCAAAATAAAATGTCACTGAATTTACTTTAAGGTCTGGCCCCACTTATCTGAAAGACTTAACACCACATTAGCTCACTGTTTTTAATGATGGTGATTTTTAAAGAATCAACATCCCTAGCATATCACATGCCAGAGTGATAATAGGCAAGCCATACATTCCATTTATAATGGAATCATAATAGGCAAGCCATACATTTTCACATAGAAAAATGTGCTCTTAATGACAACTTATTATTAGTAGTATTTCATTCTGACACTCTTATATTAAGCATGTGAAATAAGATTTTATCCAGATATAGCAAGATCTTAAATAACATGTTTGCAGACTAATGAAATGAAAGTAAATTCTAGATTTTCTAGGTATCTAAAACACTGTTCTATTTATAGCACGTTTGAATGAAAGCTGTCTTTAATTATTATTATTATTAATTAGTTCTACAATTTTAGGTGGTAGAACTTAACATTAAAACTTGGAAAGTGAGAAAATTAAAAGCAAGTTATTTATAGACTTACCGAATAAGAAATAATATTTCAACACACCATTGTTGTTAGTATAAGATGAAAACAATATATTAAAACATAAATGACATGTCCACTATATGACAGAAATATGTCGTGTTCTTTCTAACATTTTATCACCAGATATTAATTGAAAAACACCCTCACAACTTACCAGCATTTAATTTATACCAGATTTTGATATTAATTAAATTGACTTATGTGTAAGTGATGCATAGATGAACTGGTGACATCCTGAATGTTTGTTGCCAGAGTTCCTAATAAGTGTTTTATATCTAGAATGAAATAAAGCATTTTGTACCTATATGAATGACATGTAAATTCTATTAAATTAATTAATAAATAAATGAATGGATAGATGAATATTCATACAGTAGTAATGTGTAAATCTGCTATATTTTTAGAAAACCTTCTCATGCTACTTTCACTTGGCTGTTCAGGGGATAAAGCTGTCAGCTCTTGTCACTTCACAGTTTTTAGTTTTTGAGTTGTGTCAAAACCTTCTGGACCAATATGGTAAATTTTCACTCCAGTTTAGGATCTATCAAGAGTTTGATGTATGCAGCAGTGCAGTGTGACTAACCCTCAGGATCATCAACCCTCTTCTGAGCCCGACACGGATGCTATAGTGGTTCCAGACCTATGAAAATACAACATAAAAAGAGGTCATGTTCTAGAATGTGAGCTGAGAGCTTGAATTTGAAAATTACTGTACTTGAATAAAGTCATTTAAGCTGAGAACATAAAAATTTGAATGCTAATCTTATATTGTTGATATAGATCTTTGGGTATGTTTTCTTTCAAGTAGGAAGTGGAAAATTTACCTAATAATCATAAGTTCATATCTAGAAAATAAGTGGGAAAAAAAAACCATGTGATACAAAGAAATATAAATAAAAAAGAATGTATTTCTCTAATATTTGTTTGACATGAATGTTTGAAAAAGATGTACAGTTAAGCTTTCTTAATTTAAGAATGTCTACACTATTAATCTTTTTAAGTTCTCCTAGCCATATAATTCATACATACTGCATGACAGCATGTAGAACACAGTTATTGAAATCTTGATTCAGAAGGGAAATGTAAGGTATTTTTATTTCTATGAAGGGTAATTGTACTACATTCCTAGCTTGTTTTGGAGATGTATTTTTTCTTGATTTTTTTTGCATCCATGTTTTTCTTGTTGTTGTTTCTTTGTTTGTTAGTTTAACACTTTTCAAATGTAGACAATACGCCTCAGAACAGGTCTGATTTCTTATGGTAAATTATCCTCATTTATGTAGTTCCTCATAATAACAATGGCTCTGCATCAGTTGCATTAATTTACAGCAATATTTTAAAATAAATGCTTTATAGGGTGAAGTTCCAATACAATGAACTAATGTAGGATGTTTTAAAATTAATATTCAATTTAACGGAAATATCATAAATATATATGGTGTTGAAATTATCATATGGGATCATATCAAGGGTTTGTCTAGTTTGCCTTCTGTCTGGGAGTTTGGGATGCATCAGCAGAGGATGAAGGAACAGAACAAATAAGAAATGAAGCAATCAACATTCCACTTCTATTCATTTTAGACGTAAATATACTTGGTATGAAATCCACATCTCTATAAGTGGATCTCTATAAGGCAAGCTTTAACTGTTCAGTATATCTTCAGCATGTTCTGCTATCACTGTTTGAGCACTACCTACTTGTAAAGTGTGTAGCATATGTGAGTTTTATATGTCATTACTGGATGAGCATCAACATTTGGAGAAATAGACTGGGATGAGTAGGTAGGCAAGCTTTGTGTTGTACCTTCCGGTATTTTCTCCTGTAGCCTTTCCAAGGACTGTGCAAAAACTCTGCCTCTGAGTCGAACAGGAATCTTAGTCTGTTTATGGTATTCTGTTTGCTCTTCGTACAAGTGCTTACATAAAGTAACTGCCCTTATGTTGAAGAGCAAATATAGCCCACAATGACATATTAATGTACTCATATATACTACAGGCTGGGGAGAGATAATTATCATTCAATACAGCTATTCTTTCTTTAGGTTCAAGTTCAGATAAAGAAAACTCTCAAATATTGATTGGAGATCAGAAAAGAGGTGATACAAAGGATCAATGTTTTCACTGATCAGTCTCCACACTAAGATGATGTTTTCTGTTTAAAGTATTTGTCTTAGATATATTGTAGCCAGTAACTGTTTTGTACTGTCTAGAAATCCTACAATGGAACATCTAGAATGAGTTTTGATAATTGAAATTTGGGTGAATTTTGCCATTAGCTTCATTCTTAAAAAAACAAAACAAACAAAAACAACAACAACAACAACAACAAAACACTAATAATTCTTGATAGTTTTAAGCCTGTTACATGTTTTATTGTTTCAAAAGTTTGGTTGTACACATAATGAATGTAAAGGAATATTTAGAAAATACAGCATCCTCTACCATTGTTTACAAAGTTATTTTCCTCCTTTCCTGCATAAGTAGTTCAACCCTTCACTCTCAAACAGTTTAGATAAATACATTATTTTTCTGTCAATGGATTTCTAAATTATATGTAAATAGAAGATATATCATTGCATGGTGTAATTGTACTGGTGTTAGCAGTAATAGCATATTATCCTATGAGTTATCACAGTCAATTTCATAGCAATTCCTGATAATGCCATTTTCCCTATTTCATAAAACAGTTAGAAATAGAAAATTTGTGCTGGGGAGACAAAGAGAAGATTTTTGCTGGTGTTTCTTCCATACTTCACCCCTGCTACATCCTGTTTATCAGTAAACAGAATCAGCTAGATCTTTATCAGAAAACATGAGAGAAAAAATTATGTGGCTTTTAGGTGGCATTTATAGCCATTTTATTGTAATTTATATAAACTCAAGTAAATGCACACCCCCGTATGGTATTTTTATTGTTGGTTTTGTTACATTAAAAAGGTTTCAATAGCTTCCTTTTCATGGAATATTAAATGGTAGAAAGACATAAAGGTCAAGTTCTATTGTCTACTTAGGAAGAAGGCCTGAAAGAAGGTGGTATGTAAGTTAATTAGATAATGTTAGTGAAATGCATTAAAGGTAAAACAAAAAGTAGAGTTGTATTTCTCCAAATACTGCCATATAGGAAAAGGAATGTACTATTATATATATTTCTTCCCCTCTGGCTGCATGTAATGATATTTCTATGAAAATTTCTATGAAAATTTCTACGAAAATTTCTATCATGATAATAGACATTGTGGCAAAATGGTCCTTCTAATGAGATCTGCATAAGAGAAACTACGAATTTATTTTCACTCCATCTGGGGATCAGTGGTACTGCTTCTATGGGAATGAATGCAAATGCTGTTGAAAAGAGAAATAATAACCTCAGGTGTACACTATGTTAACAATTGTGAAACATCACAATGTGCATCTGTTTTTCTTTACTGCATGATCTGTCACTTGGCTTTAGTGCAGAATTTAATCTCCAGCACAGGTTGACCGTATCTTGTAGCAACTAACAGCATTTAAATTCAGCATTGCTGAATATAATGAAATGCTAGCTCATTCCCAGATGCCAGACGTAATCCTCCCTCTCAGACCTTACACATATTGTAGCAAGATAACTCCAGAGTTTTTACTGCTTCATCTATTCTCCAGACATCTGTAAGGCTTATAGCCTTAGCCTTAGCCTAAGCTCCTTAACCTCCACCAGCCTCCAAAATATCTACCAGCAGCTTGCTTAGCTTGATACAGTGGAACTGGTGGTAAGACAGAGAATTTTTACATTAAATGTCTGACATGGGTATCATGATGTAAATCTCAGAGAAGTAAATTAATACAGTCTTAGGGGCAGTGACATGGGAGTCAGGGACATGAGTAGTGTTTTTTTGTTTGTTTGTTTGTTTGTTTGTTTTTACCTATGGCAGCAGAACGATGCTAAGAAAAAAGAGATTTGTGTCTTCCTTGGGAAAATTTCAGATGTCAGTGAAGGAAGGTTCAGAAATAAACTGAACTTGTGCCCAACTGGGAAAAAGCTTCATAGCCCACCTGTGAAACTGAGAATATTGTTGAAATGAATCCTGCAGCAAGTAATCAGCTTAAAATGATGGTGAATTTGATATTTACTATTGATCTGCATCCTTGGCAAATATGCTGAAAGTCATATCAATATGGATATTAGGATATTTTCTAATACTGAGTTTTAATTATACCAAGTGCATGACTATAATCAGAAAATACTTTAATAAGTTAAATAAACAACTTTTTTCCTACTTTGTTAGCATTTTTCCTCTTTCTATCATGCTTGATAGAGAAGGATTATATAGTTCAGATGAAGCATGCTGTTACAGGCACAGCAGCTGGTGCAGGACTGTTTTATTATTATTACTATTTTCATTTTTCTTAAATATTTTGTCCAGTAGAATAAAACAGCAATCTCAGACTGATGTTATCCACATTAAGTTATACAAAGAAGAAGAAAGAAAGAAAATAACCTAAAACAAAAAGTAGGTATTCCACAGCTTAAGACTGTAGTAAAGGTACGGATTTATTGTATTATTATTATTATTATTATTATTATTATTATTATTATTATTATTATTATTATTATTATTATTATTATTATTATTATTATTATTATTTGTCCTGTTACAGTGGTGTCTGGACAGGGTTTTAAACTTAAGTATAACATATTTAACAAATATGTTAACTTTTTATGGATCAGCACAGCCCAGATAATTTGGGATAATTTATGCGCTTTTTTTTTTTTTTTTTTTTTTTTTCTGGGTCTTACAGTGATTTGCA
This sequence comes from Aythya fuligula, assembly GCF_009819795.1. NCBI lineage: Eukaryota > Metazoa > Chordata > Aves > Anseriformes > Anatidae > Aythya > Aythya fuligula. The sequence continues at coordinate 46,571,300 of NC_045593.1, forward strand.
GGGTCTTACAGTGATTTGCAGTCTTTGAACTGACCAGTTTTACAGTATATATATATATACTGTTATTATTATTATATACTATATATATATAGTATTTTATATATATATATACTATATTATATATATATATATATATATATATACACACTGAATATATTCCCAGGAACTGCTTATATATATATGTATTATATATATATATATATACGTATACGTATATACGTATATATATATATAAGTATACGTATATATATATATATATAATACATATATATATAAGCAGTTCCTGGGAATAACATAGTTCCATGTTGCCTCTTATTACAGTTTTATATCTCCACTGAATATCTTTTTTATTTTTTTTCTTTCATATTGCATTCAATAGATAAAGTTATTAGTTACTATTTAGAAGTTACTAGTGGCTGTTTTTTTTATAGTGTTCCTGTCTAGTATAGTCTCCTCAGCCGTTAACACCAACAGTTAATACAAATCACTGTTAATATTTTATTTACATCCAAGTCAGTAATGGAATAGTGACAAAACTAAAACCAAGAAGACTGAACTGTGAACATAACCTGCAGTTGAACCTCAGACTGGACATTCAAGAGAGGTTTTACTTCTAATCCCTGCAAGAAAAACTTCAGGGTTCTGTTTACAAATAGAAGTTAGAGAGTTTGTGTTGCTTTTGCATCCAAGAGAATGAAAACATTTGATATTGTATTAATGAACAGCTTGCTTTGTACCAGGCAGTATAGAACATTCTTTCCAACAATGTAATTTTAAACAGATATATGGAGGACCAGCTTTTCTTGTTCTAGCACACAGGTCAACAAAGTTGTTATAGCAGCATTTCTCCGTTCTGTAGGGGTGATATAGGATAAATTTCTGCAAGGATAAATCTCTGTTTAACCAAAACAAAGATGAAAGATCTAAGTCTAGTGGCAGTAAATGTTAGTCTCCGTATCTGTAGTGTAGGAAAAACAGCTAAATAAGATCTAGCAAAATAATGGCAGTAACCAGCTGGATAGGTTTCACTGAGCTTCTTGTAGTGTTTGACACATTAGCTAGCTGGTTAGAAAGTTTGTTGTTGTTGTTGTTGTTGTTTCTTTTTTTTTTTTGCTTTGTTTTGTTTTAAAGAAAAGTCTGTATCTACCAGTACGAATGAATCAAATTCAGTTTTTGTCCTTTTTTTTTTTTTTTCCTATTTCCAGTAAGCTTATGTTTTCTTCAGTAGTTGAAATGCTGCAAAAGAGTTCTTGTTGAATATCTGTGTATTTATGTCTATGCATGTGTACATGTACCAGTTAAGGTGTCAGAGATTATTTGTTAGGGAAATGTTTAGAAGACAGCCAGTTTCAGACTTTAAAACAAACTTTCTCGTATTAACATTCTTTAAGAACACCTTTCATGCTAACAGTTTCTACGCATCACCACTTGTTTTCACCATGTACAGAACTCTTATCTTGTAACAGCTATACCTAAATTATTGTGTGTATAATGACATGAAACTCAAGCCTTACAGTTAACACAGTAAACCCAGGTCTTGGTGGATCTCATTGGCTCCTGATGTTTCTTATCTTGTTCTTGTTTTTTCCAGTCATCTTTCTGCCATATTGAACAGAAAGATCCACATTTTTACTGTCCCTTGCTCTTCTTTATCTTGCAAATATATATATATATACATATATATATATATTTATTTATTTATCTATTCAGTGTTGGAACATTTTCCCTTGCCGCCTGAAAGTGAGTGACCAAATATTTTCTCTGTGTCATTATGAATTACATTGCTTACTTATCAAAAATGTTTATATCTTATGTCTGGCTAGGATATCAGAATGTAAGAAAATGCTAAAATCATGTGATCACTAACAATGTTATTATACTAGGGCTAACTCCACTCCTTTCCACCCCAAATATTGGCACTAAGTCCTTGGAGTACACATAGATATGGAATAGAGAGTGAGACTATAGACTAGAGATTGTCGAGAAAGGATTTAGTAAGAAGATAAGACAGACTGCAGTTATCAGGCATAGGTCTCAGTCAGACAATAATAGCAACTGGTCCTGTTTTACACGCAACCACCCTTCATGGAAGTGCTTTACCATTTTCCTCATCATCCCATTTGACAGTGTGCTTGATCAGGTAATCCTACTGAAATGAACATTCCCACATTCCACTAAAGAATGTGACTGACCAGGTTCAGTTCTCATTTATACTTCCCATACTACCTATTTGTCAGATTTATGTCTCTGTACGTTCTTGTTTATATCTCCCTCTAATTACGATCCCTTTTTGCACTGGAAAGGTAGGTCTTAAAGGAACAGAGACTCTCAGCTTGCAAATATCATTACAGCATTTAAAATACAACATATCCTATAGAGACAAAAATTATTGTTATAATTATGGTGTTCTCAGATGATGCACAGGTTCAGTTTTCCATTCTGGTGATAATTTTACCTAGAACCACACGCAGAGCCAACAGAATTTCAATAGATAATTGACATTTAATGTTCAGAAAATTGTTTGCATATGACAGGTCAAGGTTCACAGTGATAGTATTATGGATTTAAGTTCAATTTCAAATCTTTCAAGCAAATACAGTAATGTTTTGTTATTATTTTATATTTTTACCTAATTTTCTTCTTTAAAATAATAAACTTTGAATCAAAGATGTTTCCTCCTAATAAAGACTGGAATAATTTATCACATCACTAGAAATTTCAAGGGAAGGGAATGTTATGTTCTGTACACTTCTGATCATCCCTGCTCAAATAGATATTGTTACAACAGCTGGTTCCCAGACCTACTTGGACAGAATGGGTATGGAGATTTAAACACAGAGGAAAAGATCATTAGAAACATGGCAATTAAAAGTGAATATATGAATTCTTGAACAAAAAGTTCATAAAGTCAGTCATTTTATTATTATTTAGTGTTATTTTGTTTATTTATTTTTTCTTACATAGTGTAAAGGTGTTTCTATATACAATATAGTAGTGTTGCTGGTATTCTGATTATTTTCCAGGTAGACGATATGCAGAAACAAGGGAGAGGTGAAAAGTTTACCTAGAAAGGCTCTAATAAAGAGAAGATGTAATGATATTAACATAGATAAGCAATACTTTTGAATTGAGTTAGAAATGCCAAAGTACATCATAGAAGATGGAGGGACTGACTGCTTTTGCTGACCTTCTGTAGGTTTTTAATCAAAAGACCTCTCTCTTTGTGGTAATACTTCCTCCCTGTAATGTGTAGTCAGAGTTTTACCAGAGACTTACCACTTCTCTTTAGAAGATGAAATAATCTGACATGTAAAGGCAATATTTTTTCAACATATCTTTTAAACTCCTTTAGATTTCTGAACATTAGGGAATGCTTTGGTCATAAAGGTTTAGTTGACACATATTCTCTATCAAGTAAAATACTTGGAAAACTTATAATTGTATGTTTGACACATTAAGCTTCGGAGTAAGTGGCAGATATAAAGGCCAGATTTTAAGCATTTGATTTATTTTTCTGGAAAATGTGACCTAAGTTCTTTATATCATTGGTGTTTGATAAGTAATGAATGACTCTGGGATTGAAAACACTCAGTATCATTTTAACATACATAACTAAGTCAACATATAGAACTACAGTATATTTTTGTCTGGAAGGAACCTCCAGAGGTTCAACCTCCTGCTCAGTGTGAATCAAAGACTGCACAAGGCCCTGCCTGGTCCAGTTCTAAGTAATGAGTTATTCCAGTGATGAAGATTTCACAACTTTTTGGCTCCAATATTTGAGCAGCTGGAAGCAGCTACCTTGAAATATGAAATGTGTGATGATTCAAGGTTTTATTTTATTTTTGTCCTATTAATTTACACTACAAGATGCATCTTGAAACATAAAGGTAAAGGAGTTAAGGAATCTCTAAAAGTTTGATCTAAATATTATTAACACATTTTCTTTAAAATCTTCCTATTTCTGTCTGAGTTGAGTAACTCTTTTCCGTGCAATGTTCAACATAATTATATAAAGCCTTATACAAAAGAACAACAAAAACCCTCTAGGTGTTTAAAAGCAAAAACAGTTTTTAAATGCCTAAGATTAAGCACCACCCTAAAACAGAAACTGTACTGAAATTGTTATACTTAAGTGTCCCTTTGCCTTCATTCTCTTTTTTTTTTTTTTTTTTTTTTTTTTTACAAAACTAAGAGAAAGTGGCAAGATCATAACACCAACAAAAAGATTCCCAGATTCTAGCAAGTGAAGAACAGGATATTTTCTACACTAGTCCTACTGCTTACAAGCTCCAAAAGTAGACTGTAAGAACTTTTCATTGAAAGGTGACCATTCACATTTCAGATATTTTCTGTTTATTTCTCTTTTATTGCATGATGCCTTCCTTAGTAATCTTTTTATTTGGGTGATTATAGAAATGGGTCAACAGAATTTGAATAGCTGGAGAACCTTGCTGTAATTATGATGTCATGGATATATCAAAGAATTGAGGAGAAAAGCTTTTTATGCTTTGTGTATATCTTCATGATGGAAAAGTAAAATCTGAGGTCATATCAGACTCTTCCCAAATTAAGCAAAGCTAAGAATTAGATTTGAGATTGTGCTCTGTGAATTTATCTCTATATGTTTTAATACTTAAATATCATGAATTTGGAAGATCTTTCAAGGAAGTATCATTATGAGATCCTTGATTGCTTGTATTTAACATATATAAAGACTAAGATACAGCATAAAATATGTGCACACACAAAGGAAAAACACAGCAAATAACTTTTTATCATTCCTATATTTTATCTCAAGAGGGATGTAGTAAATTTTCTAGAAGAGCAGGAAGTGACTCTGTGTATGGTTTCAGTGACAAAGGAGTATTCTTGCATAGTACATGTAGGAATGTTCTTTAGTAGCTTCAAATGCAATACACTTTATAAAGTGTAGTTATCTCTCAAATGGATCACTAAATATCTATCAGAATGTCTGTGTTTTCTTATAGCAATTTAATAGTGTACTGGGTCTGGCTGGGATGTTAACTTTCCCTGCAGTAGCCCATGCAATGCTGTGCTCTGCACTTGTAGCAGTGGTATCACACCAGTGTTGTGTCTGCTGCTGAGCAGTGCTGGCACAGCATCAGGACTCTCTCTAACCCTCTTAGGGAGTGGGCAATAAAGTGAGAAAGGAACATCACTAGGGCAGCTGACTTAAACCAACCAAAGGGATATTCCATACCATATGATGCCACACTCAGCAATAAAAGGTGGAAAAAGGAAGAAGAGGGGAGGGGAGGGATCTCATTGTGAAAATGTCTGTCCTCCTGAACACCGGCTACATGCGTTGAGGCTCTGCTTAAAAGGCATGAGCATCGCTCATTTGTCGGAATTAGAGAGTAATTTCTTTCCTCTTCACTTCCACATAGTCTTTATTTATTTATTTATTTATTTACCCTTTCCCCCTCCCTTTCCCCCTTTCCCTTTTTTTCCCTTTTTCCTTTTAGTTAATTGTTTGATTAATAATAATCTTTCCTTAATATATATATATATATTTCCCCTATAATTAAATTACTCTTATCTCAACCTGTGAGTTGTTCTTTTCTATACTTCTTCCCCTCCTCATCTAAGGAGGGGGAGAGAGAGAGCGGTTGTGGTGTTCAGCTGTCCAGCACGGTAAAACCACCACAAAGAGAAAACATGCTCTGTGGAAAGTTCAGTTTTTCAAAAATCTGTGAAATTTTACAAGAAAAGAGTTCTTCCATTTAAAATAAAAGGGAATTTTGACACAAAGCATGATTTTTCCCTTTGTTTAATTTCTTTGTTTCTTTCTCTCTGTTCCTCCAGTATGTAAAGGTCCCTCTGAATGGCATCACAAACATATGGTGTATCAACCACTCATCCTAATTTTATACTACCAGTAAACTTGCTGAGAATGAGCTGTGTTGCATTATCCAGGCCCTTAACAAAGATGTTAAATAGTACTGGCCACAGTATTGAACTCTGAGTACAATTTTAGTGACTGGCCTCCAGATGGGCTTTGTGCTGCTGATTCACAGCCATTTTGGCAGTTCAGCCAGGGTTCAGACCACCAAATAAATCTTATCCTGTTCAGACATGATAAACCATGCTGACTACTCCCCATCAACTTCTTGTCCTTCATATGTTTGTAAATATTTTGGGGGATTATTTACTCTATCACCTTCCCAGAAATTGAGATGGGGTTCAGTGGACTGTAGATCCCTGGGTCTTTCCTCCTGAACACAGCATTAACATATGATGTCTGCCAGCCCACAGGCATCTCCTCTGATCAACATGGCATTTCAAAGTTGATTGACAGTGGTCTCACCATGACCTCAGCCAGTTCCCTTGGCACTTGTGGGTACAGAGCAGGTCTAGATCCTCTTAAAACAATTTAACAACTACAAGTTTATGGACCATGATGACATGAATTCTATGGCCCTGAGGGAGTTCGCTGATGTAGGTACCGACCCACTCTCCATCATATTTGCAAAAACACAGCAGTCAGGCGAAGTCCCTGGTGACTGGAAAAAGGGAAACATCACCCTCATTTTTAAAAAAAGGTAGAAAGGAAGACCTGGGGATCTACAGACTGGTGAGCCTCACCCCTGTGTCTGGGAAGATTGTGGAACGAATCTTTCTGGAGCCAATGTTAAGGCACATGCAGGACAAGGAAGTGATCCGGGACAGCCAGCAGGGCTTCACCAAGGGTAAATCATGACTGACTGATCTGGTGACCTTCTATAATGGAGTAAGTGCATCAGTCAACAAGGGAAGACTGTCCGATGTCATCTAGTTGGATTTCTGTAATGCCTTTGACACAGTCCCGCATGACAACCTTGCATCAGTCAACAAGGGAAGACTGTCATTCATTTAGAAGGGTATTTGAAGGGTAGACTACCTGGTAGGTAAGGAATTGGCTTGATGGCTGCACCTAGATATGAGTGGTCAATGGTTCTATGTCCAGGTAGAGGCAGTTGATAAGTGGTGATCAAAGTGGTGATTCTTCTTCTTCTTCTTCTTCTTCTGAGTATGTTTTAGTATTCATTTATTATACCATCATCTGTCCACTGACAAGTTTTTCTGAAGATAGTAGTTGGGTGAATGTACTGTCCATTGTGTCTGGGTGGCAGGGCCCAAAGAGTCTCTGTGAATGGATTTACATTTGGTTGTTAGCTGGTCACAGTATTGGGGCCAGTTTTGTTTAACATTTTTATCAGTGATCTTGACAAGTGGATTGATTGAATACTCAGTGAGTTTGAATAGGACACTAACCTCAGCTGGTGTGTTGATCTGCTTGAAGGTAGGAAGCCTCTGCAGAGAGTTCCAAAGATCCAATCATAGGGCATTCATCAGTGCTAAATACTGGATGCTACACTTGGGCAATGACAACACAAAGTCTTAATATAGTCTGGGAAATAATGTCTGGAAAACTGCAAGGCAGAAAAGGACCTGGGTGTGTTGATCAACAGCTGGCTGAACACAACAGAGTGTCTAGGTGGCCAAGAATGTCAGTTCCTTGAGATTGAGAGTCTTGAGAAGAGAAGGCTGAGGAGGCCTCATAAATTTACAACTACCTGAAAGCAGGTTGTAGTGAGGTGGGTGTTACTTTTTTTTTTTTTTTTTTTCCTCAGGTGATAAGTGTTAGGAAATGACCTCTAGTTCTCCCCAGAAAAGTTTAGCTTAGATGTCAAGAAGAATTTCTTCAGGGAAAAAGCAGTTAAGCATTGGAACAGGCTGCCCAGGGAAGACTTGACACCCGTGGAGGTATTTAAGAGAAATGTGGGTGGGACACTTGGTATATGGTTTAGGGGTGGACTTGGTAGTGTTAGGTAATGGTTGAACTTGATGATCATATGGTCTTTTCTGACCTAAATGATTCTATGATTCTATGAATCTATGATTCAGTACAATCTGTAAAAAGGCTGTGAATTCCTGGGTGCTCTGATATGAGAATGTGTTGTATGTTTATTCTAATTTGAAGGTCAGATCATTTCAAGAGACAAAAATATAATAATTTCTACAACTAAAGTCTAATTATCAACTTGAACGTGTAATGGTTCTTGGACCCTTCTTTAGAAGCTTTTGAGCTTTCCTGCTGAACTGATATTGCAAATCATGTCTTAAAGTCCAGAAAATACAGAAGCTTTAATATTAATTTTTATAGCACTCTCTGAGTATTAAAATATGCCTAATGGAAATGCTTCTGCACATCTGCTGAAATACACATTTCCTGGAAAGTGCCTTTTATTCATAACAGAAACAATTATTTACAAGTTAAAATAGTTAAAATCTTTTTAGCTCCCTAAAACAGACTCTAAAATTTTAACTTGCACTCAGGATCTTTAGATATGGTGTAATTTGTGTAATATGCATGGAAGTCTGATTGCTTTGTTTTTTAAGATACAGATTTCTAGTTTCAAGTTGAACTTATTGCTTAAAATGTTAAAAAAGAAGAAGGCACTCCTTGCTTGGCAAAAATCACACAGAATCAAAAAGAATTTTCTAGGTTGGAAGAGACCTCAAGATCATCAAGTCCAACCTCTGACCTAACGCTAACAGTCCCCACTAAACCATTTCCCTAAGCTCTACATCTAAACGTCTTTTGAAGACTTCCAGGGATGGTGACTCCACCACTTCCCTGGGCAGCCTGTTCCAGTGCCTCACAACCCTTTCAGTGAAGAAGTTCTTCCTAACATCCAACCTAAAACTCCCCTGGCTCAACTTAAGCCCATTCCCCCTTGTCCTGTCACCAGGCACGTGGGAGAACAGGCCAACCCCCACCTCGCTAAAGCCTCCCTTGAGGTACCTATAGAGAGCGATAAGGTCGCCCCTGAGCCTCCTCTTCTCCAGGCTGAACAAGCCCAGCTCCCTCAGCCGCTCCTCGGAGGACTTGTTCTCCAGGCCCCTCACCAGCTTCGTTGCCCTTCTCTGTACCCGCTCAAGCACCTCCATGTCCTTCTTGTAGTGAGGGGCCCAAAACTGAACACAGTACTCGAGGTGCAGCCTCACCAGAGCTGAGTACAGGGGGACGATCACCTCCCTAGCCCTGCTGGTCACACTGTTTCTGATACAAGCCAGGATGCCGTTGGCCTTCTTGGCCACCTGAGCACACTGCTGGCTCATATTCAGCCGACTATCCACCATCACTCCTGGGTCCTTCTCTGCCTGGCAGCTCTCCAACCATTCCTCTCCCAGCCTGTAGTTCTGCTTGGGGTTATTGCGCCCCAGCTGCAGGACCCGGCACTTGGCCTTGTTGAACTTCATGCAGTTGACCTCAGCCCATCGGTGCAGCCTATCCAGATCCTCCTGCAGAGCTTTCCTATCCTCAAGCAGATCGACACACGCACCTAACTTGGTGTCATCTGCGAACTTACTGAGGGTGCACTCGATGCCCTTGTCCAGATCATCAATGAAGATATTAAAGAGGACCGGCCCCAGCACCGAGCCCTGGGGGACGCCACTAGTGACTGGCCTCCAACCGGACTTGACTCCATTCACCACGACTCTTTGGGCCCGGCTATCCAGCCAGTTTCTAACCCAACGAAGCGTGCGCCAGTCCAAGCCTAGGGCAGCCAGTTTCTTGAGGAGAATGCTGTGGGAGACGGTGTCAAAAGCCTTGCTGAAGTCAAGGTAGACCACATCCACAGCCTTTCCCTCGTCCACCCAGCGCGTCACTTTGTCATAGAAGGAGATCAGGTTCGTCAGGCATGACCTGCCTTTCATAAAGCCATGCTGACTGGGCCTGATCGCCTGCTTCCCCTGCAAGTGCTGCATGATGACTCTCAGGAGGATCTGCTCCATGAGCTTTCCTGGCACTGAGGTCAAACTGACAGGCCTGTAGTTTCCCGGGTCTGCCCTCCAGCTCTTCTTGTAGATGGGCGTCACGTTTGCTAGCCGCCAGTCGATTGGGACCTCCCCCGATAGCCAGGACTGCTGATAAATGATGGACAGTGGCTTGGCCAGCTCCTCTGCCAGTTCTCTCAGTTCCCTTGGGTGGATCCCATCCGGCCCCATCGACTTGTGCACATCTAAGTGCCGTAGCAGGTCACCAACCAGTTCTTCATGGATAGTGAGGGCCACATCCTGCTCCCCATCCCCTTCCACCAGCTCAGGGTACTGAGTATCCAGAGAACATCCGGTATTGCCGCTAAAGACTGAGGCAAAGAAGGCATTGAGCACCTCCGCCTTTTCATCTTCTCTTGTAACTAAGTTTCCCCCCGCATCCAGTAAAGGATGGAGATTCTCCTTAGTCCTCCTTTTTGTGTTGATGTTGTCCTGGTTTCAGTTAGCACAGAATTAATTTTCTTCCTAGTAGCTGGTGGAATGCTGTGTTTTGGCTTAGAATGAGAAGAGTGCTGATAACACCCCGATGCTTTAATTGTTGCAGAGCAGTGCTTATACTAAGCCAAGGACATCTCAGCCTTTGCTCTGTCCTGCCAACGGGCAGGCTGGGGGGTGCAGTAAGAGCTGGGAGGGGACAGACCCAGGACAGGTGACCCAAACTAGCCAAAGGGGTATTCCATACCATCTGACATCATGCTAAACAATATATAGGGGTGGCTAGCCGGGGGGAGGGGGCCGGACTGCTCGGGGTTAGGCTGGGCATCGGTCAGCGGGTGGTGAGCAATTGCATTGTGCATCACTTGTTTGTACATACTATTATTACTTTCGTATTATCACCATTGTATCATCATTATTATTATTATTATTATTATTTTCCTGTCTTATTAAACTGTCTTTATCTCAACTCACGGGCTTCACTTTCCATTTCTCTCCCCCATCCCAGAGAGGGAGGGGGGAGGGTGAGCGAACGGCTGCGTGGTGTTTAGCTGCCAGCCGGGTTAAACCACGACAGTCTTTTTGGCGCCCAACGTGGGGCACGAAAGGTTGAGATAACGGCAGATCTGACCAGAGTGTGTTAAACTAAAATTGGTATAAGTATTAGACCTGCTTAATAGTCACTTGTCATAATGCTGATTGCTTTAATCTCAACTGTGCTGCGCCTGTTTTCCAAATTGAGTATTATAGCACGTTATTTTCCGTATGTGCTCTCTGTCATGTTGTTTATCCTCTCCGGGCCCTGGTTTCAGACCATTATGGTACTGTGTGTTGTATCAGTGGCTTATGAGATGATGAAATATCTGGCCATGACTCTAACCTGGTATTTGTACTCAGTAACATCTTCGATTCTATACTTTGGAAACTGTATTTTGGAAACTATTAGCAATTGTATCTGTTGCCTTTTTTCATTAGGGAGTCAATCTGTGGAGGGGAAAGGGGAAGATAATTTTTCTTACTTGATCACTCTCCCTTTCTCCTTCACCACCCCTGTACCCTCCTTGATCACTCTCCCTTCCTCCTTCACCACCCTCTTATCCTCCGAGTTTATTACAATAGCTCTCCAAGATATTGAATATCCTTGGGATACTCAGACCAGCATAGTCCTGTTGTTCTGCCTCCTGAATGCACTTCAGGTTCTGCTTAAAGTTAAACAACTACTTAGGAAGCTCATCCGGAGATCTGCCCGGAGGCAGTATAGTTGTGGGTGGCAGGGAGTATGGGAGGATATGGGCAGGCATCTAGACCAGTTGGCACCCCCAGTGTTTTGGAAATTCACCCCTGAACAAGTGCAAAATCCTCAAAAACTGGCAGAATGCTTGAATAAAAGGTGTCGCGATTCGGGAAGTTCCAAAGTAACACAAATCATTGTAACATGCTGGGGCCTGGCTTACGCCTATCGAGCTGCCATGGATACTGCTATCAACTTAGTGACAGACCCTGCGGCCACTCCAAGTCCCGTGACAGATCCAACGGCCACTGTGACCCCTACGGTGGACTCTGCAGCCGCTCCAGTCCCAGCTTCTGCAGATGCTCCAGTCCCAGCTTCTGCAGATGCTCCAGTCCCAGCTCCTGCAGATGCTCCAGTCCCAGCTCCTGCAGCCACTCCAGTCCCAGCTCCTGCAGCCGCTCCAGTCCCAGCTCCTGCAGCCGCTCCAGTCCCAGTTCCTGAAGCCGCCCCAGTCCCAGCTCCTGAAGCCGCCCCAGTCCCAGTTCCTGCAGTCGCTCCAGTTCCAGCTCCGGCCGCTACTCCAGTCCCAGTTCCTGCAACTGCTCCAGTCCCAGCTCCTGAAGCTGCTCCAGCTCCAGCTCCTGAAGCCGCTCCAGCTCCAGCTCCTGCAGCTGCTCCAGTCCCAGTTCCTGCAGTCGCTCCAGTTCCAGCTCCGGCCGCTACTCCAGTCCCAGTTCCTGCAACTGCTCCAGTCCCAGCTCCTGAAGTCGCTCCAGCTCCAGCTCCTGAAGCCGCTCCAGCTCCAGCTCCTACTGCTGCTCCAGTCCCAGCTCCTGCAACTGCTCCAGCTCCAACTCCAGCTCCTGTAGCCGCTACAGCTCCGGTTCCTGCAACTGCTCCAGCTCCTGTAGCCGCTCCAGCTCCTGTGGCCGTGTCAGAGAAACGAGCTGTAGCAGTGCAAGTTGACCCTGCAGAGGGCATTCCAACCCCTGTGGCAGACCCTGTAACAAAGTCAGAGAAACGAGCAGTAGCAGTGCAAGCTGCCCCTGTAGAGAAGGTGAAAATATGGTATAGAAATTCAAGTCGTTTAGAACGCAGAGAGTCTTCTGCCAATCCAGGTAAGGCTTCTGCCAAAACTAAGTATAGAGATGACGAAGATGATGACGACGCTGGGCCGTCAAGGATTCAGGAGGAGGAAGATGAGGATGCCGAAAGAGCAACAGTAACTACCCGAAGCCTAAACGAGCGCGAGCTACGAGATGTGCGAAAAGATTTTGGTCGCTGTATAGGTGAGCAGCTTGTCACCTGGCTGCTCCGGTGCTGGGACTCTGGAGCCAATTGTGTGGAATTAGACGGCAGGGAAGCCAAGCGGCTGGGATCCCTTGCTCGAGACGCCGGCATTGACAAAGCAATTGCAGATGGAGCACGACCCACCAGCCTCTGGAGGCGTCTCCTCTCAGCTGTGAGGGAAAGGTATCCCTTCAAGGAAGATATTTTATGTCTACCAGGCAAGTGGACCACTATGGAGAAGGGAATCCAGTACCTGAGGGAATTAGCCGTACGGGAAGTGATTTATGAGGATCCAGACCTCAAACAAACATCCACAGATCCAGATGAAGTCAAGTGTACACGACCCATGTGGCGGAAGTTTGTACGGAGTGCACCATCATCATATGCCAGCTCATTGGCAATAATGGCCTGGAAAGAGGATGAGGAACCCACAGTGGGTGAAGCGGCTAAACAACTCCGGCAGTACGAAGAAAGTCTCTCCTCTTCCTTACAGGCCTGCGTCTCAGCTGTGGAGAAACTTTCTGAAAAGGTTCACCAACTTGAAGAGAATCTATTGTCCTCCCCACCTGAACCAACCAGTGCCCACCGACCAAAGGAGAACACTTGGGAGAAACTTTCTGAAAAGGTTCACCAACTTGAAGAGAGATTATTCTCCTTCGCACCTGTACAAAGCAGTGTCTCAGCTGTCAGGGGTAGGCGTTCACCCACACAAGGAAGACGATATGGTGGGTACTCACCCCGTGCCACCCTGTGGTTTTACTTACGAGACCATGGAGAGGACATGAGAAAGTGGGATGGAAAATCTACCGCGACCCTAGAGGCACGGGTACGTGAGTTGCAAAAGAAAACAATCAGGAAAAAGGGATTCTCCGAAAAGTTTGCTGCTCCAACTTCCAGCAGACAGTCCTTCAAACACAGAAACGAGGAAGATTCTGACCAGGATTAGGGGGGCCCTGCCTCCAGCCAGGGGGAGGAAAGGGACAATCGAGTTTATTGGACTGTGTGGATTCGATGGCCTGGCACATCACGCGCACAGAAGTATAAGGCTTTAGTAGACACCGGTGCACAATGTACTATAATGCCATCGAGCTATAAAGGACCAGAGCCCATCTATATTTGTGGAGTGACAGGGGGATCTCAGCAGTTGACTGTATTGGAGGCTGAAGTGAGTCTGACTGGGAATGAGTGGGAAAAGCACCGCATTGTGACTGGTCCGGATGCTCCATGTATCCTTGGCATAGACTATCTTAGAAGAGGATACTGCAAGGACCCAAAAGGGTTCCGGTGGGCTTTTGGTATTGCTGCCTTAGAGACAGAGGGCATTAAACAATTATCTACCTTGCCTGGTCTCTCAGAGGACCCCTCTGTTGTGGGGTTGCTGAGGGTCGAAGAACAGCAAGTGCCAATTGCTACCACAACTGTGCACCGGCGGCAATATCGCACCAACCGAGACTCCCTGATTCCCATCCATAAGCTAATTCGTCAATTGGAGAGCCAAGGAGTGATCAGCAAGACTCATTCACCTTTCAATAGTCCCATATGGCCAGTGCGAAAGTCTAATGGCGAGTGGAGACTAACAGTGGACTATCGCGGCCTGAACGAAGTCACGCCACCACTGAGTGCTGCAGTGCCGGACATGCTGGAACTTCAGTATGAACTTGAATCGAAGGCAGCCAAGTGGTACGCCACAATTGATATCGCTAATGCATTTTTCTCCATCCCTCTAGCAGCAGAGTGCAGGCCACAATTTGCCTTCACTTGGAGGGGAGTCCAATATACCTGGAATAGGCTGCCCCAGGGGTGGAAACACAGCCCTACCATTTGCCATGGGCTGATCCAGTCTGCACTAGAGCAGGGGGAAGCTCCTGAACACCTGCAGTACATCGATGACATTATTGTGTGGGGTGACACAGCAGAGGAAGTTTTCGAGAAAGGGAAGAAAATAGTCCAAATCCTTCTGAAAGCCGGTTTTGCCATAAAACAAAATAAAGTCAAAGGACCTGCACGGGAGATCCAGTTTTTAGGAATAAAATGGCAAGATGGACGTCGTCAAATCCCAATGGATGTGATCAACAAAATAACAGCTATGTCTCCACCAACTAACAAAAAAGAAACACAGACTTTCCTAGGTGTTGTGGGGTTTTGGAGAATGCACATCCCAAATTACAGTCTGATTGTAAACCCACTCTACCAAGTAACTCGTAAGAAGAATGAGTTTGAATGGGGCCCTGAACAACGACAAGCCTTTGAACAAATCAAGCAGGAAATAGTCCATGCAGTAGCCCTTGGGCCAGTTCGAACAGGACCAGATGTAAAGAATGTGCTCTACACTGCAGCCGGGGAGAACGGCCCCACCTGGAGCCTCTGGCAGAAAGAACCTGGGGAAACTCGAGGTCGGCCTCTGGGGTTTTGGAGTCGGGGATACAGAGGATCTGAGGCCCGCTATACTCCAACTGAAAAGGAGATATTGGCAGCGTATGAAGGAGTTCGATCTGCTTCGGAGGTGGTCGGTACTGAAGCGCAGCTCCTCCTAGCACCCCGATTACCGGTACTAGGCTGGATGTTCAAGGGAAGGGTCCCCTCTACGCATCATGCAACTGATGCTACATGGAGCAAGTGGGTTGCACTGATTACTCAGCGGGCTCGAATAGGAAACCCCAGTCGCCCAGGAATATTGGAAGTGATCATGGACTGGCCAGAAGGCAAATACTTTGGGATATCATCAGAGGAGGAGGTGGGTCGTGCTGAAGAAGCCCCACTGTACAACCAGTTGCCAGAGAATGAAAAGAAATATGCCCTGTTCACTGATGGGTCCTGTCGTATTGTGGGGAAGCATCGGAGATGGAAGGCTGCTGTATGGAGTCCTACGCGACGAGTTGCAAAAGCTGCTGAGGGAGAAGGTGAATCGAGTCAGTTTGCAGAAGTGAAAGCCATTCAGCTGGCTTTAGACATTGCTGAACGAGAAAAATGGCCAGTTCTCTATCTCTACACCGATTCATGGATGGTAGCAAATGCCCTGTGGGGATGGTTACAGCAATGGAAGCAAAACAACTGGCAGCGTAGGGGCAAACCTATCTGGGCTGCTGCATTGTGGCAAGATATTGCTGCTCGGGTAGAGAACCTGGCTGTGAAAGTACGCCACGTAGATGCTCATGTGCCCAAGAATCGGGCTACTGAAGAACATCAAAACAACCAGCAGGTGGATCAGGCTGCTAAGATTGAAGTAGCTCAGGTGGACCTGGATTGGCAGCATAAAGGTGAATTATTTATAGCCCGATGGGCCCATGACACCTCAGGCCATCAAGGTAGAGATGCAACATACAGATGGGCTCGTGATCGAGGGGTGGACTTGACCATGGACGCTATAGCACAGGTTATTCATGACTGTGAAACATGTGCTGCAATCAAGCAAGCCAAACGGTCAAAGCCTCTTTGGTATGGAGGACGATGGCTGAAATATAAATATGGAGAGGCCTGGCAGATTGATTACATCACACTCCCTCAAACTCGCAATGGCAAGCGCCACGTACTTACAATGGTGGAAGCAACCACCGGATGGCTGGAAACATATCCTGTGCCTCATGCTACCGCCCGGAACACCATCCTGGGCCTTGAAAAGCAAGTCCTATGGCGACATGGCACCCCAGAAAGAATAGAATCAGACAATGGGACTCACTTCCGAAACAACCTTATAGACACTTGGGCCAAAGAACATGGTATTGAATGGGTGTATCACATCCCCTATCATGCACCAGCCTCCGGGAAAGTTGAACGATACAATGGCCTGTTAAAGACTACCTTGAAAGCAATGGGCGCTGGGATGTTCAAAAACTGGGATACGCATTTGGCAAAGGCCACCTGGTTAGTCAATACTAGGGGATCTACCAACCGAGCTGGACCTGCCCAATCAAACCTGTTACGTACTGTAGATGGGGATAAAGTTCCTGTAGTGCATGTAAAAAATATGCTGGGTAAAACAGTCTGGGCTACTCCTGCCTCAGGAAAAGGCAAACCTATTCGTGGAATTGTTTTCGCTCAGGGACCTGGATATACTTGGTGGGTAATGCAAAAGAACGGAGAGGTCCGGTGTGTACCTCAAGGAGATTTAATACTGGGTGAGAATAGCCCATGAACTGAATTGCACCATGTTAAATAGTATATTATACTGTATATTATCACTACCATGATTACTATAGGTGACTAATTAGAATGTATGGAAAAGAGTGTAACCTGAGCATGACATAAATGGTATGGAATAAGGGGTGGATAGATGTCCTGGTTTCAGTTAGCACAGAATTAATTTTCTTCCTAGTAGCTGGTGGAATGCTGTGTTTTGGCTTAGAATGAGAAGAGTGCTGATAACACCCCGATGCTTTAATTGTTGCAGAGCAGTGCTTATACTAAGCCAAGGACATCTCAGCCTTTGCTCTGTCCTGCCAACGGGCAGGCTGGGGGGTGCAGTAAGAGCTGGGAGGGGACAGACCCAGGACAGGTGACCCAAACTAGCCAAAGGGGTATTCCATACCATCTGACGTCATGCTAAACAATATATAGGGGTGGCTAGCCGGGGGGAGGGGGCCGGACTGCTCGGGGTTAGGCTGGGCATCGGTCAGCGGGTGGTGAGCAATTGCATTGTGCATCACTTGTTTGTACATACTATTATTACTTT
The DNA here is from genome assembly GCF_009819795.1 of Aythya fuligula. NCBI lineage: Eukaryota > Metazoa > Chordata > Aves > Anseriformes > Anatidae > Aythya > Aythya fuligula. Next base: position 46,588,774 of record NC_045593.1, read on the forward strand.
CGTATTATCACCATTGTATCATTATTATTATTATTATTATTATTATTATTATTTTCCTGTCTTATTAAACTGTCTTTATCTCAACTCACGGGCTTCACTTTCCATTTCTCTCCCCCGTCCCAGAGAGGGAGGGGGGAGGGTGAGCGAACGGCTGCGTGGTGTTTAGCTGCCAGCCGGGTTAAACCACGACAGATGTATTTATAGAAACGTTTTTTGTTATCTTTAACGGCAGTAGCCAGATTGAGCTCCAGATGAGCTTTGGCCTTCCTAATTTTGTCCCTGCACAGCCTCGCTACTTCTTTAAAGTCCTCCCTAGTGGCCTGCCCACTTTTCCAAAGCTTATAAACCCTCTTTTTCCTCCTAAGATCAAGCCACAATTCTCTGTTGAGCCAGGCCGGTCTTCTTCCCCGCCAGCTCGTCTTTGGGCATGTGGGGACAGACCGTTCCTGCGCCATTAAGACTTCCCTCTTGAAGAGCGCCCAGCCTTTCTGGACTCCTCTGCCCTTCAGAACAGCCTCCCAAGGGACTCCACCAACTAGTGTCCTGAGCAGCTCAAAGTCAGCCCTCCAGAAGTCCAATACAGCGGTTTTACTGGTCCCCTTCCTGGCCTCGCCAAGAATAGTGAACTCCACCATTGCGTGGTCACTCTGCTCAAGACAGCTCCCGACAATCACATCCTCCACCAGTCCTTCTCTGTTTGTGAAGAGAAGGTCTAGCGGGGCACCACCCCTGGTAGGTTCACTAACCAGCTGCGTCAGGAAGCTATCTTCCACGCTCTCCAGAAACCTCCTAGACTGCTTTCTCAGGGCTGTGTTGTGCTTCCAGGATATGTCAGGGAAGTTGAAGTCCCCCACAAGTACAAGAGCTGACGATTTTGCAACTTCTGTCAGCTGCCTGTAGAATTCCTCATTCGTCTCCTCATCCTGGTTCGGTGGTCTATAGCAGACCCCGACCAGGACACTAGCCTTGTTGGCCCTGCCGATCCTAACCCAAAGGGACTCGACCTTGTCATTCCCAACCTCAAGTTCTACAACCTCGAAAGACTCTCTAATATAGAGAGCCACACCACCACCCCTTCTATGCTGCCTGTCCCTTCTATAGAGTTTATAGCCAGGCATTGCAGCACTCCAGTCATGAGACTGGTCCCACCACGTCTCCGTGATGGCAACCAAGTCGTAGCCTGCCTGCCGCACGATGGCTTCCAGCTCCTCCTGTTTGTTACCCATGCTGCGTGCATTGGTGTAGATGCACTTCAGCTGGGCCATTGCCTTATCCTCCGGCCTTGTCATTGTTCCCCCTAGCACAGCCCCAACAATCCTAGCCTCAGCCCCATCCCCCTTCCTTCCTAGTTTAAAGCCCTCTCAATGAGCCCTGCCAGCTCCTGGCCCAGGATCCTTTTTCCCCTAAAAGATAGGGACCTGTCTGCGGCCATCAGGCCAGGTGCTGAGTAAAGTGCCCCATGATCAAAAAACCCAAGATTTCTGCGTTGGCACCAGTCCCGGAGCCACGTGTTTAACAGGTGGGCTTTCCGTGTCCTCTCTGAACCCCTCCCTGCCACCGTAGGGACGGACGAAAACACCACCTGCACTCCCGCTCCATCCACTAACCGACCCAGTCCCCTAAAGTCCCTTTTGATAGCCTTGAGGCTTCTCTCTTCGATGTTATCACTGCCCGCCTGGACTATCAAAAGGGGGTAATAGTCAGAGGGGCGTACCAGGTTAGGAAGCTAACCTGGTACTAAGCTAAATGTTGAGGAAATCCAGTGCAGGGTAAAGCCTTATATTGTCTTTACATTTTAAAGACTATGTGAGTCTTTAAGACTTAAAGATCACTAGTGTCTTTCCATTGATTTCTCTCACGTTCCTTCTCTGTTTCTTGGTATGTTCAGAAAGTGTAAATTTCATAGATTCCAATGTTATCAATGACATCAGTAAGGCACAAAGAAATTGAACAATTATTCTTAGATGCTATTAGTATGCATTGCTCAAATTATTTATAATCTGGAACTTAAATTGTGAATTAAATGTTACAATGGCTGCTTTAGTGAGAAAGCAGAATATTTCAAATATTTCTGTTTATAGATACTTTATGTGGTTTCCCTATGCAAGAATGTAACTGACATGACATAATGAGTGTGACAAACTTTCGAGATAAAAATATTTAAAACTAGACTAAGTTAACAGAGAGTAATGTAATAAGACAGAGTAATGTATATTTTAGGGGACTGCTAGTGTTAGGTCAGAGGTTGGACTCGATGATCTTGAGGTCTCTTCCAACCTAGAAATTCTGTGATTCTGTGATATAATATACTGGACAGGATTAAAAGCTCTCTTAAAATGTGGAATTAAAGTTATAGTTAGGAAGTAAAGTCATATATAATGTTATAGAAATGGTTGAAAAACTGAAATTCCATCTCTATCTGGAACTAGGTTTTGTTACAAGAAGACCTGGAAATGGGTACAATTGATCTGAAACTGTATAGTTGATATGTTTTATGCTTTCAAGTTGTGAACTTTAGGTTTTGACATTTAAGTCATGATTTCTATAAGCTAGAAAGCATCAACAACAACAACAACAAAATCAGATGTATTCTATATACACAAGTAATGCAAGTAATACAATAGTAAAAATTATGCAGCAAGGATGTATGGAAAACTGCATTGAAGAATGTGCTAGAAGTAATAGGTTTGGTATATGTATCTATAAAAACTGCCCAGTTGATATTAACAAAAGTCAAGCGATATTTCCACTAACAAATTGTCATAGCTCTGTAAAACTTCTACCTTTGAAATTCCAGTTATCATTATTGATAGTTTCATTTAAACTCTAGTGGTGAGTTCCTTGTTCCTTTGATTCATATGTATTCTACAACAGAATATGGCCATTGCTAAAGTAGAGTTATATGACAACTTATGTTTAAAGGTGGTCACTGGCTGGATGTAAAAGAATAGAAATTTTACTCTTTAAGGTGAGAGAACAATATTCTGTTTTGGTTCCCAGATACTCCGACCTGAAGACTTGGATGGTTCTATTAGTTCCTCAATAAGAACATTTTGGACTTCATCATAGTTTTTATTATTTATTATTTATCATTTACTATTATTTATATTTATTATTATTTAGTTATATTTAGGTATATTATGACTTTATTTTATTTTCATGATACATAAATTACAATCCCCTAGCTGAAACATTGTTTCAAATTAATTAGAAAATACCAGTGGAATTTCTTTCTTTTGAGATGTCACCAATATTTCATATGGTGTTACTATTTCACTACAAGAAATAAATCAAGGTCTTGGAGCGTGTCCAGAGAAGGGCTACGAAGCAGGTGAAGGCATTTAGGCATTGGAATGAGCTGCACAGGGAGGTGGTCAAGTCACCATCCTTGGGGGTGTTTAAGAAAAGGTTGGATGTGGTGCTTGGACCAGATGGTGGAGGTGTTTTTCAACCTTTATGTCTCTATAATTCTATTGATTTTTAAATGTGTCATGAAATGGTTGTAGTAACACCCATAGGAATGTAAAGAATTTATAAAAATAGTATGAGTGTCACAGTATTTAAAAAGTGATAATTATTAATTTCCAAGAGTTAACAAGAGTTAACATCAAGTAACATCTGTATAATTCCTTTGTAGTTTATTTATTTATTTATTTATTTATTTATTTATTTATTTTTAAGACAAGTCATAGACAGAAATTTGAAGCATTGAAAGCACAAACAATTTTTAAGTACTTTTAGGCATTGGAAGTCATAATGTTTAGATTCTTTTTGACAACATTAGCAAAAGGATTAGTGTGTTCAAAGGATTGATAACTGGTCACTTTGTGGTCTGGAATAGATTCATTTTTATTTTTTACTTGGAACATCTGTATTACAACATAGTCAACAGAAATACAGGATATAGCATGTTAATTTCACACCCAAGGTGTGAATGTGTGTTCTTTCACCCTGGATATAAATCTATATTATTCTGATTAAAGGAATCAACTATTTCTTTAAGCATGGAAATTCAGGTATGTGCTGAATTCAAACCTCACTAACTGTTGGCATAGACTACGCGATTTAGGAAATATGGGCCACTAATTAAACAGCACTACCGGATCCAATAGAAACATGAGTCTGGTGGAGTTGAGGACTGATGGTCAAATGAAGAGATAGATCACAGAATCACAGAATTTCTAGGTTGGAAGAGACCTCAAGATCATCGAGTCCAACCTCTGACCTAACACTAACAGTCCCCACTAAACCATATCCCTAAGCTCTACATCTAAACGTCTTTTGAAGACTTCCAGGGATGGTGACTCCACCACTTCCCTGGGCAGCCTGTTCCAGTGCCTCACAACCCTTTCAGTGAAGAAGTTCTTCCTAACATCTAACCTAAAACTCCCCTGGCTCAACTTAAGCCCATTCCCCCTCGTCCTGTCACCAGGCACGTGGGAGAACACGCCAACCCCCACCTCGATAAAGCCTCCCTTGAGGTACCTATAGAGAGCGATAAGTTCGCCCCTGAGCCTCCTCTTCTCCAGGCTGAACAAGCCCAGCTCCCTCAGCCGCTCCTCGTAGGACTTGTTCTCCAGGCCCCTCACCAGCTTTGTCGCCCTTCTCTGGACTCGCTCAAGATATTGGGAAGACTTTTCATTTCAAGCGTATTAATGAAAAAAAAAAAAAAAAAAAAAAAAAAAAAGATGAGCAGAAGATCATAGATTTATCTGATCTAGCATTAAAAGTCAGACTTCCATAATGTCTCTACTTATTATCATAGAAAATATATAAGAACTTTTATAAATTAAATTTCCTTTGTAGTATAGTCACTAAATTAGACATTCCAAATGTTGATAAAAAATATAAACTAACCCTTTTATTTATTTATTTATTTATTTATTTATTATTATTTTTTTTTTATCTTTTTTTTTTTTTTTTGGATGATGTTATATAATAAGGATTCTTTATAAATGTAATTAAGGCTCTGCCATGTTGTTTATTTAAGGATTCAGTCCCATAATCTTAAATGAATACACATAATTAGCTGTTTGAATGCAAGGTACTTGCCAGCTCAGATTCTGTTGGCATTTTTACTGCTTCTCTTTAGATTAAGGTTTGGGAAGTGCACATGCACAATCATTTTCAACTACACATCTAAGATCCTACATTGTGGAAGTATAGATTTAACATAATACTTGTGGGTATTAACTTTAAAGATTTTCCAACCTCAGTGAATACTTGGTAATAACATGTTACTCAGACCACTCAGATTTTGGTGTTTTCATACATTTAATCAAATAAATCTCTGTCAGATTCTGACTTTAATAAAGTTTTTTGTTTGTTTGTTTGTTTGTTGCTTTTTTTTTTTTTTTAAACTGAAATTGGTCTTACTGTCACCATATTTTTGCTTCTTTTTTATGAATATGTATGAATATGAATAATACTGATGTTGTTCAATAAAGGGAAATGTATGTATACAGCCTGTCTATATTAATCTGCCATACCATATCATTCTTTCCCTTCTCTGTCTTTCCACTAAGTCCATCAACAACACTACACTTCATGAGAAAAAGTCTCTCTTCTGCTTTCTTGTAGGCCCCCTTTAAGGGCTGCAATGAGGTCTCCCCAGAGCCTTCTCTTCAGGCTGAACAACACCAACTCCCTCAGCCTGACTTAATAGGAGAGGTTCATCTTTGTGTCCCTCCCCTGGACTTGTTCTAATATGCTCATGTCCTTTTGCTGGGGTCCCGGGAACTGAATGAAGTACTCCAAGTGGTGTCTCATGAGAGTGGAGGGAGAGAACCATAGAATCATGGAATCAAAGAATGGCTTGGATTGGAAGACACTTAAAGATTATCTAGTTCCAGCCACCCTGACATGGACAGGGACATGGTCCACTAGATCAGGTTGATCAGGTCCTCATCTAACCTGGTCTTAAAAACTTCCAGGAATGAGGCATCCACTACTTCTCTGGGCAAACTATTCCAGTGTTTCACCACCCTCAGAGTGAAGAATTTCCTCCTAATCTAAATCTCCCCTCTTTTAATTTAAAATCATTCCCCCTTGTCCTGTCATTATCAGATTGAGGAAAGAATTATTCTCTCTCTTTTTTTTATAAATCCTCTTTAAATGTTGAAAGGCCAGAATGAGGTCACACTGAAGCCTTCTCTTCTTCAGGCTGAACAGCTTCTCTCAGCTCTCTCAGCCTTTCTTTGTAGGAGAGGTGCTCCAGCCTCTTGAGGCCCTCTTCTGGACCTGTTCTAACAGATCAACATCCTTCCTGTGCTGGTGGCTCCAGACCTGGACAGAGTACTCCAAGTGGGGCTGCACAAGAGCAGAGTAGAGGTAGACAATCACCACCTTTGACCTGATGGCCATGCTTCTTTTGATGCAGCCCAGGATATGTTTGGCTTTCTGGGCTGCAAGTGCACATTGCCAGCTCACGTGGAGCTTCTCATAAACCAGCACCCCCAGGTCCTTCTCCTCAGGGCTGCTCAACCCATTCTCCATGCGGCTTGTATTTGTGCTTGGAATTGCCCTGGCCCAGATACAGAACCTTGCAGCTGGCCATAAACTTAATGAGGTTTACACAGGTCCACCTCTGAAATGTGGAATATCTAGAAATACTGTATAATACCTGAAGAGTATTTAGGTACTGTTAAGAATTTTGATCCTCACACGTACTTAGGTGATTTCTCATGGCTTTCTTTTTCTTTTCTTTCTTATAAATGTGTGAAGAATATACAATTCAATCTCTACAATATCACTGAAATTGGGAATCAGGGAGTAGAAATCACTATGTCTTTTTATTTTGTTATTCTTTTTAAATTTTTTAAATTGTTACATTTATTAAGGACAAGGAGCAAAGTGAATTGAAAATGTACAAGAGCTAGGATATAATTTTGGACAAAAGATTTACAATTGTTATGAAATATTATTGAACTTGTGAAATATGTTCATCTGATTCATGTCAATATGGAACAATGCTAGGGCCTCATAATGAAATGTGACCTTCTGTCTTATATCCCTTTGTATAAATAACCACAAGTCCAAGAGAGACAGAGTGGTAAGTGTATATAGTTCTTGTATCTTGCAAAAGAATGGTCTAGCAGTTCGTGTCGATAGAGGGTTTGAAGGGTAAACCTTGAGACTTGGGTCTGGGAGATAAGAGAATAGCGGGGAGTTTTTTGAGATAACTGCTGACTATTGAATGAGACACAACTTTCTGACATCTGGCCCAGAGACTATTAAATAAGGAGGGGGGGGGAAGCTTAAGAATGACCAAAGGACAAAACCTGGGAGGAAGACTACGAGCCTTCAGTACAAGCAACCCTCAGAGGGACCACCGGAGACTGATACACATGCTCCAGTAGGAGGGTTTGGATTCTGGAAACTAATTATAATAACTTTTTTTTTTTTTTTTTTTCAGAAGTAGTAATGAATATGTATTAGCCTAGGAGCATAAAAATCAGCTGCTTGATGTAACTGGTGCGCGTCTTGGTGGAGCAGAGACTCCCGGTGCAACCAATGCTGTTTGTTTACCTCTATTCCTTTAATAAATTGTAAACTTTGATTGCTTTGATTGTAACCCTATTTGGGACTCAGTCATTTATAACAAACTCGAAATGAGTAAATCTGGAATTATTTTGTAAAAATCCATTATACCTTGCCCATAATTTAAATTGAACTTCTCATCACAATTACACAAAAACAATGAGAGTCAAGGTGGGACAAAAAGATAACACAGACAAAAAGAAATCTTTGTTGCCAGTCTAAGAAGGTCTTCTGTAGTTATTTCAAATAATAGTAGAGTAAAATTTTAGGCTAGAAAAATAAATAAATAAATAAATAAATAAATAAAATCCTTTTGACTTATCTCTTCAAACAAGTTTTGAAGATTTTAATGAAACATTTTAAAAATACATTTGAAACATTTTCATTTTTCTTTATTATTTTCCCTATCAATCTTCCATCGACAGCAACTGACTGTTGATTAAAATGTAATGTTAAGGGCTCTTTTTCATCCTGTTTTTCTTTCATTCCCACTTCTGCAGCTTTACAGACATGATATGTAGCTAATGAAGTCCCATAAGGAAAAAAATAAACTTTTTTTATTTTAGTTTGTAGTGGTGGGGAGAGCAACAAAAAACGAACACACCTAAACCTAAAACCCTTGAAGAAAAATTCTACTGGAAAAAATAGTGGTACATTGTTTTAATTCTAATATGACCATGACAGAATATAGAAGATAAAATAAATTACTTTTTGAGAATTTTTCCTTTTTAAGGAAAAGGAAAAAAAAAAAAAAAGAGGTTCTTGATATTGAGAAAATGAATATTGGAATATATATCTGTGTGAGATAGAACCAGATGTTTAAATTTTTCTTTAGTGATCAGATTTTAAATAAATCATTTAAACATTGTTTTGTTGAGTGTATGCATGCATTTCCCCAAAGCCCTCATAAACAAACTTTTTAAATAGCTGCTCTTCTTTAACTTATCTCTTGTTAGTAAGAAGAGATATTTTAACTACTTGTTAAAATAGGGGTGGGAAGCATGGGGGTGGGAAGGAGGGTTGTGGTAAGGGTTTTAATAGAGCAAACACATCTACAGGTATACAGGTATATAAAGGAACTATATGATCTTGTAACCTAGGATATAACCTAGAAATTTTATTCTTATTCAGGCTGTATTTTGGCAATAGGTCTTATCTATTTGCCTGCAGGGTTCTTTAGTCATAGAAAATGTCATCTTTGTAATGTGATTGATGTGTAAATTATTAAAGATATAACATCTGTTTGTGTAATTGTGTCATTATCTTCTTTCTACTGGCTGCCTTTCTTCATTGTCCAATATTCTCTCACCAAATGTACGGTGGAAGCTGTCCACCTAAATACATGATGGATGTTCCGTAAATATGTTAACATGGCTGAATCAACAGCTGTTAGGCAAAAAATTAGATAACTATTTATTTCATACACAAGACAGTTGTCAAGCAATATTAATAACCTTTAGTCGGTGAAAAGAGTGCAAAGCAGCTGCAGAAAGCTCTATAACAAACAGATGGCAAGAGCAGCAGTGTCAAGCTGGTATTGACTTAAGCACTTTTCTCATGTTGCATCCTTTGGGAAAGGCTTCTTATTGGAAAATAAGTTTAAAACTATACATTCTCCTTAATAGAAGCATATGTCTGCCTACAAGAAATATTTATATGCTTTTTCAGTTAGATGTTGTGTGTGAAGAGAATGAAAGGGCCAGTTTTAGTATCACACAGGAAAGGGTCGAAAATTCAGTTCATTGCTCTTGCTGCTAGATTATATGAGTCCATGGGGTCTAAGATTTTGATGATTGCACATGTATGCTTTGCTGTTTTGAAAAGAAATGTGCTTCATCTAGGTATGCTACAAAACTTGGGGAATTCTATTTCCAGAACAGTAGAAAAATTTAGATGCTGGTATTATTTATTATTTATTTTTTTCCTGAACCTTGATGGTTTGAACTACATACATACTAGAAGAGATTTTATTAGTATGCAACATGCTTTGCCCAGGGTTCACTGACCATCTTTCCTTTTTTCTAAAAATATAACGTCAGATCCTACAGTAAATTTCACTTACTCCCTTGGTACACTTTTGAATGAGCTTTGTAAGACCAATTTCAATAACATCTGCTTCTGCTCCAGGTTTATCTGGGTGCTAACTGAAAAAAAATAAAACAATTTAAAATAGCATACACAAATTTCATTTTCTAACAGTCATTTCTTTTGACAGGAATTGGTAATCATGTTTTCTAGAGAACACATAGACATAAAAATATATAAACTAATGTTGTCAGTTTCATAGAAAAACTTGATCTATATGATATAACAACAGCATAAACAGTATATGCAAATGGTTCCAGGTACCTGGTAGCATCTTTAGGTTAGGTACAGATTACTTGAATTTCCAGAAGTTTTACAATCATGGATAACTTGTGTAATAGTGTCCATGGTCAGGTCCACCCCTCAGTCATGATCCCATTTATATGTTGCAACTCTTCTTTGATGGCCTGAGGTGACACGGGCCCACTGACCTATAATGTCGCCAGTCCAACAATATCCAGGGAGGTCTCTGTGAGCCACTTCAATCTTAGCAGCCTGATTTGTCTGCTGGTTGTTTTGATGTTCTTCAGTGGCCCAACTGTTGGGTACACAAGCATCTACCCGGTGTACTTTTGCAACAAAGTTGTCTCTCCAGGCAGCGATATCTTGTCAGAATGCAGCAGCCCAGGTGGGTTTGCCTCTGTACTTCCAGCTGGTCTGTTTCCATTGCTGTAACCTCCCCAAAGGGCATTTGCCACCATCTATGAGTTGGTATAGAGATTGAAAACTGGCCACTTTTCTGGTTCGGCAATATCAACAGCCTGAAGGTTTCCTTATAGAGCCCACTGAGTAATCAGTGCAACAGAATCACAGAATCACAGAATTGAAGAGGTTGGAAGGGACCTCTAGAGATCATCAGGTCCAATCTTCCTGCCAAAAAAAGTTCCTTAGAGCAGGTTGCCCAGGTAGGCATCCAGATGGACCTTGAATATCTCCAGAAAAGGAGACTCCACAACCCACGAAACCATATCCCTAAGCTCTACAACTAAACGTCTTTTAAAGACTTCCAGGGATGGTGACTCAACCACTTCCCTGGGCAGCCTGTTCCAATGCCTCACAACCCTTTCAGTGAAGAAGTTCTTCCTAACATCTAACCTAAAACTCCCCTGGCTCAACTTAAGCCCATTCCCCCTCATCCTGTCACCAGGCATGTGGGAGAACAAACCAACCCCCACCTTGCTACAGCCTCCCTTGAGGTACCCATAGAGAGTGATAAGGTCGCCCCTGAGCCTCCTCTTCTCCAGGCTGAACAAAATAAAAACAAAAGTCCCTGAAAGCATTTGTGGGCTTCTTCTTTTTCACTTACCTAACAAAATATACCTGCAGCCCACAACAATTTGAAGTGTTTTAGAGGCTCAACAGAAATGTGATAACATTTGCTCTTTACTAAGTGAATATTTTTGCCTCATTCTTCACTAGCAATCGTTCTAGTCACATAGCCTAAGTCCCAGAATCCAAAGGCAGGTACCAGGAGAATGAAGAACCACCAACTATAGAAGAGGATCAGGTTTGAGACCTAAGTAACATAAAGGTGCACAAGTCCATGTGACCTGATAAGATGCATCCAAGGGTCCTGAGGGAAGTGTCAGATGAAGTTCCTAATCCACTATACATCATACTCGAGAAGCTGTGGCAGTCTAGTAAAGTTCACACTGACTGGACAATGGGAAAAACACCTTCATGTTTAAAAAGAGAAAAAAAAATAAGACTCAGGGAACTACAGACCACTCAGTTTGAGTGGAAGGACAGAGGCAAACATCATTAATAAATATTATATTATATATATTATAGAATATCATATAATAATATTATATAATACATTATATATAATTTAATATATAGTATATAACAAACATATAATATATATTACATATAATATATATAAATATATAAATATGAACATATGAATGTATTTATATTATATATATAAAATATAATATATATATCATATATATATATATATACCATTTATATAAATCAAAACTTTTAAACTCCTTGTGAAGTCATATGTTTACTTTTCACTTAGATGTAACTTTTCCTAATATTTTCCAAGGTTTGGGATAGTCTTAAGTCAGTCATTGTCAGTGCTATCTAGCAAGAGGTTACAGTCTGCCTTTGTTTCCTTGAAATTAACTATTCACTTGCAAGCTGCCTCATCTGCAGTTAAATTTATAAAGGTACCATTTCATCAAAAGTCCTAATTAATCCAAGATGAGGCCTGACCAGGGCAGAGTAGAGGGGCAGATTCACCTCCCTTGAACTGCTTGCCACACTCCTTTTAATGCACGCCAGGATACCATTGGCCCTCTTGGCCACGAGGGCATACTCCTGGCTCATGGTCAACCTGCAGTCCACCAGGATCCCCAGGTCCTTCTTCTCAGAGTTCCTCTCCAGCAGGTAGCCTCCCAGCCTGTACTGATACATGTGTTTGTTCCTTCTCAGGTGCAGGACTCTACACTCGCTCTTGTTAAACCTCATTTGGTTTCTTCCTGCCCAGCTCTCCAGCTAGTCCAGGTCACACTGAATGACAGCACAGCCTTCTGGCATGTCAGCCACTCCTCCCAGCTTTGTATCATCAGTGTACTTGCTGAGAGCAGACACTATTCTCTCACCAAGGTTGTTGATGAAGATTTTGAACAAGACTGGACCCAGCATCGATCCTTGGGGAACAGCACTAGTCACAGGTCTCCAGCCAGACTCTGCGCCACCAGTCACCACCCTCTGAGCTTGGCCAGTCAGCCAGTTCTCAACCCACCTTACTGTGCACTCCTCTATCTCACACTTTATCAACTTTTTTGGCAGGATGTCATGGGAGAGAGTATCGAAAGCCTTGCTAAAGTCAAGATAGATGATATCCACTGCTCTCCCCCATCCACCCAGCTGGTGATGCCATCATAGAAGGCAACGAGATTGGTTGAGCACAACTTCCCCTTGGTGAATTAATGCTGAATGTGCCTCATAACCTTCTTCTCTTCCAATTGATTGGAGATGGCATCCAGAACAAGCTGTTCCAACACCTTTCCAGGGACAGAGGTGAGACTGACTGGCCTGTAGTTTTCTGGATTCTCCTTGCGCCTCTTGAAGACCAGAGTGACATTGGCTATCCTCCAATCTTCAGGCACTTCTCCTGTTCTCCAGCACCTTTCAAAGATGATAGAGAGCAGTTCCTCTATAACCTCTGACAACTCCCTTAGCACACATGGATGCATCCCGTCAGGACCCATGGATTTGTGTGTGTTGAGCCCACTCAGATGCTCCCGAACCATTTCTCTTCCAATTGATTGGAGATGGCATCCAGAACAAGCTGTTCCAATACCTTTCCAGGGACAGAGGTGAGACTGACTGGCCTGTAGTTTTCTGGTTTCTCCTTTTTGCCCTTCTTGAAGCCACTTACTCCATGTCACATCCTGCCCAACACCAGCAATCGGTGTGCCAGGAGAAGCTGTGCTTCAGTCCCAACGGCTTCTGAAGCAGTTTTAACCCCTTCATACAGTGACAATATCTCTATTTCAGTTGGACTTTAACAGGCCTTGGATCTTCTGTATCCTTAACTCCAAAACCCTAGCAGTCAACCTTGAATCTCCCTGCACTATTCATTCCAGAGGCTCCCGGTAAGGCCATTCTCCCCTGCTGCATTCTCGCAGTGTAGAGCGCATTTTTTTTACATACTGTCCTGCTTGGATTTACTCAAGGGCTAAAGCATAAACTGTTTCCCATTGTATTTTTTCAAAGGTTTATTGATGCTCATGGCCACATTTGAAATCATTATTTCCTGCATCACTTGATAGAGTGGAACTTTTTTTTTTTTTTTTTTTTTTTTTTTTTTTTTTTTTTTCCTAGTTGGTGAAGACATAACAGTTAATTTGTTGATTATATCCATTGGGATCAGATGATATTGATCTTGCCATTTTATTCCTAAAAACTGAATCTCCTGTGCAGATCCTTTGACTTTACTTTGCTTTATAATAAAACCAATCTTTAGAAGGATTCGAACTATTTTATCCCCTTTCTCAAAACCTTTTTCTCCTATGTTATTCCACATGATGATGTCAGCAGTATATTGAACATTTTCAGGCACTTAATCCTATTCCAGTGCAGTGTGGATCAGTCCATAGCAAATGGTAGGGATGTGTTTCCACTCCTGGGGCAATTGATGACCGGTGTACTGGATGCCCCTCCAAGTAAAAGAAAACTGGTTTGCATTCCTGTATTGAGTTTATGTGGTAAGGTTTTGGAAGCAGGGGTGGTCTCAGTGAGAAGAGTCCTAAAGCTACACGTCAGACAAGAAACATTTCCAGCTTACTCCAAAATGGACCCTCTGCTGGTCAGAACTGAGCCAGTAAGCGATGTTGGTTTTGCTTCTGTGAAAGCATTTTTAAGAAAGGGGGAAAAAATGGGGAGAATGAGGAGTGAGAAACAATTTTATAGACACCAAAGTCAGTGAAAAAGGAGAGCGAGGAGATGGCATGCAGCAGAAGTCCCCCTGAGGCCTGTGGAGAGGCCCCTGGTGGAGCAGGCTGTCCCCCTGCAGCCTACAGCAGAGCAGATCTCCATGCTGCAGCCTGTGGAGGAAACCATGGTGGATCTGACCTGAGGGTGGTTGCAGCCATGGAGAGCAGGCCTTGGGCCGGAGCTGCAAACTGTGGAAAGAAGCCCATGAGGGAGCAGATAATCTGCCATGTTTCTATCAGATGTTATTGTTATATCTCAGAATTTTTACTACCATTTTAATTTTGCTTTTATTTATTTCAGGTAGATACTTGAGCAAAATGACATATTAGAATATGTGTAGTCAATACAGTAAGGTTTCAGAAGTCAATTTACAGTTTGTGTAATGGAATTAAAAATAAATAAATAAATAAATAAATAAATCCAGTTAACTAGAACTTCTTGGACATGGAAAATATTTATATCTATATACTTATAAATACTGAATCTCAGTATATATTAATGTGAGGCAAATCACTTATCTGAATATATGCATGCAGTATTATTTGCCCCATTTATCCTGAATATCGGAGACACATTCACAGGAATTTAAAATACAAAAGGAACTATGGTTTTCAGAATAAGAAGATAAATTTCCATGTGATCCTTATTTGCCTGAAATGCCATTAGACCTTTCTGTTTAGACATTTATTCCCAATGCAAAGCCTTATATAAAATATGAAAAACGTCTCCATATTTTATTACATACTTTATTACTGTTCAAAACAAAAACCTCAAACATAAAAATTGTGTTTGATATATAAATATATATGTAGAATATATATAATACACACATATAATCTATAATATAATATTATATATGTAAGTATAATATTACATATTTATATAATATCAAATAATCATAATTGTAAATAATATATTATATACGACATATATTACATACACAGAATAAATAATTATATATCATTAATAAGTATATTATTATATTATATATATATTGCAGAATATAATATAATAATTTTATATTATATAATACATTATATATAATTTAATATATAGTATATAATATACATATAATATATATTACATATAATATATACATATGAAAATATGAATATATGCATATATTTACATTATATATATAAAATATATAATATATATTACAAATATATATATATATTATTTATATAAATCAAAACTTTTAAACTCCTTGTGAAGTCATATGTTTACTTTTCACTTAGATGTAACTTTTCCTAATATTTTCCAAGGTTTGGGACAGTCTTAAGTCAGTCATTGTCAGTGCTATCTAGCAAGAGGTTACAGTCTGCCTTTGTTTCCTTGAAATTAACTATTCGCTTGCAAGCTGCCTCATCTGCAGTTAAATTTATAAAGGTACCATTTCATCAAAAGTCCTAATTAATCCAAGTTTCTTGAATCTTCTTTCTGAAATTTCAAACTCTCTCAGAGGTGCTACTGATAAACCCATCAAAGTAAAAAAAGACAGTATTGTTCAATGGCAGCTTCTGTGATATACATGGAAATAGTTAAAGTGATTCCCTTATAAAACCCCAGTTCCTCTGACAGCCCTCTAAAACGATAGGGTATTTATTATTCATTCTGTAGTCTCAAACAGAGCAAAAATTTGTGAAGTTTTTGAATAATATTAATAATAATAACAATATTCAAAGTCATTATAATTATTTCCTCATGGTTAATAGTATGGATGGAAAGTTATTTAATAAATTAATTAATTAATCTATTTATTTTCAAACTCTAAATAGAGGAAATGATGTGGGTTGGAGAGTTTTTTGTTTCTTTTTTTTTTTTTTTGATTTTACTAGTGAGTCTCAGAAGTCAAAACTTTAGTATGAGAAAAAGATTTGTAGTAAGATAGTAGTAGGATTTATAGTAAGTTTCTGCTATAAGATAAGAATTTCACTTAGTTCCCTTGGAATTATTTATTACTTAATGCTCCTTACCCCTCCGTTACTGGTAAAAGTCCCAGTTGGATTTGTGTCCATTCTCTCAATCACTTTTATTTAATATCCCTTGTTCACATATTAATGACTTTCTAGCTTTGTCATTTTACAAACTAAATATTTTCCTCCTCAGATAAGAATTTGAAATACAAGAGTGACATTCCATGTGGAGAGCCTTTTATACACACACAAATTTATTACAATAACTGCAAAAGCAGGCCTCTAGTATTAATAACCTTGGGGGAACACGCCTACAGAAGGTAAGGAAAAGGCTGAGGTTCTTAGTTAATAGTCTTTACTAGTCATAGCACTTCTCCTTGGAGTTGTCAGCATCCGACCTGGAAGTCTGGAAGGGGGAACAGAAAAAACCCTCCACAGTTCAGGTGGAAACAGTTAGAGAACTGCTACTCCACCTTGTTTGCTGCAAGTCCATGGGGCCAGATGGGATCCACCCAAAGGTGCTGAAGGATTTGGCAGATATGATGGTTCAGCAACATTTCCATGACCACCAGTGGTCATGGTCTTCCAGAGAGGTCCTTGATGACTGCAGAATTGCTAATGTGATGCCCATCTATAAGAAGGGTCATAAGGAAGACTGCAAAAGCAGGCCTCTAGTATTAATAACCTAGTATTGTCATGATTAAAATCTTAATTAGGAAAAAAAAAAAATTGAAACCACCACTGGATTTTTTTTTTAATACCACAGTGAGTACTGGAGTTGTTCAAGTGTTTATTCTGTTCTCTGGGTGTGCATATAATTCTTCTCTCAATTTTGATAATTCTTTAATTTTATACAGACGTGACTGTATTGTTGCTGTCTGATGATAGGACTTATAAAATCAACACTATTCTTCAGTCTGAACTAACAGAAAGTAATTTCACAACGATTAAGCAAATACTCAAGTTAGGTAAGACTTCTGGGGTATTGCTCACTAGGCATCTGTCGAGGAGGAATGCTTTTTGATGAATTCAGACAAGAATACACAGTAACACAACAGCTCTTACTGAATGCCTGCAATACCACCTTTGACATATTTATTTGTTTAACTTTATCTAACAATAAGAAAACAGTAAAGACAGCAAAACATGCTTATTTATTTTAGCCACATAGAATTAACCTCTGACTAGTTTATTAAAAACAACAACAACAGCAGCAACAAAAAACACACTGTATTACTGTCTTCAGAAGATTTGCATGTCTTTTATATCAATAGATTTAATCTCTTACAGGTGTTTGCTCCTAAGGCTGAAGTAGTGTCAAATCTTCTTTCATATATTTCTTATGCACATTTGCACCGAATGTACTTTCAAGATATTTTTCTATATAGAAGGAGTCAAGTCTTTGTGGTAGAATCATAGAATATCCCGAGTTGGAAGGGACTCATAAGGATCATCAAGCCCAACTCCTGGCACTGCACAGGTCTGCCCAAAAGTTTAGACCATGTGACTAAGTGCACAGTCCAATCGCTTTTTAAATTCAGACAGCTTGGTGCAGTGACTATTTCACTGCAGAGCCTGTTCCGGTGTGCAACCACCCTCTCGGTGAAGAACCTCTTCCTGATGTCAAGCCTAAACTTCCCCTGCCGCAGCTTAACACCATTCCCGCAGGTCCTATCACTGCTATTGACAGAGAATAGGTCATCTGCCTCTCCACTCCCTCTTGCGAGGAAGTTGTAGACTGTGATGAGGTCCCCCCTCAGCCTCCTCTTCTCCAGGCTGAAGAGGCCCAGTGCCCTCAGCCGCTCCTCATACATCTTCCCCTCTAGGCCCTTCACCATCTTTGTTGCCTTCCTCTGGACACTCTCCAACAGTTTAATGTCCTTCTTGTATTGTAGTGTCCAGACCTGCACACAGTACTCGAGGTGAGGCCGGACCAGTGCACAGTAGAGCAGGACAATCACCTCCCTTGGCCAACTAGTGATGCTGTGCTTGATGCACCCCAGGATATGGTTGGCCCTCCTGGCTGCCAGGGCACACTGCTGGCTCATATTCAACTTGCTGTCAAACACAACTCCCAGATCTCTCTCTGGGGATGCTCTCCAGCGTCTCATGGCCCAGTCTGTACGTATAGCCAGGGTTGCCCCATACCATGTGCAGGACCCAGCACTTGCCTTTGTTAAACTTCATGTCGTTGGTGATCGCCCAGCTCTCCAACCTATCCAGATCCCTCTGCAAGGCCTTTCCACCCTCATCAGAGTCCACAACTCCTCCAAGTTTGGTCTCATTGGCAAATTTGCTCAAAACACCTTCTAGTCCTACATCCAAATCATTTATAAAGACTTGGAAGAGGACTGGCCCTAAAATGGAGCCTTGAGGGACCCCACTAGTGACCATCCGCCAGCCAGATGTGGCCCCATTTACCACAACACTTTGAGCCCTGCCCGTCAGCCAATTGTTCACCCGTTGTATAATGTTTTTGTTAAGTTGTATGCTGGACATTTTGTCCAGTAGGATCCTATGGGAAACCATGTCAAAAGCCTTGCTGAAGTCCAGAAAGATCACATCATCTGGTTTCCCTTGATCAACTGGTTGGGTGATCTTATCATAAAAGGAAATCAAGTTAGTCAAAGAGGACCTACCCTTCATGAACCCATGTTGGCTGGGACCAATGACTGCATTGTCCCCCACATGCACCTCAATAACGTCAAGAATCATCTTCTCCATAATTTTACAAGGCTCTGACGTGAGACTGACAGGCCTGTAATTGCTAGGGTTTTCTTTCTTACCCTTCTTGAAAACTGGTACAACATTTGCCAGCTTCCAGTCTACTGGGACCTCTCCAGATTCCCAAGATCATTGGAAAATAATTGAGAGAGGTCCCGTGATGACATCAGCCAGCTCTTTAAGCACCCTGGGATGAATCCCATCTGGACCCATGGACTTGTATGGGTCCAGGTGGAGCAGCAAATACCGCACATGTTCAGGTTCAGTTGGGAGTTTGTCATTCCCACTGTTATGGTCCTCCAGCTCAGGGCACCCAGGGTCCCAAAGCCCATCATCAGCATTGAAGACCGAGGTGAAGAAGGCATTAAACATCTCTGTTTTGCCTATGTCATTGTCTGTGAGGAGACGTTCCCCATCAATCGTCGTGGTTCTGCTCGAGTGGGCAGCCGAGCTCCACCACAGCCGCTCTCTCACTCCCCCTCCTCAAAGAGGAATGGGGAGAAAATATGTGAAAAGGGCTCAAGGGTTGACATAAGGACAAGAAAATCATGCAATAATTATTGTAACGGGCAAAACAGATTCAGCATAAGAAGATAATAAGATTTATTGCTCATTACTAACAAGCTAGAGCAGTGAGAAACAAAGGAAAGAAACCAAAAGCACCTTCCCCCCCATCCACCCTCTTCCACCTCCTTCCCCCAAGCGGCGCAGGGGAACGGGGGAATGGGGGTTATGGTCAGTCTACAGCACTTCTTCTCTGCTGCTCCTTCTCAGTCACTCTCGTCCCCTGTGCTGTGGGGTCCCACCCATGGGATACAGTCCTTGATGAACTGATCCGGCGTGGGCTTCCCACAGGCAGCAGCTCTTCCAGAACTGCTCCAGATATGGGTCCGTACCACGGGGTCCATCCCTCAGGAGAAAACTGCTCCAACCTGGCTCCCCTACGGGCAGCAGCTCCTGCCAGGTCACCTGCTCCTGCGTGGGCTCCTCTCCACGGGCTACAGGTCCGGCCCGGAATCTGCTCCGGCAGGGGTCTTCCACAGGCGGCAGCCTCCGTCAGTGCAGGGCCACCTGCTCCACCGTGGTCTCCTCCACGGGCTGCAGCGTGGAACCCTGCTCCACCGTGGTACTCCATGGGCTGCAGGGGGACATCCTGGTTCACCATGGTCCTCACCACAGGCCACAGGGGACTTCTGCTCCGGCGCCTGGAGCGCCTCTCCCCCTCCTTCTACATTGACCTTGGCACCTGCAAGGCTCTTTCTCACTCCCTTGACTCTCCCGGCTGCTGTGTGGCGCAGCTTTTTTTTTCCCTGCCTTAAATATGCTCTCACAGAGGGGCAAAACAACATCGCTTATTGGCTCAGCTCTGGAAAACAATGGGGCCCTTCCCAAACATGGGGCAGCTTCTAGATCTTTCTCACAGAAACCATCCCTATGGCTCCCTGCTACCAAAACCTTGCCACGTAAACCCACTACAGTAGCGGATCTATGTTTTCTTCAGTTCTCCTTTTTCTGTTCACATATCAAAAAAAAAAAAACTTTTTTATTGTCTCTCACAGACATGGCCAGCTTCAACTCTAGTTGGGCTTTGGCCCCACAAATTTTCTCCCTAGAAACACAAACAGCATCCCTGTGTTCTTCTCTCATCACCTGACCCTCCTTTCTTTTTCCATCTAAGCTCCAGTAGAAGATCCCTGGTCAGCCAGGCCGGCCTTCTGCCCTGCCTGCCTGCCTTCCGATAATTTGGAATTGCTTGATATTGTCCTTTTAGGAGGCAGTGCTTAAAGACTGACCAGCACTGATGGACGCCAATGCCTTCAAAAGCAGCTTCCCAGGGGACCTTGCTGACTAGTTCCCTGAGCAGCCTGAAGTTTGCTTTCCCCATATTCAGGGCTGAAGTTTTGGTGGCAGTTTTCCTTCTGTCACCATAAATTCCAAACTCAACCACTTCATGGTCACTATGATCGAGATGGCTGCCAATTGCCACGTCTCCCACAAGACCCGCTCTGTTTTCCAGCAACAGATCAAGGAGGGCACCTTTCCTAGTTGGCTCCCTTAGCACCTGCACCAAGAAGTTATCATCTAGGTGCTTTATGAACCTCCTGGACTCGCTCATGTCAGCTGTGTGGTGATCCCAGTTGAAGTCTCACAAGTTGAAGTCCCCCATAAGGACAAGGGGAGTTGATCTTGAGGCATCTCTTAGTTCTGCAAAAAATAATTCATCAGCATTGTCGTCCTGGCCGGGTGGTCTGTAATAGATTCCCACAATGACATCCTCTTTATTTGTTCATCCCTTAACCCTTACACAGAGGCTCTCAACTTTGCCATCCCCAACTTGAAGTTCCATGCAGTCCAGCCCATGCTTCACATACATCGCCACCCCGTCACCTCGCCTACTCTGCCTGTCCCTCCTGAAGAGCCGGTAACCATCTATTGCAGCACACCAGCCACAGGACTCATCCCACCAGGTTTTGCTTATGCCGATGATGTTGTAGCTCTGGGCCTGGCCCAAGACTTCTAGCTCATCTATTTTATTCCTCATACTGCGTGCGTTTGTGTAGAAGCACTTCAAATACACTTCCCTACACACAGCACCTTGTGGAGCCAACTGAAGGACCTCACTGGCACACAGTCCTTCTGATTCTAGCGCACCATCCCTTAGCTCATCAGTGGCGTGTCTGGTTTTATCCTCTCCCCCCTTCAACTCTAGTTTAAAGCCCTATCTATCAGCCCTGGCAACTCCTGACCAAAGATCCTTACCCCTTTCTGAGAGAGGCATATCCCATCTGGTGACAGTAGGCCTGGCATCGTGTAGACCTTCCCATGATCAAAAAATCCAAAGTTCTGTCAGCTGAACCAGTCCCAAAGCCACGTATTAATGTGGTGAGACCGCTTGTCAACATCGATCCCACTTATTGGAAGGACAGAGGCAAATACAACCTGTGCCCCTGATCCTTTAAGTAGTCGCCCCAAAATCCTAAAGTCCCTTTTGATCGCTCTTGGACTTCTCGTTGCTACCTCGTCGTTACCAGCCTGAGAGACCAGTAGCAGGTAGTAGTCAGTGGGCCGTAAGGCGCTTGACTTTCTTAGCTAAGTCTCTCACCTGAGCCCAGGGGAGACAACAGACTTCCCTGTGGGTTGGGTCCGGTGACTGGCAAATCATTCTTGACAAACTTGATGACTGTCCTTAAAGGAGTTACAACATTGGTGGATAAAGGAAGAGCAGCTGACATCATCTACATAGACTTGTGTAAAGCACTTGACTGACCCCCATGATATCTTTTCCTATAAAGTGGAGAGGCGTGGATCTGACAGATAGAATATTTAGTGGGTAAGGTATTGTCTGGATGGTCACACTCAGAGAATTGAAGTCAACAGTTCATTGTCCAAGTGGAGATCAGTAACAGTCAGTATTGGGACTGGTACTATTTAACGACAGTGACATGGACAGTGGGATTAAGTGCACCTTCAGGAAGTTTGCTGATGACAGTGGTTGACACACTGAGGGAAAGGAATGTCATCCAGGGAGACCTTTAAGAATTGGGTCTGTGCAAACCTCATGAAGTTTAACAAGGTCTTGCTTCTGGGCCAGGGCAATCCCAAACACAAATACAGGCTGAGCAATGTCTGTATACTATGTGAGGCCATGTCAAAGGCCTTGCTGAAGTCTAGGTAGATCACAACAACAACCTTTTTCTCATCCACCATGTGGGTAACCCAGTCATAGAAGGAGATGAGGAAATGACCAGCCCCATGGAGAACTTGGGTGAAAGAAAAACTTGGCATGAGCCATTAAAGTGTGCTTTCAGCCCAGAAAGCTAACCATATCCCAGGCTGAGAAGTGTGACCAGCATGTGAAAGGAAGATTGTCTGTGGCATAATGACCACACGGACACCAGGGTTCTTTTAGGGGCAGTAACTGCTACCTCTTTATTGGTAACATAACTTCAGCTCTCTTTTATTGAGGGTCTAAATTCATCGTATTGAGGACATGACTTCATTATCCCTTATTGAGGACAGGCTCCCTTTTTATACCATTCACCCCACAGCAGAATTTTTCCACTAACTATTCATTGGTCAACAAGTTTGCCTGGCAACAGCAAACACCCAGCAACTTCCATGCCCTAAGGGCTGGAGAACAAGCAGTCCTAGACAACAAGGTGTCTTGTGAATCACCCTTCTTTGTTCCTTCTAAACTCTTTATATTCCTGATGGCCTCATCCTTAGCAGTCCAATGTTATCACCAGCCATGGGACTTGTTAACCCCCATGGTCACACTCCCACAATTGTGCTCCTCTACTCTGCTCTTATGGGACACCACATTAATGTCTGGAGTCTGCAGCATAGTAAAGAAATAGACCTGTTAGGTCCTGAGGGGGGCCACAGAAACAGTCAGAGATTTGGAGCACCTTTCCAGGAAGACAGGCTGAAGCTGGAGCTGTTTAGCCACCCCAAACAGGAACCTACCTCCATTTCCCCCTGTGACCTAGGTCCCCTCTTACTGCCTGGTGGGATGAGGGGACTTTTGTCTTCTGCATAGTAGGAGGCACCTGTGCTGCGGCAGGCTCCTGAGTCTCTCTCAGAGAGGGTAGAGTACACCTCCACCACTCTGACTCCCTGATGCTCCTGAGCCTTCTTACCTCCTCCTGAAGCTCCGCTACCTGTTTGAGCAGCTCTTCAACCTGGGCATACCTCCCACAGATATACCCCTCGCTGCTGCTGTTGGATACAGACAGAAGACTTCGGCACATCCTGCAGACCAAGACCTGGATGGCAGTGTGTTTCCCCGAGCCCTCCATCTGAGTAGCCATATCAGTGACTGTGGCTGGAGAGGACGCAAGAGATGCGGAGGCCATGGTTTTCTGCCTGGTTGATACCATGGCCAGGTTTCTCGCAAGCAGGCTACCAGTACCAGTACCAGAGGGAAAAAATGCTGCAAGAGAGGAGTGAGGGGCCCTCCCTGCGTGAATTGCCAAGCTAACTGCCTGCCACACCACTCCCTTCTGACGCACCATGCCCTGTTCGCCTCGCTCCTGTTCGCTTGCGCTCCCTAGGGGCTGCTTTTGAATGGCCGGGAAGGGGGTGCTGCTGGCTCCACCTACTCCTCATTAGCTTCCCTCACAAGGGCTGCCAGGTCCTGGCGGCTCCATCAGCTGGTTTGAGTGACCTGGATGCCGAAAAAAAAGCCCTACCTGTCTCAATCCCCTGCTCTGCAGCAGAACGCGTCAGCCCCAGAGCCCATCGCCTTGGCAAGTGGCTTGAGTTATTTTCCGTTTCTTATTTAACTGGATTTTGTGGAATGTACAAATATAACAAATTAACAGAGAGAGTTGCTGAAAGGCAAGGTTAACTAAGGATAAATTTGTGTCATTGTCATTTCTACAGTGCTGGGTCTTTCCTGGTCACCCTTAGCCACTTCTGTAGACAGATCTTTCAGAAAGCTAGAGAGAGAAAAGTATAAACAACAGAATTAACTGTAACATTTTATCTGTGGATCTAAAATTAAGTCTTTTTTTTTTTTTTTTTTAATAATAAAACAAAACAAACAACAACAACAATAAAACCAAACAATGAAAATATATTTGAATTAGGTCTGAGTGTTATGTAATGACTCAAACAGAATCATTTCTGTTTCTATGGCTGATATGATATAAGTGAAAAATGCATGTCAGCCTGTAGGTTGTTTTAGTTAGCCTAGTTCTTCACCAGGTTCTTTTTCTGTAGTTGAACTGACAAACATTAACCGGTTTCTTTATATAGTCTGTTTTGCATGTCTCTAATATAAATGACTGAAGTATTGGGACAAAAGTCACAATAAATATTGAAATAAAACTGCCCCTTAGTATGTAGTATAACTCATTAAAAGAGACAGTGATAAATGTGAAATGTGTATGATGAAGACTGCCTGCTCCACTTATCTGCATTGTACATACATATATTATGAAGACAGGCTGAGAGACTTGGTGTTGTTCACCCTGGAGAAGAGAAGGCTCTGGGGAGACCTCATTGCAGCCTTCGAATAATAAAAAGGAGCTAAAAGCTGAGGAATGACTCTTTGTAAGGGAGTGTAGTTATAGGACAAGGGGTAATGCCTTTAAACTACAGCAGGTTAGGTTTACATTAAATATAAGGGCAAAATTCTTTACTGTGAGGGCGGTGAAGCACTGAAACAGGTTGACCAGAGAAGATGAGGATCCCCCATCCCGGGAAGAGACCCCCTCCCGGGAAGAGACCCCAAGGTCAGGTTAGATCTGGCTTTGAGCAACTTGATCTAGTGGGAGGTGTCCCTGCCCATGACACTGTCGTTGGAACTAAATAATCTTTAAAGTCCCTTCCAACCCAAACCATTCCATGATTCTATGATTTGATGACACGCAAAATATATATGTTGTGTTACATGGAACAAAAGGATTATGTGTTTCAGAAATATTTTTCAGATAAGTAGGCACAGAATAATAAAATGAAAACACCAGAGAAACATGAAAAAATATATATATAATATTTATGAAATGCTGAGAAAACAACTCTAAGCACACCGTTTCCCAAGTCAATGGCATAGTTAACCTGTGTTAAAGAAATGTCACTGGTGAGATGCTTTGATTTTCACAAACACAGTAAAATGTTGATTTTTTTTTCTTTGGACAATATACACAAATCTTGCATTAAACCTAGATGATTATTATTATTATTATTATTATTATTATTATTATTATTATTATTATTATTATTATTATTATTATTATTATTATTATTATTATTATTATTATTATTAATTTTCTTCAGGGTGGCCTAAAATATCCAGGTTCATCTAATGCCTCATTCAACTCAAGGTGTGCTGTTCTTCTGCATACCAGTCAGGCTGCCTGCATAGGCTGAATACACTGGCACTTCTCAGAGTCTGTAAGTAAAGAGGCAGAACAGCTGCTAGAGGGCCTCTATGAAATAATAAAAGAGCATCAGA
The DNA here is from genome assembly GCF_009819795.1 of Aythya fuligula. Taxonomy (NCBI): domain Eukaryota; kingdom Metazoa; phylum Chordata; class Aves; order Anseriformes; family Anatidae; genus Aythya; species Aythya fuligula. The sequence continues at coordinate 46,614,451 of NC_045593.1, forward strand.
TGATCCAGGCATTCCAGAACAAGAATGGAAATCAGGTTGCTAATGAGACATGCCCAGGAAGAAAAAAGCAGAAGATAAGAAATGGGAATACCAGTTGCAAGACAACTGGTAGAAGCTGTGCTCTTTGTGCTCGGCGCACACAAAACTAAAATTATAAAGAATGGAAATGCAACTAATAAAGAAAATTTCGTAAAGCCTAGCTAAGAGTAAATGTAAAGTCTCTCTATAAACTGACCTTCCTGATCAGAATAGTGAAAAAAATTAAACTACCTGTAAAAAACAACAAGATATTGTGTTTTCATGGTCACCTGGAGAGGTCCTCAATGACTGGAGACATGCTAATGAGATGCCCATCTGTAAGAAGGATCATAAAGAAGACCTGGGGAACTACAGGCCAATCAGCCTGACCTTGGTGACAGAAAAGGTGATGGAACACGTCATCTTGAAGGCAATCACACAGCATATGTAGGATGACCTGGAGATCAGGGCCGGTCCAGTCAGCGTGGGTTCATGAAATACAAGTCCTGCCCGACCATTCACATCACCTTCTACGACCGGGTGACCCACCTAGTGGACGAGGGAAAGCCTGTTGACATAGTCTGCCTAGACTTCAACAAGGCCTTTGGGGTGGTCTCCCGCTGTATTCTCCTGGAGAAACTGTCAGCCCATGGTTTGGACAGGTACACTCTCTGCTGGGTAAAAAACTGGCTAGATGGCTGGGCCTAGAGAGTGGTGGTGAAAAGAGTGAAATCCAGCTGGCGGCGGATCACCAGTGATGTTCCCCAGGGGTCAGTGTTGGGGCCCATCCTCTTTAATATCTTTATTGATGATTGGGATGAGGGAATTGAGTGCACCCTCAGTGAGTCTGTAGACAACACCAAGCTGGGGGGAAGTGTCAGTCTGCTGGAGGGTAGGAAGGCCCTGCAGAGGGACCTGGACAGCATGGGTTGATGGACATGGCTAGGTGCCAGGTCCTGTACTTTGGCCACAACAACTCCATGCAACACTACAGTCCTGAGAGAGAGTGGCTGGAAAGCTGTGCAGAGGAAAAGGATCTGGGGTTGCTAATTGATACCTGCCTGAACATGAGCCAGCAGTGTGCCCATGTGGCCAAGAAGGCCAATGGCATCCTGGCTTATATCAGGAATAGTGTAGCCAGGAGGACCATGGAGGTGATCGTCCCCTTGTACTCTGCTCTGGTGAGTCTGCACCTTGAGTACTGTGTTGACTTTTGGCACCCTCACTACAAGAAAGACATTGAGGCCCTGGAGTGCATCCAGAGAAGGACTACAGAGCTGGTGAAGATCCTGGAAGACAAGTCCTGTGAGGAGTGGCTGAGGAGGGAACTGCTTGGTCTGGGGTTGTTTGTCTGGAGAATAGGAGGCTCGGGGAGACGTTATTGCTCTCTACAACTATCAGAAAGGAATTTGTGGGGAGCTGGGGGCTGGCCTCTTCTCATAGATAACTATAGTTAGTGATAGGACTAGAGGGAATGGCCTCAAGTTGTGCCAGGAGAGGTTTAGGTTAGAAATTAGGGGACATTTCTATTCGGAAAGAAATGGGAACATCAGGCACTGGAACGGGTTGCCCAGGGAGGTGGTGGAGTCACTGTCCATGTGAGTGTTTAAAGACAGGTTGGATGTGGTGCTTAGGAACATGGTTTAGTGGGTGACACTGGTACTAGGGTGATGGTTGGACCAGATGATCTTAGAGGTCTGAATGATTCTATGATTCTATGGAAGACTGATCAAATAAATGTTGAAGCTAAATCTAGTTTTGTTCTTCGTCTGGCTGGGTTGGAGTTAACTTTCCCTGCAGCAGCCCATACAGTGCTGTGCTCTGCACTTGCAGCTAGAACAGTATTGGAATCACAACAGTGCTGTGTCTACTGTTGAGCAATAATGGCACAGCATCAGGATTCACTCTAACCCCCTAAGAACCAGCAGGCTGGGGGTGGGAAATGTGAAATGTGTTCAACTGATTCGTGTCAATATGGAACAATGCTAGGGCCGCATGGTATGATGAATGTGACCTTCTGTCTTACGTACCCTTGTATAACCACAAGTCTAAGAAAAACAGAGTGGTTAATGTATATAGTTCTTGTATCTTGCAAAGGAATGTTTTAGCAATTCGTGTCAATAGAGAGCTTGAAGGGAAATGTATTTGTAGGCTTTTCCTTGAAGTCTCTGATATTTAGAGATGGGGGGGGGGGTGTCCTGGTTTCAGTTAGAACAGAATTAATTTTCTTCCTAGTAGCTGGTGGAATGCTGTGTTTTGAGGTGTTCAGAATAACTGCTAACTATTATGACTATTGCATGGGACAGTATGCAAGTCTCTGATATCTGGCCAGGAGATTAAGGAGACGGGGAAAGCTGAAGAACGACTAAAAGACAAAGCTTGCAGGGGACGTTGCACAAGTCTCTGACATACAGCCAAGTTGGACAAAGGAGAAGGACAAGAGGGAGGAAGACTATGAGCCTTCAGCACGAGAGACCCCCAGAGACCCCCAGAGACTCCACTGGAGACTGATACGCATGCTTCAGTAGGAGGGTTTGGATTCCGGAAACTAATTATAATAACCCTGTTTTTTTTTTTAGAAGTAGTAATGAATATGTATTAGCCTAGAAGCATAAAAATCAGCTGCTTGATGTAACTGGTGTGCGTCTTGGTGGAGCAGAGACTCCCGGAGCACCCAGCGCTGTTTGCTTATCTCTATTCCTTTAATAAACTGTAAACTTTGATTATAGTTTTTTTTAAGACTCAGCCATTTATAACAGAAAGATGTGAGGAAGCAACATCACGAGGGCAGATGACCTAAACCAACCATGGGATATACCATACCATACGATGTCACACTCACCAATAAAATGTGGAAAAAGGAACGAGAGGGGAGGGGTGGGCTCTCATTGTGAAAATGTCTGTCCTCCCTAGCAATGGCAAATTAATTTTGAAAATATCTATAATTTTATGAGCCCGGTTTTTTAAATGAGCCCAGTTATTTTTTTTTCTTTCCCATATTTTTTTTCTTTTTTTTTTTTTCCAATTATATGATGTGCTTAGACTGACTTTATTCTTTCTTTTCCTTTTTTTTCACTTCTTTTCTTTTTTTTTTCTTTTTTTTTCTATTTTTCTTTTTTTTTTCCTTTTTTTTTTCTTTTTTTTTTTCCTTTTTTTTTTTTCTTTTTCTTTTTCTTTTTCTTTTTCTTTTTCTTTTTCTTTTTCTTTTTCTTTTTCTTTTTCTTTTTCTTTTTCTTTTTCTTTTTCTTTTTCTTTTTCTCTTTCTTTCTCTTTCTCTTTTTTCCCCTTCCCCTTCCCCTTCCCCTTCCCCTTTCCCTTTCCCTTTCCCTTTCCCTTTCCCTTTCCCTTTCCCTTTCCCTTTCCCTTTCCCTTTCCCTTTCCCTTTCCCTTTCCCTTTCCCTTTCCCTTTCCCTTTCCCTTTCCCTTTCCCTTTCCTTTCCCTTTCCCTTTCCCTTTCCCTTTCCCTTTCCCTTTCCCTTTCCCTTTCCCTTTCCCTTTCCCTTTCCCCTTCCCTTTCCCTTTCCCTTTCCCCTTCCCTTTCCCTTTCCCTTTCCCCTTCCCTTTCCCTTTCCCTTTCCCTTTCCCTTTCCCTTTCCCTTTCCCTTTCTCTTTCCTTTTTTCTATCATCCATGTTAATCCAGGGCTTAACTGTTTATTTTTTTTAAAAAAGACACAACATAAAAATAGTAAAATAGTAACAAATAAAGGAGACGTTGAGCATGAGAAGGTGTCACTGGAGCCAAGTCCAGTTGGAGGCCAGTCACTAGTGGCGTTCCCCAGGGCTCGGTGCTGGGGCCGGTCCTCTTTAATATCTTCATCGATGATCTGGACGAGGGCATTGAGTGCACCCTCAGTAAGTTTGCAGATGACACCAAGTTAGGTGCGTGTGTCGATCTGCTTGAGGGTAGGAAAGCTCTGCAGGAGGATCTGGATAGGCTGCACCGATGGGCTGAGGTCAACTGCATGAAGTTCAACAAGGCCAAGTGCCGGGTCCTGCAGCTGGGGCGCAATAACCCCAAGCTGAGCTACAGGCTGGGAGAGGAATGGTTGGAGAGCTGCCAGGCAGAGAAGGACCTGGGAGTGATGGTGGATAGTCGGCTGAATATGAGCCAGCAGTGTGCTCAGGTGGCCAAGAAGGCCAACGGCATCCTGGCTTGTATCAGGAACGGTGTGACCAGCAGGGCTAGGGAGGTGATCATCCCCCTGTACTCAGCTCTGGTGAGGCCGCACCTCTAGTACTGTGTTCAGTTTTGGGCCCCTCGCTACAAGAAGGACATCGAGGTGCTTGAGCGGGTGCAGAGAAGGGCGACAAAGCTGGTGAGGGGCCTGGAGAACAAGTCCTCCGAGGAGCGGCTGAGGGAGCTGGGCTTGTTCAGCCTGGAGAAGAGGAGGCTCAGGGGCGACCTTATCGCTCTCTATGGGTACCTCAAGGGAGGCTTTAGCGAGGTGGGGGTTGGCCTGTTCTCCCACGTGCCTGGTGACAGGACGAGGGGGAATGGGCTTAAGTTGAGCCAGGGGAGTTTTAGGTTAGATGTTAGGAAGAACTTCTTCACTGAAAGGGTTGTGAGGCACTGGAACAGGCTGCCCAGGGAAGTGGTGGAGTCACCATTCCTGGAGGTCTTTAAAAGACGTTTAGATGTAGAGCTTAGGGAAATGGTTTAGTGGGGACTGTTAGCGTTAGGTCAGAGGTTGGACTCGATGACCTTGAGGTCTCTTCCAACCTAGAAAATTCTGTGATTCTGTGATTCTGTGAGTTCCTCACATTTTCAGAGCGGGGTAGAATAAGACAGGACAGAAACAACTTTCCATATCTGTTCAAACAGAGTGGGAAGACCAACTTAAAATGAGAGGAACAAGTTAGTTTTATAATCTGTACATATCCTCTTAATTAATACTATGTTTATATATATATTTATAACAGAAAGATGTGAGGAAGGAACATCACCAGGGCAGATGACCTAAACCAACCAAAGGGATATACCATACCATATGATGTCACACTCACGTTTGTCCTCCAAACAATCAATATGTGTGTTGAGGCCCTGCTTCCCAGACATGGTCAAGCATTGCTCATTGTTGGGATGTAGAGATTAATTTATTTCCTCTGTACTTCCACATGACCTTTCCTTTTGCTTGTTTGTTTGTTTGTTCTTTTCCTGTATGCTGCTCATTGTTGTTTTTTCCCTTTTTCTCTTTTTCCCTTTTCCCTTTAGTTAAATTATTTAAGTAATAATATTTTTTCCCTATCTCAATACGTGAGATATGTTTTTTTCCTTTTTTTCTTCTCATCCTTTTCTGAGGAGAAGGAGTGATAGAACAGCTGTGGTGGATGGAGTTCAGCTGCCTAGTAAGGTATATCCACCACAGGTTTATACACTGGTATTTTTGGATTTCAGTAAACATGTATTGTTTGGATTGTAGGGTTTTAGTAAAGGCCTGGTTTCTCTCTTTTACTGTTAACTTCTTTCTCCCCATATCTAAAAGTAAGGGTACTGCTAGGTGATCAAATTGTCAGTACTGTCTCTCTTCAGGACTTTCTCCTCTTTTACTCTAATCTGGCAAAGTCTGCATATGCAAAAGGAACTTGAAATAAAATAGGAAAAGATACAATGGAACTCAAAGAGTTTTAGTATTACAGAATATATTTATATATATTTATTTATTTCAGTTATGCGTCTTACTGATGCATTACTGCATTTATATGTGTGAGTGTATATATATGTGCGTGTGTGTGTGTACATTTCCCCTTACACCCTGGGAAAAGCAAGAAGTTCACAGATATTAATCAATTTTTATTGCTACCTTAGTGTTGGGTGGTTTTCAGTTGATAATTATTATCTTTGATTTAAGAAATGAAGATGCTTTTCAGAGAGAAAGGTAATTGTCTTTAAAAAATTTGAGTAAGACATGTCATGAGACAAATTGCTCTTACTATCAATACATGTAACATTTTTATTAGATAAAGCTTTTATTAAATTACATGCAAGACAAGGAGGTAATCTAAGACAGCCAACATGGCTTCACCAAGGCCAAATAGTGCCTGACCAACCTGGTGGCCTTCTGTGATGACATGACTGGATCAGTTGACAAGGGAAGGCTGACTAATATCAGCTACCTGGGCTTCTCTAAGACCTTCGACACAGCCCCAATAACATCTTGATCTCCAAATTGGAGAGATATGGATTTGAAGGGTAGACCATTCAGTGGGTAAGGAACAGGCTTGAAGATTGCACCCAAAGAGTAGTGGTCAATGGTTCTATGTCCAAGTGGAAACCAGTGACAAGTGGTGACCCTCAGGGATCTTTCTTGGGACCAGTACAGTTTAATACCTTTATCAATGCTATAGACAATGGGATCAAGTGTACCGTCAGCAAGTTTGCAAATGACACTAGGCTGAGCAGTGTAGTTGATACCAAAGAATGAAGAGATGCCATGCAAAAGGACCTGAACAAGCTTGAGAAGTGGGTCTATGTGAATTGCATGAATTTCAACAAGTCTAAGTGCAATTTGCTGCACTTGGGTTGGGGCAATCCCAGATAGGAGTACAGACTAGGTGAAGAACTCAATGAGAACAGCCTTGCAGAGAAGGACTTGGGGATTCTGGTGGACAAAAAGCTTGAAATGATCCACTAGTGTGCGCTTGCAGCCCAGAAGGCCAACAGCATCCTGGGCTGCTTCAAAAGAGATGAGGCCAACAGGTTGAGAGAGACAATTGTCCCCCTCTACTCTGCCTTTGTGAGGCCTCCCCTGGAGTAGTATGTCTGGGACCTCCAGCACAACAAAGACGTGGATATGTTAGTGAATGTCCAGAGAACTATGAAGTTGATCAGAGGGTTGGAGCACCCCTCCTGTGAAAAAAGGCTGATAGCTAGGGCTGTTGTTCAAGCTGAAGAAGATACAGTCTCCGGGCTGTTCTCATTGAAGCTTTTCGATATTTAAAAGTGTTTTTTAAAAGAGATGGAGAGCAACTTTTGCTTAGGTAGCTAATTACAGAAAAAAAACACTTTAAACTAAAAGGGGGGAGATTTATGAAGAAATTCTTCACTCCAAGGTTGGTGAGCATGAAATATAAAAAGCAGTAGCAATAGCCATTTCACTTTCCCTTTGCAGTGAATGGCATCCATTCAGCAGTAACCAAGACTGATCCTTCAGGAGGGTTGCCTAAATGACATGAAAGAGTCTTGCCATCTTTGATAAGACATACAAATATTAGAACCCAAACTTTTTATGATTGGCAGTGAAATAAGCTCAATGAAGAAAGGCTCCTTTAGATTTTTAATGAAATACCAAAGGATTTGGAGGGAAAAAAAAATATATATGTGAAAAAGAGAAGCTAATGGAGTGAGAAAACAAAATCAACATCTTTTCTTCATCAACAAAATTATATTGTCTACAAGAAACAGCAGTGTATTTTATAAGTAAATTATTTGTAATATCCTACTGTCACTCAATAGCTGGAAAATTCCTTAATTTAGTGAAAATGCATTTGAAGAGTGCTTTATAGCTTTTGAAATTACAGCTTTAATTATTGATCAGACACTTCAGCATGGTATCCATAAATGCAACACATTAATTACTGTAGGAATTAGCGATGGAGTTGAAAAAAAATGACGAATATGTTTAAGCCTCTCCTTTGCACGCAACAGGTGGTGCTTGCCTAATTATTGTAAGCTCTAAATAGTATGATGATGGCCGTCAAAGGAAATGAAAATAGTTAGCCAGACAGAGTATTTGGTCTCTTCCATAATCTTTGATGCTGCTGGCACTTATGTTTGTACATCAACTAGTCCATATAATCCAATCTGTGATGAATCTCTATACTCCGTAAGTACAAATATTAAGCAATTATACAATTTATAATCCATTTTAGTAAAAAGACGCCAAATTTCATGCCTTTCCTTATAGAAGTGTTACTCTTATTTAAGGCTTCTTAAAATACTTCTGTATTAAATATTCACCCTTTTCTAGGATAAACACCTACTGAAGTCCTAAAGAATTGTTGGTTGTTTAAGTTTCATAGAAGTGGGACAGTATGTTAATATATTCTGCCTCCGTATGCTCTTTTTTAATAATGCATGTCATCACATCCTGGCACATAGCCTATTCTCTTCTCGACTTAACATTTGTTTATGAATATTGTAACAGAATTCCTTCATTTGTTAATCCATTTTTTACAGCAACCTAAGAGACCCCTCATTTTATTGTATGCAACATGTGCTAGAAAGCTGTCCTTTGAGACAATCTATAAAAATATATTTGGGATTTCTATAATGATGCAGAAGCAAGCAATTCTTCACTAATAGACCTTTTGGTTTTGCTACAATACATTTTTGAATAAGAATTATCTGTATTTTGTAAGAAAATTGCATTATGTTTAACTCTACCAGCAAAAGGTAAAAAATGTGATTTCTTATTTCCATAACTTGAAATTGGTCTTGAAATTGGTCTTTTTATTTTTTCTTCTTACCTTTTTTTTTAAAAAAAAAATATTATTATTATTATATTTTCCCTTGAACCATTGGTCCATTTTTGCTCTAATGTTGACAATGCTTTGATGAATACATTATGGTCATATATGTGAGTACATATAAAATATGTTAAAAGACAGCTGTTGGAGTAGAATCATGATTATAAAATTAGTAGCTACTAAATGCAATTACTGAGCTGATTATTTCTGATATACTTCAGTAGTCTGAAATTTTTGTTGATGCAATACTTCTAGTTTAAGATTTAGATTATCATTTAAATCTGTGCTCTACTATCAGTCTGTGTTCTATTGAAAAATTAAGTACAAGTTGGAGACCAGAGTTTTTTGCACTTAAATGCTTAGACCAAAGGGCAAAGTCACAAATCATCCTGTTCAACACACAGATTCATTGTGCGGTGCATGCCAAATGTTCATTACTTGGAAATGAGACCTAAAGTCTACAGATCCCTGAACAGTAAGAGTATGAAGTCTATATAGGTACTCATATAGCTAGAATAGGTAACAGTTGAGGGACAAATAAGAATGCTATAGGAGAAATATAATCCACATCTTGCTTAATTTATCAACAGTCCTGGCTATCGGGGGAGGTCCCAATCGACTGGTGGCTAGCAAACGTGACGCCCATCTACAAGAAGGGCCGGAGGGCAGACCCAGGAAACTACAGGCCTGTCAGTTTGACCTCAGTGCCAGGAAAGCTCATGGAGCAGATCCTCCTGAGAGTCATCACACAGCACTTGCAGGGGAAGCAGGCGATCAGGCCCAGTCAGCATGGCTTTATGAAAGGCAGGTCATGCCTGACGAACCTGATCTCCTTCTATGACAGAGTGACGTGCTGGGTGGATGAGGGAAAGGCTGTGGATGTGGTCTACTTTGACTTCAGCAAGGCTTTTGACACCGTCTCCCACAGCATTCTCCTCAAGAAACTGGCTGCTCTTGGCTTGGACTGGCGCACGCTTCGTTGGGTTAGAAACTGGCTGGATAGCCGGGCCCAAAGAGTCGTGGTGAATGGAGCCAAGTCCGGTTGGAGGCCAGTCACTAGTGGCGTCCCCCAGGGCTCGGTGCTGGGGCCGGTCCTCTTTAATATCTTCATCGATGATCTGGACGAGGGCATCGAGTGCACCCTCAGTAAGTTCACAGATGACACCAAGTTAGGTGCGTGTGTCGATCTGCTTGAGGGTAGGAAGGCTCTGCAGGAGGACCTGGATAGGCTGCACCGATGGGCTGAGGTCAACTGCATGAAGTTCAACAAGGCCAAGTGCCGGGTCCTGCAGCTGGGGCGCAATAACCCCAAGCTGAGCTACAGGCTTGGAGATGAATGGTTGGAGAGCTGCCAGGCAGAGAAGGACCTGGGAGTGATGGTGGATAGTCGGCTGAATATGAGCCAGCAGTGTGCTCAGGTGGCCAAGAAGGCCAACGGCATCCTGGCTTGCATAAGAAACAGTGTGGCCAGCAGGGCTAGGGAGGTGATCGTTCCTCTGTACTTGGCTCTGGTGAGGCCACACCTCGAGTACTGTGTTCAGTTTTGGGCCCCTCGCTACAAGAAGGACATCGAGGTGCTTGAGCAAGTCCAGAGAAGGGCGACAAAGCTGGTGAGGGGCCTGGAGAACAAGTCCTCCGAGGAGCGGCTGAGGGAGCTGGGCTTGTTCAGCCTGGAGAAAAGGAGGCTCAGGGGTGACCTTATTGCTCTCTACAGATACCTTAAAGGAGGCTGTAGCGAGGTGGGGGTTGGTCTATTCTCCCATGTGCCTGGTGACATGACGAGGGGGAATGGGCTTAAGTTGTGCCAGGGGAGTTTTAGGTTGGATGTTAGGAAGAACTTCTTTACCGAAAGGGTTGTTAGACATTGGAACAGGCTGCCCAGGGAAGTGGTGGAGTCACCATCCCTGGAAGTCTTCAAAAGACGTTTAGATGTAGAGCTTAGGGATATGGTTTAGTGGGGACTGCTAGCATTAGGTCAGAGGTTGGACTCGATGATCTTGAGGTCTCTTCCAACCTAGAAATTCTGTGATTCTGTGATTCTGTGAAAAGCGTACTGCTAGGGTACTGCTAGGTGTGCCTTCTCCTCTTCTGATCATAATAATCAGGTCTTTCCCCTATAATTAATGTTTTAAAACGTAGTGATTGTAGCTGTTTTTATGTAGGTAATCTTGTTGTTGTTCTTGTTGTGTTGTTTTGTTTTGTTTTTGTGAACTCAGGTTTAGTGTATAGACTGATTCTGAGCATGCTTAAAAACAAAAGATTATGTGCTTAGTGAAATACAAAATATGTAACCTGTGGAACATCTGTACCTGCAGGTTTAGGCAGAATCCAAGACTGTGTTTCTGAATTATCAGAATCTTGATCCAGATACCAGGGAGTCAGCTTACCTTGGGCTTCAAAAGTCAGTGTTTACCTGTTCGTTTACCTAAGCATCCATTAGGTAATGCATCCATGCATCTAAGTGGCTGCAGAAACCTCCTTAGGTTAAATGGAAACTATAAAATTCACAAGGCAGGTATTTTCAGAATTAAAAAAAAATAAAATAAAATAATCATAATTTAAAAAAATAAACAGTTAAACACAGTTAAAGATTTGGGATTGTTGGAGATTTTTTTTCTTTTGTTAAGAAAGAACACAAGCTTTACTCTCAGATAGCTGTCTTATTTTCTAAGGTGAGATAGTTAAAAATGTAATTTACCAATATTTTGAGGTTTTAGTAAGTGCAGATTTCAACGGATATATATACAGAAATAAAATAATATATTTAATTTAATAAAATTTATATAAGTTGTCAAAAATGCTTAGGACCTTTCTGAGTAGGTCCAAGTAAGCAGTTTTAAAATTTTACTTGAAGTCTGAATGTCTTCTCTTCAGTGTTTTCTGTTTGTGGTTGAAAAGTGACTTAACTGTTGTCCTACCAGGTTCAGTTATTTTTGTTTGTCCAGCTCTTTCTTATCCTCTATCATTCAGAGGAAAACAAAACAAAACTTATGAAATAAAACCTTCTGAACAGCTATTATTAGTAACATATACAGAACCTCAAATACTGGCCAAGACTCTCATGGAAAGCTACTTTGTTTGAGAAGAACAGCATTCTGTGTATATACTCTGTATCTTTGAACTGTGTATGTATGTATCTTTGAGCTTTGCCTGATTAGGTTACCTTGAAAGGAAAAAGACAAAAACAAACAAACAAACAAACAAACAAAAAACCCTCTACATGGACTGAAGAAAGAAAATCAAAGAAGCAATTATTATTATTATTTGCAATAACTAGGGTTTCAATTGATGTCTTTTTTTTTTTTTTTTTTTTTTTTTTGACTACTAATACACAGAAGTGATAATGAAGTAGTGAAGTACTTAGTAATTAGTGGAGGCAAAGCTATACAAACATGAAACATTATTACACATTATCACCTGTGGAATATACATTCTGGGAGAAAGAGAACTTAGGGAGAAAGAACTCAGTTTCAAATATTTGTTTACATCAAACTTGACATTTTGGCTTAGCAGAAAAATATCACACTGTAATTAGTTATTTATCTTTTTAAAGTTGTGGAAAATATGTTTCTATTGCATGTAAAATAAAAAGTGTAATAAGTTATGATTTTATACTTTCTTCTAAATGAAATTAAATATCAAGACTTTTATCAAATATCTTATAATGAAACACATTTATTTTTTGCATTTTGCATTCATCAATATTTTTCCTTCAAGAAAACAGAAAGCAGAAAACAGAAGAAAAACACACAGAAATGAAAACAAAACAAACCGCCAACAACAACAAAAATTAAAGAAAAAAAAAAAAAACAGCTAAATATTTTTTAGCCAGAAATTTGTCTTAATTATCCTTATAAAGCAATTCTGAAGACAAGAGTGGCTGGTTTCCAATTGATTAACTGCACTTCTGGGATTGCCTTGCTGTTCAAAATGACTCTTGCTTTGGGGTGACATAGATCATTGAAATATGTTTCCTACTGATTCTAGCAAGCAACAAAAATCACTAATTAAAAAATAAAAATCTATTTTCATAAGTATAATAAAATTAAGTTTCTTACTATCCCCTGAAGGCTGCAAGAACCAGAGAAATGCTTGAACGTTCTTACATTTGCATCTTTATAGCCCACAGTGTATTCAATATTATTTCTTTTAGAGCGTATAAATCACAGAATTAGGAAAAAAAAATGTTTTACTTCTATATGGATGTATGGATCACCTGCTTATCTTTGTAAAATCTTGAAATACACATTGCAGAAAACAACTGCCCTAGTCACTTTCTCTTCCTAACGGAATATATTTAAAAGCTGGTGATATGAAGCAAACTTTCTCTAGGTAGACTATCCCAGACTGGCTAAATAAGCTGAGACTTCTTCTCTCTGAGAAAGCTATGAAATATCAGAAACCTGTTTGGTTTGACAGAAACCTGTGCCTCAGGTATCTCAGGTATTTGGCACTTCACTGGCTGATGATGCAATGAGATGCTGTTATTACGGCAGGTAGTGCTACACCATGCTTTCCATTGCCTGTATGTGAGACTGAAATAGTTGTGAGACAGCAAAATACACTTCATATCAAATTTTCAGCACTTCATCATGTACAAGTAAAGAACCCAGCTATGAAATGTCTGTTGACTTTCTAGTGCCGTTTGCTTTCCAGCAGGTACACAGTCATTAAGATAATTAACCTGTAAAGTATTTAGAGGAGTATGTAGCAAGATGACCTGCAAGCATGTAAGTAAAAAGTAGTGTCAGGCCGAACACAATTAGTTGATCAATGGATTCCTGTTTGTTGCATGTTATACATTTGCTAAAAGAGTTGATATGTGCTTTGCCATATCAAATATTATTTATATTCCCATAAGAATATAGAGAATTTAAAGGTTGGACTCGATGATCTTGAGGTCTCTTCCAACCTAGAAATTCTGTGATTCTGTGAAGATTAAAAACTGAACTGGTATTCCACTTAGATGACAACATTTTCACAAAAATAATAATAAATAAATAAATAAATAAATAGTAAATAAATTTAGCATGAAAAGTATTTTCTAGGGAAAAAAAATGCATACACAGAAGAGAGATATTATTTCACATTTTTGAGTCAACATTTTATGTTAGTTTATGAAGTCACACCGTAGACCATAGTAAGGAAAATTTGTCAGTACATATTCATCTAACAGTCATAAATAATAAATAATCACACACACAAAAAAAAAAAGTAATAATGAATGAAAAAAAGTCTGGGTCACTACTGTCAGTTAGAGAAGGCTGATTTTTCTTCAGTGTTATGCATTTTACTTAGAGCAGTAAATTCCAAAGTTATGCCCAAAGGGAGTCAGTGGGTTTCTTTCTTCCCAAGGCTGTTTCTGTTTTAAATACACAGAATAGAATCAGTGATATTCACCACTCAAATACAATGGCATTTCCTTTCAAATGTATTTCATGGTTGAAGATTATTTTTTGATGATCTTTAGTATAATATAATATAATATAATATAATATAATATAATATAATATAATATAATATAATATAATATAATATAATATAATATAATATAATATAATATAATATAATATAATATAATATAATATAATATAATATAATATAATATAATATAATATAATATATAATGCATATGTATAGCAGCAAGCACTGTTACCAAGGTTTATTTCCACTTGGCATTTTATGTAAAAGTGGTTGCTACCAGGTGAGCACTGCAATAAAGACAGTAATGCAAATAGTTGTTCTGCTATGCACAGAATTTAGAATATAGCATTATGTCCAGGTTTTAGTTTATGAAATAACTTGATCAAATTATTATTATTAATAACACAATAAAAATTTATTGGTGTCTCATGTTCACATTATCTGGACTACTTTTGGTAGGGAACTACTATCTTGATGAGTATTCATGTTTGTAATTTAATTGGTGCACAGTGGATTTATAAAAGACAATTAGTTGGAAGTGCAGTGATTTATAACAAAGCCATACACAGAAGAGGGAGATAAGAAGACTTCACAGGGGAACGATGAAGTGGCCCTCATTAGTATGAAATCAACTTATGGAAATTAATTGTAGTGTTTGTTTGATAAAACAGAACATTTTAGAAATTAGTGACCGTTAGGTTTAAAAAAGAGATATGGTGATTTTCATCAATGAATAAACAGACCAACAAGTTAGAGTTATATGATCACATAATATCAACAAGATGAAAGAATGCTCCATAAAAGAAGACTTAGGTAGGTAAAATTGAAACTGTAATTTCTAAGAAGTTGAAGTATGTAAAAGATCTTGGGATACTTTATGAAGTCAATAAAGGAAACTTAGAAATTAAGTTACACTTTAAAGGAAATAATATCCTGTATTTGATACTCTTACCATATCATTATTAAGTGCTAAGTGATCATCAGATGGATGACAAGCCGTTTAAACATGTAACTGGAAAATACAGACACAACGTTCAATTCTTCCATTCAGAGTGAGGCTTTGTGTTTTTCACTGAAGGATAACACATAGATATCTATACTGCTTTTGAACATTCAATAAATAGATGTACCTACCTTTAGTTGTAAAAGCTTAGTGTATTTCAGAAATCTAAAGTTGACCTTATAATATCCAGTTCTGAAATAATGAAATAACTATATTTTACAAATTATATGTTAACTGCTGAGATAAACAACATATATCTCCATGTCATTTCACTTTTTAAACCTAATTTTTCATTGTTATTCATAGCGTACAGAATTAAATATCATACAGTGTTCTTAAAACTGATTGCAAATCTGTTACAACTAAGATTAATGGTATTGTGGGCCTTATTTTGAATTTGTAAAGTAAGTAAGTAATTGTTTCACTAGCTCTTTAGTCCATAGCTTCAGTCCGTCGTTCAAAAGGCACTGCCAGAATGACTTCTGATAGATGAGATTGAGGAACTTTATCCACATTTTATCCACAATGATGAGATTTAACTCCACAGTCCTCCTTAGAAATCAAGGTACAGTTAACCTGAATCTCAGTAATATATATATAATATATATAAATATATAATATATATAAATATAATATATATATATATACATGTATATATATATATACACATGTATATTATTTTCCTCTGGCAAATACAAAGAACACACAATCTAATCTGTTTCTGTCCAGCTGAAAACTCAAACTGCCTGTCCTTCAAAAAATCTGCTTTCTGATAGGTTTTGATTCTTTTTGTTTCCAAAGTAGATAATAATAATAATAATAATAATAATAATAATAATAATAATAATAATAATAATAATAATAATAAACTAATAATAATAATAATAATAATAATAACAATAACAATAATAATAATAGTAATAATAATAATAATAAAGTGCTGATCCTTTTACTTAAAGATGGAGATGTTTTTCAGTCAGTATGTACAGGAGGAATAATGAATGACTGATATTATGAAATCTGACTGGGAGATTCTGTATTTTTACCATTATAAGCATATAAAAATAACTGAAAGCAGAGATTTTATCTTCATAATGTGATTGTATGTTTGAGTAAATTAAGTGACCCTGATTTTTTTTTCATTTGTTGCCTTATTAATCTATGTCCTAGAGTTTCAATCATTGCAATTTATCTATTAAGATTTATATATATAAATATATATATATATTTTTTTTAATTTTTTTTTTGCTGAGGCAATCGGCTCCGGGGCAGACGTGTTCTGCAGCGGAGCAGGGGACTGAGGCGGGCAGGACTTTTTGTCCGGCATCGAGGCCACTCGGGGGAGCCGCCAGGACCCGGCAGTGCTCGCGAGGAAGGCTGATGAGGTGTGGGCGGAGCCAGCAGCGCCCTCTCCCAGGCTGTTTAAAAGTTGCCCCTAGGGAGCACAAGCGACCAGGAGCGCAGCGAACAGGACGGGCAAACAGGGCGTGGCGCATCGAAGGGCGTGGCGCGGCAGTTTGCGCGGCAGTTTGCGCGGGCAGGGCGAGCGGGGGGCCCATCGTCGCCCTGTTGCAGCTGCCTCTCCCTTCAGGGCTTGTAACCTGCTTGCGTAGAACCTGACCATGGTATCAACCAGGCAGAAAACCGTGGCCTCCGCATCTCGTGCGGCATCTCCAGCCACGGTCACCAGTGTGGCTACTCAGACGGACGGCTCGGGGAAACACGCAGCCGTCCAGGTCCTGGGCTGCAGAGTGTGCCCCAGCCTTCTGTCGGTCTCCGACAGCAGTGGTGGGTATGCCTGTGGGCGGTGTGTCCAGGTTGAAGAGCTGCTCAAACAGGTAGCGGAGCTCCAGGAGGAGGTGAACAGGCTCAGGAGCATCAGGGAAACAGAGAGGGAAATTGACTGGTGGAGGTGCACTCTACCCTCTCTGAGGCAGGCTCACGAGCCTGCCACAGCACAGGTATCTCCTGTTATGCAGAAGACGGAGGTTCCCTCCTCCTGCCAGGCAGCGGGAGGAGACCTAGATCAAGGGGGGGAATGGAGGCAGGTGCCTATTCGGGGTGGTAGGCGAGCCCTCTCTCTGCCCACCTCACCTTCTCATCTACCCTTAAATAATCGATATGAAGGACTAGAACAAGACAATCTGAATGACAAAGTAGATAAAAACCCGTCCCAGTTGGAGGGGGTGCCTAAGACAAGGCGACCTACACATCGCATTGCCACATCATCCTTCAAAAAAGAAAGAAGGGCTATTGTTATGGGGGGCTCCCTTCTGAAAGGGACAGAGGGACCGATATGCCGACTGGACCCAACCCACAGAGAAGTCTGTTGCCTCCCTGGGGCTCGGGTGAGAGACTTTGCCAAGAAAATCAAGCGCCTGGTACGGCCCACTGACTACTACCCGCTACTGGTCTTTCAGGCTGGTAGCGATGAAGTAGCAACGAGAAGTCCGAAGGCGATCAAAAGAGACTTTAGGGATTTGGGGCAACTACTTAGAGGATCAGGGGCGCAGGTTGTGTTTGCCTCTGTCCTTCCGATAGGGGGGATCGAAGCTGAAAGGCGTGCTGTTCACATAAACTCGTGGCTTCGAGACTGGTGTGACTGGCAGAATTTTGGGTTCTTTGATCACGGGAAGGTCTATGCTACACCGGGCCTGATGGCACCGGATGGGATGCGCCTCTCTCGGAGAGGGGTAAGGATCTTTGGTCAGGAGTTGGCAGGGCTGATAGATAGGGCTTTAAACTAGAGTCGAAGGGGGAAGGGGCTAAAACCAGGCATGCCGGTGAAGACCTAAGGGATGGTATGCTAGAATCAGAGGGGCTGTGTGCCAGTGAGGTCCTTCGGTCAGATCCACAAGGTGCTGAGTGTAAGGAGACGCACCTGAAGTGCTTCTACACGAACGCACGCAGTATGAGGAATAAAATGGATGAGCTAGAAGTCCTGGCCCAGTCCCGCAACTACGACATCATCGGCATAAGCGAAACCTGGTGGGATGAGTCCTGTGACTGGGGTGTTGCGATAGATGGTTACAGGCTCTTCAGGAGGGACAGGCAGGGTAGGCGAGGTGGTGGGGTGGCGATGTATGTGAAGCATGGGCTGGAGTGTGTGGAACTTCAGGTCGGCAGTGGCAAAGTTGAGAGCCTCTGGGTAAGGATCAAGGGACGAATGAATAAAGGGGATGTCGTTGTGGGAGTCTATTACAGACCGCCTGGCCAGGATGATAGCGCTGATAAATTATTCTTTACAGAACTAAGAGAGGCCTCAAGATTAACTCCCCTTGTCCTTATGGGGGACTTCAACTTGCCAGACGTTAACTGGGAGTGCCACACGGCTGACACGAGCAAGTCCAGGAGGTTCATGAAGCACCTAGATGATAACTTCTTGGTGCAGGTGCTAACGGATCCAATTAGGAAAGGTGCCCTCCTAGACCTGTTGCTAGAAAACAGAGAGGGTCTGGTGGGAGATGTGGTGATTGGTGGCCGCCTCGGTCATAGCGACCATGAAGTGGTTGAGTTCAAAATTTACGGTGACAGAAGGAAAAGTGCCACCAAAACCTCATCCCTAGATATGGGGAAAGCGGACTTCAGGCTGCTCAGGGAACTAGTCAGCAAAGTCCCCTGGGAAACTGCTCTTGAAGGCCTCGATGTCCACCAGTGCTGGTCATTCTTTAAGCGATGCCTCCTAGAAGCACAAGATCAGGCAATTCCTAAATATCGCAAGTCAGGCAGGCGGGGCAGGAGGTCGGCGTGGCTGACCAGGAACATTCTAATGGAGATTAGGCGGAAACAGAGAGTGTTTCGCTACTGGAAGGAGGGCCAGGTGTCATGGAAAGAATACAGGGATGCTGTTCGTGTTTGTAGGGAGAAAGTTAGTGTGGCCAAAGCACACCTAGAGTTGAAGCTGGCTGTGTCTGTGAGAGAAAATAAAAAGGGTTTTTTTAGATATGTGAATGGAAAAAGGAGAACTAAAGAATACATAGGGCCGCTCCTTGATAGGGAAGGTCTCCTCACAGACAATGACATAGGCAAAGCAGATACACTTAACGCCTTCTTTGCCTCTGTCTTCAATGCCAATGATGGGCTTCGGGACCCAGGGTGCCCTGAGCTGGAGGACCATAACAGTGGGAATGACAAACTCCCAACCAACCCTGAACGTGTGCAGGATTTGCTACTCCACCTGGATCCCTACAAGTCCATGGGTCCGGATGGGATTCATCCCCGGGTGCTGAAAGAGCTGGCGGATGTCATCGCGGAACCTCTCTCAATTATTTTTCAACGATCCTGGGAATTTGGAGAGGTCCCGGTAGACTGGAAGCTGGCAAATGTTGTGCCAATTTTCAAGAAGGGTCAGAAAGAAGACCCTAGCAATTACAGGCCTGTCAGTGTCACGTCAGTGCGTGGTAAAATCATGGAGAAGTTGGTTCTCGAACTTATTGAGGCGCACCTGGGGGACAAAGCAGTCATTGGTCCCAGCCAGCATGGGTTTGTGAAGAGTAGGTCCTGCCTAACTAACCTGATTTCCTTTTATGATAAGATCACCCGTATGGTGGACCAAGGGAAACCAGCTGATGTGATTTTTTTGGACTTCAGCAAGGCTTTTGACATGGTTTCCCATAGGATCCTACTGGACAAAATGTCCACCATACAGCTAAACAAAAACATCATACGATGGGTGAGCAATTGGCTATCGGGCAGGGCCCAAAGGGTTATGGTAAATGGGGCTGTGTCAGGCTGGCGGGCGGTCACCAGTGGGGTCCCTCAAGGCTCCATTTTAGGGCCGGTACTTTTCAATATTTTTATAAACGATCTGGATGTAGGAATAGAAGGTATTTTGAGCAAGTTTGCTGACGACACCAAACTTCGAGGAGTTGTGGACTCGAATGAGGGTGGAAAGGCCTTGCAGAGGGATCTGGATAGGTTGGAGAGCTGGGCGATCACCAACCACATGAAGTTCAGTAAGAGCAAGTGCCGGGTCCTGCACCTGGGACGGGGCAAACCTGGCTGCACGTACAGACTGGGCCATGAGACGCTGGAGAGCAGCCTAGAAGAGAGGGATCTGGGGGTCGTGGTAGACAGCAAGTTGAATATGAGCCAGCAGTGTGCCCTGGCAGCCAGGAGGGCCAACCGTGTCCTGGGGTGCATCAAGCACGGCATCACTAGTAGGTCAAGGGAGGTGATTGTCCCGCTCTTCTCTGCGCTGGTGCGGCCTCACCTCGAGTACTGTGTGCAGTTCTGGGCACCACAGTATAAAAAGGACATGAAACTGTTGGAGAGTGTCCAGAGGAGGGCTACGAAGATGGTGAAAGGCCTGGAGGGGAAGACGTACAAAGAACGGCTGAGGTCACTGGGCCTGTTCAGCCTGGAGAAGAGGAGGCTGAGGGGAGACCTCATCACAGTCTACAACTTCCTCGTAAGGGGGTGTCGAGAGGCAGGAGACCTTTTCTCCATTAAAACCAGTGACAGGACCCGCGGGAACAGGGTTAAGCTGAGGCAGGGGAAATTTAGGCTTGACATCAGGAGGGGGTTCTTCACAGAGAGGTTGGTTGCACACTGGAACAGGCTCCCCAGGGAAGTGGTCACTGCACTGAGCCTGTCTGAATTTAAGAAGAGATTGGACTGTGCACTTAGTCACATGGTCTGAACTTTTGGGTAGACCTGTGCGGTGTCAAGAGTTGGACTTGATGATCCTTAAGGGTCCCTTACAACTCAGGATATTCTATGATTCTATGATTATATATTTATATATATATATATATATATATACATATATATATATATATAAACTGTTTGCTTCTAAAAATGAAGAAATACATGCAGGAAAGTTTTTATATATATATTTATATATATACATATATATATATATTTATATATATGTATATATATATATATACATTTATATATATATAAAGTTTTTTTATATATATATATATATACATATATATATATATATATATATATATGTATATATATATATATATATATAAACTTTCCTGCATGTATTTCTTCATTTTTAGAAGCAAACAGTTTCCAAAAGGAAAAAATTGTATGAGAAATATAAAACAACACATTCTTCTGCTTTACCATTATACTATTATTTGAAAACTTAAGCCTGGTTTAGGCTACTTGAATGCATTGCATTCATCAAAAATTTTTTTCAAAGTGAGCTATTTCTTCTTCTTCTCTTCTTCTTCTTCTTCTTCTTCTTCTTCTTCTTCTTCTTTTTCTTCTTCTTCTTCTTCTTCTCATTATTATCATTATTATCATTATTATTTAAATAATTATTTAATAACAATAATAATAATCATAATAATAATCATAATAAAAATAGTAGTATTAGTAGTAATAATGTGTTATTTCCCTCTAATCTGGGAGGATATTATTTATATTCTGTAAGGAACATGAAGCTTACTTGAAACACCTATGCTAACATGGCCCATATATATGAGGCAAGGCACTGTCATATTTCTTAAGAGATAGTCTGTGCTAAAATACATCCATCTATGATAAGAATGAACTGGAGTTATCCATAGAAATGATTACCTTAAAGGTGGTATACAATTCATTGCTTTGTGAGAGGAAAAGATAGGAGAATTTAATAGAAAGATGCATTCATGCAGTAAATGAAGATGTTAGGGAAACCTTGCAGCAGATGAAGTTATTATTCACCTGACTGTTTTTTTCCTTGGAGATCAATGGAGATGCCATTAGACTACAGAACAGCTATGGAAGGAAGGAAGGAAGGAAGGAAGGAAGGAAGGAAGGAAGGAAGGAAGGAAGGAAGGAAGGAAGGAAAGAAAGAGAAAAAGAAAGAAAGAAAGAAAGAAAGAAAGAAAGAAAGAAAGAAAGAAAGAAAGAAAGAAAGAAAGAAAGAAAGAAAGAAAGAAAGAAAGAAAGAAAGAAAGAAAGAAAGAAAGAAAGAGAAAAAGATTTACTTTTTCTTATCGTCCTTAACGTGTTATGATTTTCCATGAAATCCTGTGGCTGCTTAAAGAAGAATATAATCATTGGATAATCTTAACAAGATGACTGGACTTCATAACACTGTAAGAAGAGCTCATTGAGACTTGGTAATTTGTAAGTAAATCCTAATGTTTAACATCTTTGTGAACAGTTAGGTATCTTGGCAGGAACAGTTTGTTATCTCTGAAGTTTAGTTCATAAAAGATAAATAAATAAATAAATATAGTATCAATTAAGAGGATATGTACAGATTATAAAACTAACTTGTTCCTCTCATTTTAAGTTGGTCTTCCCACTCTGTTTGAACAGATATGGAAAGTTGTTTCTGTCCTGTCTTATTCTACCCCGCTCTGAAAATGTGAGGAACTCGATTCAGTGACACCTTCTCATGCTCAATGTCTCCTTTATTTGTTACTATTTTACTATTTTTATGTTGTGTCTTTTTTAAAAAAAATAAACAGTTAAGCCCTGGATTAACATGGATGATAGAAAAAAGGAAAGAGAAAGGGAAAGGGAAAGGGAAACGGAAAGGGGAAGGGAAAGGGGAAGGGAAAGGGGAAGGGGAAAGGAAAGGGAAAGGGGAAGGGGAAGGGGAAGGGGAAGGGGAAGGGGAAAAAAGAGAAAGAGAAAGATTTTTTTTTTCAACTGCATTTTTTTTCAACTCCATCGCTAATTCCTACAGTAATTAATGTGTTGCATTTATGGATACCATGCTGAAGTGTCTGATCAATAATTAAAGCTGTAATTTCAAAAGCTATAAAAGCACTCTTCAAATGCATTTTCACTAAATTAAGGAATTTTCCAGCTATTGAGTGACAGTAGGATATTACAAATAATTTACTTATAAAATACACTGCTGTTTCTTGTAGACAATATAATTTTGTTGATGAAGAAAAGATGTTGATTTTGTTTTCTCACTCCATTAGCTTCTCTTTTTCACATATATATTTTTTTTTCCCTCCAAATCCTTTGGTATTTCATTAAAAATCTAAAGGAGCCTTTCTTCATTGAGCTTATTTCACTGCCAATCATAAAAAGTTTGGGTTCTAATATTTGTATGTCTTATCAAAGATGGCAAGACTCTTTCATGTCATTTAGGCAACCCTCCTGAAGGATCAGTCTTGGTTACTGCTGAATGGATGCCATTCACTGCAAAGGGAAAGTGAAATGGCTATTGCTACTGCTTTTTATATTTCATGCTCACCAACCTTGGAGTGAAGAATTTCTTCATAAATCTCCCCCCTTTTAGTTTAAAGTGTTTTTTTTCTGTAATTAGCTACCTAAGCAAAAAGTTGCTCTCCATCTCTTTTAAAAAACACTTTTAAATATCGAAAAGCTTCAATGAGAACAGCCCGGAGACTGTATCTTCTTCAGCTTGAACAACAGCCCTAGCTATCAGCCTTTTTTCACAGGAGGGGTGCTCCAACCCTCTGATCAACTTCATAGTTCTCTGGACATTCACTAACATATCCACGTCTTTGTTGTGCTGGAGGTCCCAGACATACTACTCCAGGGGAGGCCTCACAAAGGCAGAGTAGAGGGGGACAATTGTCTCTCTCAACCTGTTGGCCTCATCTCTTTTGAAGCAGCCCAGGATGCTGTTGGCCTTCTGGGCTGCAAGCGCACACTAGTGGATCATTTCAAGCTTTTTGTCCACCAGAATCCCCAAGTCCTTCTCTGCAAGGCTGTTCTCATTGAGTTCTTCACCTAGTCTGTACTCCTATCTGGGATTGCCCCAACCCAAGTGCAGCAAATTGCACTTAGACTTGTTGAAATTCATGCAATTCACATAGACCCACTTCTCAAGCTTGTTCAGGTCCTTTTGCATGGCATCTCTTCATTCTTTGGTATCAACTACACTGCTCAGCCTAGTGTCATTTGCAAACTTGCTGACGGTACACTTGATCCCATTGTCTATAGCATTGATAAAGGTATTAAACTGTACTGGTCCCAAGAAAGATCCCTGAGGGTCACCACTTGTCACTGGTTTCCACTTGGACATAGAACCATTGACCACTACTCTTTGGGTGCAATCTTCAAGCCTGTTCCTTACCCACTGAATGGTCTACCCTTCAAATCCATATCTCTCCAATTTGGAGATCAAGATGTTATTGGGGCTGTGTCGAAGGTCTTAGAGAAGCCCAGGTAGCTGATATTAGTCAGCCTTCCCTTGTCAACTGATCCAGTCATGTCATCACAGAAGGCCACCAGGTTGGTCAGGCACTATTTGGCCTTGGTGAAGCCATGTTGGCTGTCTTAGATTACCTCCTTGTCTTGCATGTAATTTAATAAAAGCTTTATCTAATAAAAATGTTACATGTATTGATAGTAAGAGCAATTTGTCTCATGACATGTCTTACTCAAATTTTTTAAAGACAATTACCTTTCTCTCTGAAAAGCATCTTCATTTCTTAAATCAAAGATAATAATTATCAACTGAAAACCACCCAACACTAAGGTAGCAATAAAAATTGATTAATATCTGTGAACTTCTTGCTTTTCCCAGGGTGTAAGGGGAAATGTACACACACACACGCACATATATATACACTCACACATATAAATGCAGTAATGCATCAGTAAGACGCATAACTGAAATAAATAAATATATATAAATATATTCTGTAATACTAAAACTCTTTGAGTTCCATTGTATCTTTTCCTATTTTATTTCAAGTTCCTTTTGCATATGCAGACTTTGCCAGATTAGAGTAAAAGAGGAGAAAGTCCTGAAGAGAGACAGTACTGGACAATTTGATCACCTAGCAGTACCCTTACTTTTAGATATGGGGAGAAAGAAGTTAACAGTAAAAGAGAGAAACCAGGCCTTTACTAAAACCCTACAATCCAAACAATACATGTTTACTGAAATCCAAAAATACCAGTGTATAAACCTGTGGTGGATATACCTTACTAGGCAGCTGAACTCCATCCACCACAGCTGTTCTATCACTCCTTCTCCTCAGAAAAGGATGAGAAGAAAAAAAGGAAAAAAACATATCTCACGTATTGAGATAGGGAAAAAATATTATTACTTAAATAATTTAACTAAAGGGAAAAGGGAAAAAGAGAAAAAGGGAAAAACAACAATGAGCAGCATACAGGAAAAGAACAAACAAACAAACAAGCAAAAGGAAAGGTCATGTGGAAGTACAGAGGAAATAAATTAATCTCTACATCCCAACAATGAGCAATGCTTGACCATGTCTGGGAAGCAGGGCCTCAACACACATATTGATTGTTTGGAGGACAAACGTGAGTGTGACATCATATGGTATGGTATATCCCTTTGGTTGGTTTAGGTCATCTGCCCTGGTGATGTTCCTTCCTCATATCTTTCTGTTATAAATATATATATAAACATAGTATTAATTAAGAGGATATGTACAGATTATAAAACTAACTTGTTCCTCTCATTTTAAGTTGGTCTTCCCACTCTGTTTGAACAGATATGGAAAGTTGTTTCTGTCCTGTCTTATTCTACCCCGCTCTGAAAATGTGAGGAACTCACAGAATCACAGAATCACAGAATTTTCTAGGTTGGAAGAGACCTCAAGGTCATCGAGTCCAACCTCTGACCTAACGCTAACAGTCCCCACTAAACCATTTCCCTAAGCTCTACATCTAAACGTCTTTTAAAGACCTCCAGGAATGGTGACTCCACCACTTCCCTGGGCAGCCTGTTCCAGTGCCTCACAACCCTTTCAGTGAAGAAGTTCTTCCTAACATCTAACCTAAAACTCCCCTGGCTCAACTTAAGCCCATTCCCCCTCGTCCTGTCACCAGGCACGTGGGAGAACAGGCCAACCCCCACCTCGCTAAAGCCTCCCTTGAGGTACCCATAGAGAGCGATAAGGTCGCCCCTGAGCCTCCTCTTCTCCAGGCTGAACAAGCCCAGCTCCCTCAGCCGCTCCTCGGAGGACTTGTTCTCCAGGCCCCTCACCAGCTTTGTCGCCCTTCTCTGCACCCGCTCAAGCACCTCCATGTCCTTCTTGTAGCGAGGGGCCCAAAACTGAACACAGTACTCGAGGTGCGGCCTCACCAGAGCTGAGTACAGGGGGATGATCACCTCCCTAGCCCTGCTGGTCACACCGTTCCTGATACAAGCCAGGATGCCGTTGGCCTTCTTGGCCACCTGAGCACACTGCTGGCTCATATTCAGCCGACTATCCACCATCACTCCCAGGTCCTTCTCTGCCTGGCAGCTCTCCAACCATTCCTCTCCCAGCCTGTAGCTCAGCTTGGGGTTATTGCGCCCCAGCTGCAGGACCCGGCACTTGGCCTTGTTGAACTTCATGCAGTTGACCTCAGCCCATCGGTGCAGCCTATCCAGATCCTCCTGCAGAGCTTTCCTACCCTCAAGCAGATCGACACACGCACCTAACTTGGTGTCATCTGCAAACTTACTGAGGGTGCACTCAATGCCCTCGTCCAGATCATCGATGAAGATATTAAAGAGGACCGGCCCCAGCACCGAGCCCTGGGGAACGCCACTAGTGACTGGCCTCCAACTGGACTTGGCTCCAGTGACACCTTCTCATGCTCAACGTCTCCTTTATTTGTTACTATTTTACTATTTTTATGTTGTGTCTTTTTTAAAAAAAATAAGCAGTTAAGCCCTGGATTAACATGGATGATAGAAAAAAGGAAAGAGAAAGGGAAAGGGAAAGGGAAAGGGAAGGGGAAAGGGAAAGGGAAAGGGAAGGGGAAAGGGAAAGGGAAAGGGAAGGGGAAAGGGAAAGGGAAAGGGAAAGGGAAAGGGAAAGGGAAAGGGAAAGGGAAAGGGAAAGGGAAAGGGAAAGGGAAAGGGAAAGGGAAAGGGAAAGGGAAAGGGAAAGGGAAAGGGAAAGGGAAAGGGGAAGGGGAAGGGGAAAAAAGAGAAAGAGAAAGAAAGAGAAAAAGAAAAAGAAAAAGAAAAAGAAAAAGAAAAAGAAAAAGAAAAAGAAAAATAAAAAGAAAAAGAAAAAGAAAAAGAAAAAGAAAAAGAAAAAGAAAAAGAAAAAAAAAAGGAAAAAAAAAAGAAAAAAAAGGAAAAAAAAAAGAAAAATAGAAAAAAAAAGAAAAAAAAAAGAAAAGAAGTGAAAAAAAAGGAAAAGAAAGAATAAAGTCAGTCTAAGCACATCATATAATTGGAAAAAAAAAAAAAGAAAAAAAATATGGGAAAGAAAAAAAAATAACTGGGCTCATTTAAAAAACCGGGCTCATAAAATTATAGATATTTTCAAAATTAATTTGCCATTGCTAGGGAGGACAGACATTTTCACAATGAGAGCCCACCCCTCCCCTCTCGTTCCTTTTTCCACATTTTATTGGTGAGTGTGACATCGTATGGTATGGTATATCCCATGGTTGGTTTAGGTCATCTGCCCTCGTGATGTTGCTTCCTCACATCTTTCTGTTATAAATGGCTGAGTCTTAAAAAAAACTATAATCAAAGTTTACAGTTTATTAAAGGAATAGAGATAAGCAAACAGCGCTGGGTGCTCCGGGAGTCTCTGCTCCACCAAGACGCACACCAGTTACATCAAGCAGCTGATTTTTATGCTTCTAGGCTAATACATATTCATTACTACTTCTAAAAAAAAAAACAGGGTTATTATAATTAGTTTCCGGAATCCAAACCCTCCTACTGAAGCATGCGTATCAGTCTCCAGTGGAGTCTCTGGGGGTCTCTGGGGGTCTCTCGTGCTGAAGGCTCATAGTCTTCCTCCCTCTTGTCCTTCTCCTTTGTCCAACTTGGCTGTATGTCAGAGACTTGTGCAACGTCCCCTGCAAGCTTTGTCTTTTAGTCGTTCTTCAGCTTTCCCCGTCTCCTTAATCTCCTGGCCAGATATCAGAGACTTGCATACTGTCCCATGCAATAGTCATAATAGTTAGCAGTTATTCTGAACACCTCAAAACACAGCATTCCACCAGCTACTAGGAAGAAAATTAATTCTGTTCTAACTGAAACCAGGACACCCCCCCCCCATCTCTAAATATCAGAGACTTCAAGGAAAAGCCTACAAATACATTTCCCTTCAAGCTCTCTATTGACACGAATTGCTAAAACATTCCTTTGCAAGATACAAGAACTATATACATTAACCACTCTGTTTTTCTTAGACTTGTGGTTATACAAGGGTACGTAAGACAGAAGGTCACATTCATCATACCATGCGGCCCTAGCATTGTTCCATATTGACACGAATCAGTTGAACACATTTCACATTTCCCACCCCCAGCCTGCTGGTTCTTAGGGGGTTAGAGTGAATCCTGATGCTGTGCCATTATTGCTCAACAGTAGACACAACACTGTTGTGATTCCAATACTGTTCTAGCTGCAAGTGCAGAGCACAGCACTGTATGGGCTGCTGCAGGGAAAGTTAACTCCAACCCAGCCAGACGAAGAACAAAACTAGATTTAGCTTCAACATTTATTTGATCAGTCTTCCATAGAATCATAGAATCATTCAGACCTCTAAGATCATCTGGTCCAACCATCACCCTAGTACCAGTGTCACCCACTAAACCATGTTCCTAAGCACCACATCCAACCTGTCTTTAAACACTCACATGGACAGTGACTCCACCACCTCCCTGGGCAACCCGTTCCAGTGCCTGATGTTCCCATTTCTTTCCGAATAGAAATGTCCCCTAATTTCTAACCTAAACCTCTCCTGGCACAACTTGAGGCCATTCCCTCTAGTCCTATCACTAACTATAGTTATCTATGAGAAGAGGCCAGCCCCCAGCTCCCCACAAATTCCTTTCTGATAGTTGTAGAGAGCAATAACGTCTCCCCGAGCCTCCTATTCTCCAGACAAACAACCCCAGACCAAGCAGTTCCCTCCTCAGCCACTCCTCACAGGACTTGTCTTCCAGGATCTTCACCAGCTCTGTAGTCCTTCTCTGGATGCACTCCAGGGCCTCAATGTCTTTCTTGTAGTGAGGGTGCCAAAAGTCAATACAGTACTCAAGGTGCAGACTCACCAGAGCAGAGTACAAGGGGACGATCACCTCCATGGTCCTCCTGGCTACACTATTCCTGATATAAGCCAGGATGCCATTGGCCTTCTTGGCCACATGGGCACACTGCTGGCTCATGTTCAGGCAGGTATCAATTAGCAACCCCAGATCCTTTTCCTCTGCACAGCTTTCCAGCCACTCTCTCTCAGGACTGTAGTGTTGCATGGAGTTGTTGTGGCCAAAGTACAGGACCTGGCACCTAGCCATGTCCATCAACCCATGCTGTCCAGGTCCCTCTGCAGGGCCTTCCTACCCTCCAGCAGACTGACACTTCCCCCCAGCTTGGTGTTGTCTACAGACTCACTGAGGGTGCACTCAATTCCCTCATCCCAATCATCAATAAAGATATTAAAGAGGATGGGCCCCAACACTGACCCCTGGGGAACACCACTGGTGATCCGCCGCCAGCTGGATTTCACTCTTTTCACCACCACTCTCTAGGCCCAGCCATCTAGCCAGTTTTTTACCCAGCAGAGAGTGTACCTGTCCAAACCATGGGCTGACAGTTTCTCCAGGAGAATACAGCGGGAGACCACCCCAAAGGCCTTGTTGAAGTCTAGGCAGACTATGTCAACAGGCTTTCCCTCGTCCACTAGGTGGGTCACCCGGTCGTAGAAGGTGATGTGAATGGTCGGGCAGGACTTGTATTTCATGAACCCACGCTGACTGGACCGGCCCTGATCTCCAGGTCATCCTACATATGCTGTGTGATTGCCTTCAAGATGACGTGTTCCATCACCTTTTCTGTCACCAAGGTCAGGCTGATTGGCCTGTAGTTCCCCAGGTCTTCTTTATGATCCTTCTTACAGATGGGCATCTCATTAGCATGTCTCCAGTCATTGAGGACCTCTCCAGGTGACCATGAAAACACAATATCTTGTTGTTTTTTACAGGTAGTTTAATTTTTTTCACTATTCTGATCAGGAAGGTCAGTTTATAGAGAGACTTTACATTTACTCTTAGCTAGGCTTTACGAAATTTTCTTTATTAGTTGCATTTCCATTCTTTATAATTTTAGTTTTGTGTGCGCCGAGCACAAAGAGCACAGCTTCTACCAGTTGTCTTGCAACTGGTATTCCCATTTCTTATCTTCTGCTTTTTTCTTCCTGGGCATGTCTCATTAGCAACCTGATTTCCATTCTTGTTCTGGAATGCCTGGATCATCTGATGCTCTTTTATTATTTCATAGAGGCCCTCTAGCAGCTGTTCTGCCTCTTTACTTACAGACTCTGAGAAGTGCCAGTGTATTCAGCCTATGCAGGCAGCCTGACTGGTATGCAGAAGAACAGCACACCTTGAGTTGAATGAGGCATTAGATGAACCTGGATATTTTAGGCCACCCTGAAGAAAATTAATAATAATAATAATAATAATAATAATAATAATAATAATAATAATAATAATAATAATAATAATAATAATAATAATAATAATAATAATAATAATAATCATCTAGGTTTAATGCAAGATTTGTGTATATTGTCCAAAGAAAAAAAAATCAACATTTTACTGTGTTTGTGAAAATCAAAGCATCTCACCAGTGACATTTCTTTAACACAGGTTAACTATGCCATTGACTTGGGAAACGGTGTGCTTAGAGTTGTTTTCTCAGCATTTCATAAATATTATATATATATTTTTTCATGTTTCTCTGGTGTTTTCATTTTATTATTCTGTGCCTACTTATCTGAAAAATATTTCTGAAACACATAATCCTTTTGTTCCATGTAACACAACATATATATTTTGCGTGTCATCAAATCATAGAATCATGGAATGGTTTGGGTTGGAAGGGACTTTAAAGATTATTTAGTTCCAACGACAGTGTCATGGGCAGGGACACCTCCCACTAGATCAAGTTGCTCAAAGCCAGATCTAACCTGACCTTGGGGTCTCTTCCCGGGAGGGGGTCTCTTCCCGGGATGGGGGATCCTCATCTTCTCTGGTCAACCTGTTTCAGTGCTTCACCGCCCTCACAGTAAAGAATTTTGCCCTTATATTTAATGTAAACCTAACCTGCTGTAGTTTAAAGGCATTACCCCTTGTCCTATAACTACACTCCCTTACAAAGAGTCATTCCTCAGCTTTTAGCTCCTTTTTATTATTCGAAGGCTGCAATGAGGTCTCCCCAGAGCCTTCTCTTCTCCAGGGTGAACAACACCAAGTCTCTCAGCCTGTCTTCATAATATATGTATGTACAATGCAGATAAGTGGAGCAGGCAGTCTTCATCATACACATTTCACATTTATCACTGTCTCTTTTAATGAGTTATACTACATACTAAGGGGCAGTTTTATTTCAATATTTATTGTGACTTTTGTCCCAATACTTCAGTCATTTATATTAGAGACATGCAAAACAGACTATATAAAGAAACCGGTTAATGTTTGTCAGTTCAACTACAGAAAAAGAACCTGGTGAAGAACTAGGCTAACTAAAACAACCTACAGGCTGACATGCATTTTTCACTTATATCATATCAGCCATAGAAACAGAAATGATTCTGTTTGAGTCATTACATAACACTCAGACCTAATTCAAATATATTTTCATTGTTTGGTTTTATTGTTGTTGTTGTTTGTTTTGTTTTATTATTAAAAAAAAAAAAAAAAAAAGACTTAATTTTAGATCCACAGATAAAATGTTACAGTTAATTCTGTTGTTTATACTTTTCTCTCTCTAGCTTTCTGAAAGATCTGTCTACAGAAGTGGCTAAGGGTGACCAGGAAAGACCCAGCACTGTAGAAATGACAATGACACAAATTTATCCTTAGTTAACCTTGCCTTTCAGCAACTCTCTCTGTTAATTTGTTATATTTGTACATTCCACAAAATCCAGTTAAATAAGAAACGGAAAATAACTCAAGCCACTTGCCAAGGCGATGGGCTCTGGGGCTGACGCGTTCTGCTGCAGAGCAGGGGATTGAGACAGGTAGGGCTTTTTTTTCGGCATCCAGGTCACTCAAACCAGCTGATGGAGCCGCCAGGACCTGGCAGCCCTTGTGAGGGAAGCTAATGAGGAGTAGGTGGAGCCAGCAGCACCCCCTTCCCGGCCATTCAAAAGCAGCCCCTAGGGAGCGCGAGCGAACAGGAGCGAGGCGAACAGGGCATGGTGCGTCAGAAGGGAGTGGTGTGGCAGGCAGTTAGCTTGGCAATTCACGCAGGGAGGGCCCCTCACTCCTCTCTTGCAGCATTTTTTCCCTCTGGTACTGGTACTGGTAGCCTGCTTGCGAGAAACCTGGCCATGGTATCAACCAGGCAGAAAACCATGGCCTCCGCATCTCTTGCGTCCTCTCCAGCCACAGTCACTGATATGGCTACTCAGATGGAGGGCTCGGGGAAACACACTGCCATCCAGGTCTTGGTCTGCAGGATGTGCCGAAGTCTTCTGTCTGTATCCAACAGCAGCAGCGAGGGGTATATCTGTGGGAGGTATGCCCAGGTTGAAGAGCTGCTCAAACAGGTAGCGGAGCTTCAGGAGGAGGTAAGAAGGCTCAGGAGCATCAGGGAGTCAGAGTGGTGGAGGTGTACTCTACCCTCTCTGAGAGAGACTCAGGAGCCTGCCGCAGCACAGGTGCCTCCTACTATGCAGAAGACAAAAGTCCCCTCATCCCACCAGGCAGTAAGAGGGGACCTAGGTCACAGGGGGAAATGGAGGTAGGTTCCTGTTTGGGGTGGCTAAACAGCTCCAGCTTCAGCCTGTCTTCCTGGAAAGGTGCTCCAAATCTCTGACTGTTTCTGTGGCCCCCCTCAGGACCTAACAGGTCTATTTCTTTACTATGCTGCAGACTCCAGACATTAATGTGGTGTCCCATAAGAGCAGAGTAGAGGAGCACAATTGTGGGAGTGTGACCATGGGGGTTAACAAGTCCCATGGCTGGTGATAACATTGGACTGCTAAGGATGAGGCCATCAGGAATATAAAGAGTTTAGAAGGAACAAAGAAGGGTGATTCACAAGACACCTTGTTGTCTAGGACTGCTTGTTCTCCAGCCCTTAGGGCATGGAAGTTGCTGGGTGTTTGCTGTTGCCAGGCAAACTTGTTGACCAATGAATAGTTAGTGGAAAAATTCTGCTGTGGGGTGAATGGTATAAAAAGGGAGCCTGTCCTCAATAAGGGATAATGAAGTCATGTCCTCAATACGATGAATTTAGACCCTCAATAAAAGAGAGCTGAAGTTATGTTACCAATAAAGAGGTAGCAGTTACTGCCCCTAAAAGAACCCTGGTGTCCGTGTGGTCATTATGCCACAGACAATCTTCCTTTCACATGCTGGTCACACTTCTCAGCCTGGGATATGGTTAGCTTTCTGGGCTGAAAGCACACTTTAATGGCTCATGCCAAGTTTTTCTTTCACCCAAGTTCTCCATGGGGCTGGTCATTTCCTCATCTCCTTCTATGACTGGGTTACCCACATGGTGGATGAGAAAAAGGTTGTTGTTGTGATCTACCTAGACTTCAGCAAGGCCTTTGACATGGCCTCACATAGTATACAGACATTGCTCAGCCTGTATTTGTGTTTGGGATTGCCCTGGCCCAGAAGCAAGACCTTGTTAAACTTCATGAGGTTTGCACAGACCCAATTCTTAAAGGTCTCCCTGGATGACATTCCTTTCCCTCAGTGTGTCAACCACTGTCATCAGCAAACTTCCTGAAGGTGCACTTAATCCCACTGTCCATGTCACTGTCGTTAAATAGTACCAGTCCCAATACTGACTGTTACTGATCTCCACTTGGACAATGAACTGTTGACTTCAATTCTCTGAGTGTGACCATCCAGACAATACCTTACCCACTAAATATTCTATCTGTCAGATCCACGCCTCTCCACTTTATAGGAAAAGATATCATGGGGGTCAGTCAAGTGCTTTACACAAGTCTATGTAGATGATGTCAGCTGCTCTTCCTTTATCCACCAATGTTGTAACTCCTTTAAGGACAGTCATCAAGTTTGTCAAGAATGATTTGCCAGTCACCGGACCCAACCCACAGGGAAGTCTGTTGTCTCCCCTGGGCTCAGGTGAGAGACTTAGCTAAGAAAGTCAAGCGCCTTACGGCCCACTGACTACTACCTGCTACTGGTCTCTCAGGCTGGTAACGACGAGGTAGCAACGAGAAGTCCAAGAGCGATCAAAAGGGACTTTAGGATTTTGGGGCGACTACTTAAAGGATCAGGGGCACAGGTTGTATTTGCCTCTGTCCTTCCAATAAGTGGGATCGATGTTGACAAGCGGTCTCACCACATTAATACGTGGCTTTGGGACTGGTTCAGCTGACAGAACTTTGGATTTTTTGATCATGGGAAGGTCTACACGATGCCAGGCCTACTGTCACCAGATGGGATATGCCTCTCTCAGAAAGGGGTAAGGATCTTTGGTCAGGAGTTGCCAGGGCTGATAGATAGGGCTTTAAACTAGAGTTGAAGGGGGGAGAGGATAAAACCAGACACGCCACTGATGAGCTAAGGGATGGTGCGCTAGAATCAGAAGGACTGTGTGCCAGTGAGGTCCTTCAGTTGGCTCCACAAGGTGCTGTGTGTAGGGAAGTGTATTTGAAGTGCTTCTACACAAACGCACGCAGTATGAGGAATAAAATAGATGAGCTAGAAGTCTTGGGCCAGGCCCAGAGCTACAACATCATCGGCATAAGCAAAACCTGGTGGGATGAGTCCTGTGGCTGGTGTGCTGCAATAGATGGTTACCGGCTCTTCAGGAGGGACAGGCAGAGTAGGCGAGGTGACGGGGTGGCGATGTATGTGAAGCATGGGCTGGACTGCATGGAACTTCAAGTTGGGGATGGCAAAGTTGAGAGCCTCTGTGTAAGGGTTAAGGGATGAACAAATAAAGAGGATGTCATTGTGGGAATCTATTACAGACCACCCGGCCAGGACGACAATGCTGATGAATTATTTTTTGCAGAACTAAGAGATGCCTCAAGATCAACTCCCCTTGTCCTTATGGGGGACTTCAACTTGTGAGACTTCAACTGGGATCACCACACAGCTGACATGAGCGAGTCCAGGAGGTTCATAAAGCACCTAGATGATAACTTCTTGGTGCAGGTGCTAAGGGAGCCAACTAGGAAAGGTGCCCTCCTTGATCTGTTGCTGGAAAACAGAGCGGGTCTTGTGGGAGACGTGGCAATTGGCAGCCATCTCGATCATAGTGACCATGAAGTGGTTGAGTTTGGAATTTATGGTGACAGAAGGAAAACTGCCACCAAAACTTCAGCCCTGAATATGGGGAAAGCAAACTTCAGGCTGCTCAGGGAACTAGTCAGCAAGGTCCCCTGGGAAGCTGCTTTTGAAGGCATTGGCGTCCATCAGTGCTGGTCAGTCTTTAAGCACTGCCTCCTAAAAGGACAATATCAAGCAATTCCAAATTATCGGAAGGCAGGCAGGCAGGGCAGAAGGCCGGCCTGGCTGACCAGGGATCTTCTACTGGAGCTTAGATGGAAAAAGAAAGGAGGGTCAGGTGATGAGAGAAGAACACAGGGATGCTGTTTGTGTTTCTAGGGAGAAAATTTGTGGGGCCAAAGCCCAACTAGAGTTGAAGCTGGCCATGTCTGTGAGAGACAATAAAAAAGTTTTTTTTTTTTGATATGTGAACAGAAAAAGGAGAACTGAAGAAAACATAGATCCGCTACTGTAGTGGGTTTACGTGGCAAGGTTTTGGTAGCAGGGAGCCATAGGGATGGTTTCTGTGAGAAAGATCTAGAAGCTGCCCCATGTTTGGGAAGGGCCCCATTGTTTTCCAGAGCTGAGCCAATAAGCGATGTTGTTTTGCCCCTCTGTGAGAGCATATTTAAGGCAGGGAAAAAAAAGCTGCGCCACACAGCAGCCGGGAGAGTCAAGGGAGTGAGAAAGAGCCTTGCAGGTGCCAAGGTCAATGTAGAAGGAGGGGGAGAGGCGCTCCAGGCGCCGGAGCAGAAGTCCCCTGTGGCCTGTGGTGAGGACCATGGTGAACCAGGATGTCCCCCTGCAGCCCATGGAGTACCACGGTGGAGCAGGGTTCCACGCTGCAGCCCGTGGAGGAGACCACGGTGGAGCAGGTGGCCCTGCACTGACGGAGGCTGCCGCCTGTGGAAGACCCCTGCCGGAGCAGATTCCGGGCCGGACCTGTAGCCCGTGGAGAGGAGCCCACGCAGGAGCAGGTGACCTGGCAGGAGCTGCTGCCCGTAGGGGAGCCAGGTTGGAGCAGTTTTCTCCTGAGGGATGGACCCCGTGGTACGGACCCATATCTGGAGCAGTTCTGGAAGAGCTGCTGCCTGTGGGAAGCCCACGCCGGATCAGTTCATCAAGGACTGTATCCCATGGGTGGGACCCCACAGCACAGGGGACGAGAGTGACTGAGAAGGAGCAGCAGAGAAGAAGTGCTGTAGACTGACCATAACCCCCATTCCCCCGTTCCCCTGCGCCGCTTGGGGGAAGGAGGTGGAAGAGGGTGGATGGGGGGGAAGGTGCTTTTGGTTTCTTTCCTTTGTTTCTCACTGCTCTAGCTTGTTAGTAATGAGCAATAAATCTTATTATCTTCTTATGCTGAATCTGTTTTGCCCGTTACAATAATTATTGCATGATTTTCTTGTCCTTATGT
Organism: Aythya fuligula; assembly: GCF_009819795.1. Lineage (NCBI taxonomy): Eukaryota > Metazoa > Chordata > Aves > Anseriformes > Anatidae > Aythya > Aythya fuligula. The sequence goes on from NC_045593.1 coordinate 46,650,925, forward strand.
CAACCCTTGAGCCCTTTTCACATATTTTCTCCCCATTCCTCTTTGAGGAGGGGGAGTGAGAGAGCGGCTGTGGTGGAGCTCGGCTGCCCACTCGAGCAGAACCACGACGATTGATGGGGAACGTCTCCTCACAGACAATGACATAGGCAAAACAGAGATGTTTAATGCCTTCTTCACCTCGGTCTTCAATGCTGATGATGGGCTTTGGGACCCTGGGTGCCCTGAGCTGGAGGACCATAACAGTGGGAATGACAAACTCCCAACTGAACCTGAACATGTGCGGTATTTGCTGCTCCACCTGGACCCATACAAGTCCATGGGTCCAGATGGGATTCATCCCAGGGTGCTTAAAGAGCTGGCTGATGTCATCACGGGACCTCTCTCAATTATTTTCCAATGATCTTGGGAATCTGGAGAGGTCCCAGTAGACTGGAAGCTGGCAAATGTTGTACCAGTTTTCAAGAAGGGTAAGAAAGAAAACCCTAGCAATTACAGGCCTGTCAGTCTCACGTCAGAGCCTTGTAAAATTATGGAGAAGATGATTCTTGACGTTATTGAGGTGCATGTGGGGGACAATGCAGTCATTGGTCCCAGCCAACATGGGTTCATGAAGGGTAGGTCCTCTTTGACTAACTTGATTTCCTTTTATGATAAGATCACCCAACCAGTTGATCAAGGGAAACCAGATGATGTGATCTTTCTGGACTTCAGCAAGGCTTTTGACATGGTTTCCCATAGGATCCTACTGGACAAAATGTCCAGCATACAACTTAACAAAAACATTATACAACGGGTGAACAATTGGCTGACGGGCAGGGCTCAAAGTGTTGTGGTAAATGGGGCCACATCTGGCTGGCGGATGGTCACTAGTGGGGTCCCTCAAGGCTCCATTTTAGGGCCAGTCCTCTTCCAAGTCTTTATAAATGATTTGGATGTAGGACTAGAAGGTGTTTTGAGCAAATTTGCCAATGAGACCAAACTTGGAGGAGTTGTGGACTCTGATGAGGGTGGAAAGGCCTTGCAGAGGGATCTGGATAGGTTGGAGAGCTGGGCGATCACCAACGACATGAAGTTTAACAAAGGCAAGTGCTGGGTCCTGCACATGGTATGGGGCAACCCTGGCTATACGTACAGACTGGGCCATGAGACGCTGGAGAGCATCCCCAGAGAGAGATCTGGGAGTTGTGTTTGACAGCAAGTTGAATATGAGCCAGCAGTGTGCCCTGGCAGCCAGGAGGGCCAACCATATCCTGGGGTGCATCAAGCACAGCATCACTAGTTGGCCAAGGGAGGTGATTGTCCTGCTCTACTGTGCACTGGTCCGGCCTCACCTCGAGTACTGTGTGCAGGTCTGGACACTACAATACAAGAAGGACATTAAACTGTTGGAGAGTGTCCAGAGGAAGGCAACAAAGATGGTGAAGGGCCTAGAGGGGAAGATGTATGAGGAGCGGCTGAGGGCACTGGGCCTCTTCAGCCTGGAGAAGAGGAGGCTGAGGGGGGACCTCATCACAGTCTACAACTTCCTCGCAAGAGGGAGTGGAGAGGCAGATGACCTATTCTCTGTCAATAGCAGTGATAGGACCTGCGGGAATGGTGTTAAGCTGCGGCAGGGGAAGTTTAGGCTTGACATCAGGAAGAGGTTCTTCACCGAGAGGGTGGTTGCACACCGGAACAGGCTCTGCAGTGAAATAGTCACTGCACCAAGCTGTCTGAATTTAAAAAGCGATTGGACTGTGCACTTAGTCACATGGTCTAAACTTTTGGGCAGACCTGTGCAGTGCCAGGAGTTGGGCTTGATGATCCTTATGAGTCCCTTCCAACTCGGGATATTCTATGATTCTACCACAAAGACTTGACTCCTTCTATATAGAAAAATATCTTGAAAGTACATTCGGTGCAAATGTGCATAAGAAATATATGAAAGAAGATTTGACACTACTTCAGCCTTAGGAGCAAACACCTGTAAGAGATTAAATCTATTGATATAAAAGACATGCAAATCTTCTGAAGACAGTAATACAGTGTGTTTTTTGTTGCTGCTGTTGTTGTTGTTTTTAATAAACTAGTCAGAGGTTAATTCTATGTGGCTAAAATAAATAAGCATGTTTTGCTGTCTTTACTGTTTTCTTATTGTTAGATAAAGTTAAACAAATAAATATGTCAAAGGTGGTATTGCAGGCATTCAGTAAGAGCTGTTGTGTTACTGTGTATTCTTGTCTGAATTCATCAAAAAGCATTCCTCCTCGACAGATGCCTAGTGAGCAATACCCCAGAAGTCTTACCTAACTTGAGTATTTGCTTAATCGTTGTGAAATTACTTTCTGTTAGTTCAGACTGAAGAATAGTGTTGATTTTATAAGTCCTATCATCAGACAGCAACAATACAGTCACGTCTGTATAAAATTAAAGAATTATCAAAATTGAGAGAAGAATTATATGCACACCCAGAGAACAGAATAAACACTTGAACAACTCCAGTACTCACTGTGGTATTAAAAAAAAAATCCAGTGGTGGTTTCAATTTTTTTTTTTTCCTAATTAAGATTTTAATCATGACAATACTAGGTTATTAATACTAGAGGCCTGCTTTTGCAGTCTTCCTTATGACCCTTCTTATAGATGGGCATCACATTAGCAATTCTGCAGTCATCAAGGACCTCTCTGGAAGACCATGACCACTGGTGGTCATGGAAATGTTGCTGAACCATCATATCTGCCAAATCCTTCAGCACCTTTGGGTGGATCCCATCTGGCCCCATGGACTTGCAGCAAACAAGGTGGAGTAGCAGTTCTCTAACTGTTTCCACCTGAACTGTGGAGGGTTTTTTCTGTTCCCCCTTCCAGACTTCCAGGTCGGATGCTGACAACTCCAAGGAGAAGTGCTATGACTAGTAAAGACTATTAACTAAGAACCTCAGCCTTTTCCTTACCTTCTGTAGGCGTGTTCCCCCAAGGTTATTAATACTAGAGGCCTGCTTTTGCAGTTATTGTAATAAATTTGTGTGTGTATAAAAGGCTCTCCACATGGAATGTCACTCTTGTATTTCAAATTCTTATCTGAGGAGGAAAATATTTAGTTTGTAAAATGACAAAGCTAGAAAGTCATTAATATGTGAACAAGGGATATTAAATAAAAGTGATTGAGAGAATGGACACAAATCCAACTGGGACTTTTACCAGTAACGGAGGGGTAAGGAGCATTAAGTAATAAATAATTCCAAGGGAACTAAGTGAAATTCTTATCTTATAGCAGAAACTTACTATAAATCCTACTACTATCTTACTACAAATCTTTTTCTCATACTAAAGTTTTGACTTCTGAGACTCACTAGTAAAATCAAAAAAAAAAAAAAAAGAAACAAAAAACTCTCCAACCCACATCATTTCCTCTATTTAGAGTTTGAAAATAAATAGATTAATTAATTAATTTATTAAATAACTTTCCATCCATACTATTAACCATGAGGAAATAATTATAATGACTTTGAATATTGTTATTATTATTAATATTATTCAAAAACTTCACAAATTTTTGCTCTGTTTGAGACTACAGAATGAATAATAAATACCCTATCGTTTTAGAGGGCTGTCAGAGGAACTGGGGTTTTATAAGGGAATCACTTTAACTATTTCCATGTATATCACAGAAGCTGCCATTGAACAATACTGTCTTTTTTTACTTTGATGGGTTTATCAGTAGCACCTCTGAGAGAGTTTGAAATTTCAGAAAGAAGATTCAAGAAACTTGGATTAATTAGGACTTTTGATGAAATGGTACCTTTATAAATTTAACTGCAGATGAGGCAGCTTGCAAGCGAATAGTTAATTTCAAGGAAACAAAGGCAGACTGTAACCTCTTGCTAGATAGCACTGACAATGACTGACTTAAGACTGTCCCAAACCTTGGAAAATATTAGGAAAAGTTACATCTAAGTGAAAAGTAAACATATGACTTCACAAGGAGTTTAAAAGTTTTGATTTATATAAATAATATATATATATTTGTAATATATATTATATATTTTATATATATAATGTAAATATATGCATATATTCATATTTTCATATGTATATATTATATGTAATATATATTATATGTATATTATATACTATATATTAAATTATATATAATGTATTATATAATATAAAATTATTATATTATATTCTGCAATATATATATAATATAATAATATACTTATTAATGATATATAATTATTTATTCTGTGTATGTAATATATGTCGTATATAATATATTATTTACAATTATGATTATTTGATATTATATAAATATGTAATATTATACTTACATATATAATATTATATTATAGATTATATGTGTGTATTATATATATTCTACATATATATTTATATATCAAACACAATTTTTATGTTTGAGGTTTTTGTTTTGAACAGTAATAAAGTATGTAATAAAATATGGAGACGTTTTTCATATTTTATATAAGGCTTTGCATTGGGAATAAATGTCTAAACAGAAAGGTCTAATGGCATTTCAGGCAAATAAGGATCACATGGAAATTTATCTTCTTATTCTGAAAACCATAGTTCCTTTTGTATTTTAAATTCCTGTGAATGTGTCTCCGATATTCAGGATAAATGGGGCAAATAATACTGCATGCATATATTCAGATAAGTGATTTGCCTCACATTAATATATACTGAGATTCAGTATTTATAAGTATATAGATATAAATATTTTCCATGTCCAAGAAGTTCTAGTTAACTGGATTTATTTATTTATTTATTTATTTATTTTTAATTCCATTACACAAACTGTAAATTGACTTCTGAAACCTTACTGTATTGACTACACATATTCTAATATGTCATTTTGCTCAAGTATCTACCTGAAATAAATAAAAGCAAAATTAAAATGGTAGTAAAAATTCTGAGATATAACAATAACATCTGATAGAAACATGGCAGATTATCTGCTCCCTCATGGGCTTCTTTCCACAGTTTGCAGCTCCGGCCCAAGGCCTGCTCTCCATGGCTGCAACCACCCTCAGGTCAGATCCACCATGGTTTCCTCCACAGGCTGCAGCATGGAGATCTGCTCTGCTGTAGGCTGCAGGGGGACAGCCTGCTCCACCAGGGGCCTCTCCACAGGCCTCAGGGGGACTTCTGCTGCATGCCATCTCCTCGCTCTCCTTTTTCACTGACTTTGGTGTCTATAAAATTGTTTCTCACTCCTCATTCTCCCCATTTTTTCCCCCTTTCTTAAAAATGCTTTCACAGAAGCAAAACCAACATCGCTTACTGGCTCAGTTCTGACCAGCAGAGGGTCCATTTTGGAGTAAGCTGGAAATGTTTCTTGTCTGACGTGTAGCTTTAGGACTCTTCTCACTGAGACCACCCCTGCTTCCAAAACCTTACCACATAAACTCAATACAGGAATGCAAACCAGTTTTCTTTTACTTGGAGGGGCATCCAGTACACCGGTCATCAATTGCCCCAGGAGTGGAAACACATCCCTACCATTTGCTATGGACTGATCCACACTGCACTGGAATAGGATTAAGTGCCTGAAAATGTTCAATATACTGCTGACATCATCATGTGGAATAACATAGGAGAAAAAGGTTTTGAGAAAGGGGATAAAATAGTTCGAATCCTTCTAAAGATTGGTTTTATTATAAAGCAAAGTAAAGTCAAAGGATCTGCACAGGAGATTCAGTTTTTAGGAATAAAATGGCAAGATCAATATCATCTGATCCCAATGGATATAATCAACAAATTAACTGTTATGTCTTCACCAACTAGGAAAAAAAAAAAAAAAAAAAAAAAAAAAAAAAAGTTCCACTCTATCAAGTGATGCAGGAAATAATGATTTCAAATGTGGCCATGAGCATCAATAAACCTTTGAAAAAATACAATGGGAAACAGTTTATGCTTTAGCCCTTGAGTAAATCCAAGCAGGACAGTATGTAAAAAAAATGCGCTCTACACTGCGAGAATGCAGCAGGGGAGAATGGCCTTACCGGGAGCCTCTGGAATGAATAGTGCAGGGAGATTCAAGGTTGACTGCTAGGGTTTTGGAGTTAAGGATACAGAAGATCCAAGGCCTGTTAAAGTCCAACTGAAATAGAGATATTGTCACTGTATGAAGGGGTTAAAACTGCTTCAGAAGCCGTTGGGACTGAAGCACAGCTTCTCCTGGCACACCGATTGCTGGTGTTGGGCAGGATGTGACATGGAGTAAGTGGCTTCAAGAAGGGCAAAAAGGAGAAACCAGAAAACTACAGGCCAGTCAGTCTCACCTCTGTCCCTGGAAAGGTATTGGAACAGCTTGTTCTGGATGCCATCTCCAATCAATTGGAAGAGAAATGGTTCGGGAGCATCTGAGTGGGCTCAACACACACAAATCCATGGGTCCTGACGGGATGCATCCATGTGTGCTAAGGGAGTTGTCAGAGGTTATAGAGGAACTGCTCTCTATCATCTTTGAAAGGTGCTGGAGAACAGGAGAAGTGCCTGAAGATTGGAGGATAGCCAATGTCACTCTGGTCTTCAAGAGGCGCAAGGAGAATCCAGAAAACTACAGGCCAGTCAGTCTCACCTCTGTCCCTGGAAAGGTGTTGGAACAGCTTGTTCTGGATGCCATCTCCAATCAATTGGAAGAGAAGAAGGTTATGAGGCACATTCAGCATTAATTCACCAAGGGGAAGTTGTGCTCAACCAATCTCGTTGCCTTCTATGATGGCATCACCAGCTGGGTGGATGGGGGAGAGCAGTGGATATCATCTATCTTGACTTTAGCAAGGCTTTCGATACTCTCTCCCATGACATCCTGCCAAAAAAGTTGATAAAGTGTGAGATAGAGGAGTGCACAGTAAGGTGGGTTGAGAACTGGCTGACTGGCCAAGCTCAGAGGGTGGTGACTGGTGGCGCAGAGTCTGGCTGGAGACCTGTGACTAGTGCTGTTCCCCAAGGATCGATGCTGGGTCCAGTCTTGTTCAAAATCTTCATCAACAACCTTGGTGAGAGAATAGTGTCTGCTCTCAGCAAGTACACTGATGATACAAAGCTGGGAGGAGTGGCTGACATGCCAGAAGGCTGTGCTGTCATTCAGTGTGACCTGGACTAGCTGGAGAGCTGGGCAGGAAGAAACCAAATGAGGTTTAACAAGAGCGAGTGTAGAGTCCTGCACCTGAGAAGGAACAAACACATGTATCAGTACAGGCTGGGAGGCTACCTGCTGGAGAGGAACTCTGAGAAGAAGGACCTGGGGATCCTGGTGGACTGCAGGTTGACCATGAGCCAGGAGTATGCCCTCGTGGCCAAGAGGGCCAATGGTATCCTGGCGTGCATTAAAAGGAGTGTGGCAAGCAGTTCAAGGGAGGTGAATCTGCCCCTCTACTCTGCCCTGGTCAGGCCTCATCTTGGATTAATTAGGACTTTTGATGAAATGGTACCTTTATAAATTTAACTGCAGATGAGGCAGCTTGCAAGTGAATAGTTAATTTCAAGGAAACAAAGGCAGACTGTAACCTCTTGCTAGATAGCACTGACAATGACTGACTTAAGACTATCCCAAACCTTGGAAAATATTAGGAAAAGTTACATCTAAGTGAAAAGTAAACATATGACTTCACAAGGAGTTTAAAAGTTTTGATTTATATAAATGGTATATATATATATATATGATATATATATTATATTTTATATATATAATATAAATACATTCATATGTTCATATTTATATATTTATATATATTATATGTAATATATATTATATGTTTGTTATATACTATATATTAAATTATATATAATGTATTATATAATATTATTATATGATATTCTATAATATATATAATATAATATTTATTAATGATGTTTGCCTCTGTCCTTCCACTCAAACTGAGTGGTCTGTAGTTCCCTGAGTCTTATTTTTTTTTCTCTTTTTAAACATGAAGGTGTTTTTCCCATTGTCCAGTCAGTGTGAACTTTACTAGACTGCCACAGCTTCTCGAGTATGATGTATAGTGGATTAGGAACTTCATCTGACACTTCCCTCAGGACCCTTGGATGCATCTTATCAGGTCACATGGACTTGTGCACCTTTATGTTACTTAGGTCTCAAACCTGATCCTCTTCTATAGTTGGTGGTTCTTCATTCTCCTGGTACCTGCCTTTGGATTCTGGGACTTAGGCTATGTGACTAGAACGATTGCTAGTGAAGAATGAGGCAAAAATATTCACTTAGTAAAGAGCAAATGTTATCACATTTCTGTTGAGCCTCTAAAACACTTCAAATTGTTGTGGGCTGCAGGTATATTTTGTTAGGTAAGTGAAAAAGAAGAAGCCCACAAATGCTTTCAGGGACTTTTGTTTTTATTTTGTTCAGCCTGGAGAAGAGGAGGCTCAGGGGCGACCTTATCACTCTCTATGGGTACCTCAAGGGAGGCTGTAGCAAGGTGGGGGTTGGTTTGTTCTCCCACATGCCTGGTGACAGGATGAGGGGGAATGGGCTTAAGTTGAGCCAGGGGAGTTTTAGGTTAGATGTTAGGAAGAACTTCTTCACTGAAAGGGTTGTGAGGCATTGGAACAGGCTGCCCAGGGAAGTGGTTGAGTCACCATCCCTGGAAGTCTTTAAAAGACGTTTAGTTGTAGAGCTTAGGGATATGGTTTCGTGGGGACTGCTAGCGTTAGGTCAGAGGTTGGACTCGATGATCTTGAGGTCTCTTCCAACCTAGAAATTCTGTGATTCTGTGATTATTTCTTCTGAGCCAGAAAAAGGGGTCACTCCTGTTTTTTTCCATGCTAAACTACCATTGTCTTATGATAGTATTTATTCATTACAGGTGTACAATATACACTATTGTTTCTGTGCATATCTTTTGATGTCCTCCATTAAATACTGCAAGTCATGACGTTAAAGGAGATCATTTAACAGAAATTTCATGTTCTAACGAACATAATTTTCTGTAAATATCAAATATGCTTACTTAAGAATGATACTGGTTTTTTGTTTCATTACATTATTTACTTAGTCATATCTTACATAACATACTCTGTGATGTCTGGTGATGTGGAATCAGTAGGTAATATAAAATTATGTTCTTTTCCAATAAAAATTAGAAGGAATGGTCACTGGTTCTTTAAGAATTCAACAGAAAACAAACAAACAAACAAAAAAAAAAGATGATTGTACAGACAGCAGTCAGAAAAAAAGCTTGTCAGAAATCAAGATATTTTGCATTTAATCCTGGTTGTTCAGTTTCTGTTTTATTAGCTGATAAGATATCTGACTAATTTGTCAGAAGCAGGGCAATATTTACTTTAAGTTCCTATGTAAAATGGAGTTAGACGTAGTAATATGTAAAAGCTATATAAAGAGGAATATCAGAAATTTAGTGTTATTGTTTTTCCTTTACTTTCTCGTGAACATTTGAAAGAACAAATGCTTTGTTTTGTAGGTTCACTTGTGGAACAAAAGTATCTATTACTTTTACTATTTACTATTTATCTATTACTAAAAGTATCAGTATCTACTGATTACGTTTAATACTTCTGCATTATTATTTGTTTTGTAAATCTTTGCATTGTCATCTAGAAATCTGTGCATTGACAAGTAACTTGAAAAATACAAACAAAACAGAAACAATGTGGCTATGTTAACCATTAAAAAACAACAACAACAACAATAAAACAAACAAACAAACAAACAAACAAAACTAATGTCATGATCCAGAGTGGTGAGTCAGTGCTGCCTAGCCTGCAGACATAAAGAGATCAAAACAGTAAGTTCAAACGATTCCATAATACGCAAGGATATGGAGTCTTTATTTACTAAAACTTCTTATTTTTTGCAAATAAGCACAAATACCACCAGTAAGAACACTATCATTAAGAAGGTAAAAATCTCAAGGAAACAAGTATATATGTATGAGTCTATGCCTATATTAAACTGATATTAATGGTATAGTTCCAATTAATATTAACAGCAATTATAGGTAGTAGAAAGGCAATATGAGGTAGGAAAATCAGAAATACAGCAGCAGGTATGGTTTGTGGATTGTTATAGTTTCATTAGAAATCAATAACTCTATGACAGTGAACAGACTTATGAACAACAAATGGTAATATACCAACAAATGCACCTACCACAGGTACTTCTATTAAGCCTATGCTTATTACAGCTTTATTTATCAAGAACATATTTATCACAACTAAATATATTAAGTGTAGGCTTAATATATATAGTTGTGATAAATATACATTTATTCATAAACATACATTTATTCATAAAATAATTGATTCCAAAGACATAAAAATGATCCTGGAATGTGGACATTAAGGTGATACAGACCTCAAAAGGAAGGACACCAACCTCAAAGGGATTTACATGTAATACAAATATCAGAGAAGACCACCCATCAAAGAATATGCCTGGAAGGGGGACCAAAGTGATGGACAGAGTCTCAAGTCAAAGTTACAGGGTGTGGGGCACTGCAGAGTTCAGAAACTGACATTGCAGCACCATGGAGTAAAGCTGACATTCCAGCAAAACTTCAGCCTGTTTGAGGAATTTCAACCCATCTTTTGTATACATGTAACTGTTGGAGCTGGTTTGTGAGAGAATTATGCTTTCAGTTTGTAAAAGAAATATCTTAATATTTCTTTTGTGAGAAGGAAGGAAAAAAATATTTTGTTATATGTTAACATAATTTATGTTCCCTGAATTCTAGACCTACAGTATTTTTTCCCTCAAACTTCATGGCATGAGTGTGCAAACAAATTAATTCAGTCCTCTGTTCTTCCTGTTCTTTTAGAAGATGCAGTATTGCCATTGGATACCTATGTACCAGCACACAATGCTGCTGAACACTGAGCAATATACTATTCAGGAATAGCATATCTGAGGCTGCATCATGTTATCTGCAAGTCCTTCAACACTTTTACTACTAGTTAAAGAACAATTGTCTTGATTATTTGTCATGGAAACTTGAAATATCCATTACCAATCATTACTTACTTCTACATTTAAGCCTGCTTATTTTAATGTTTCATATATATATATATATTATTACACTATACACCTATATAATATTATATATATATATTATATAATACTTTATACATATTATATATAAAATATTATATATATATATAAATTATTATTATTATTATTATGAGAAAAGACAACCAAGATCAAAGAGAACAATTACATTATGAATGGTTTGATTTTAACTTTCAATACACTGGAGACAAGATAAACTTGTATGATTTCCACATCTTGTTTCTGTTATTTGTCTTTATTGCTATAGAAACATATTAAGCTACACAGACCTTATTCAGTGAGATTCAATATCAAAGATAACATTCAAAATTTATTTGTTGTTAATACTTTTCACATGCAATTATGAGAAACTTCCATCTACAGTAGAAGCTACAGTGTTTTTCTTCAAGTAATTTCATATTAATTGATTGTGAATTCCCAGCTGGTGAAGTAAACTGAACTATGACTGCAGTTAGTAATTCAATTTATATATCTAAAAGAGGAAAAAAATATTTTTTTTTAAATGTATGGATGGATTAAATAACTGAAACTATAAATTGATATTTTAGGATGCTTGCAAATTTCATTAGCTCTCCTTGACATGACTCAAGGAGCATGATATTTATTTTTTATTTTTTTTTATTTCATTCAAATTTTTCCACCGCTTTCTTATTTAACTCTAAATAAATTCTGAGTAGGAACCAAAATGTTTAATCCAATTTTGAATGCATAAAAAGAAAAAAATATGTTGTAATTTTCCTTTAAGATAGAAGTTTTACTTTGAGACAATTTGTACAGACAAATTGTTTTAAACTTAAAGAAAGTACACTTAGATTATATATTCAGAAGAAATGATTTACTAGGAGGGTGGTGGGGCACTGAGCTTGCATAGAGAAATTGTGGACACCCCATCCCTGTAATTGTTTAAGGCCAGGTTGGATGGGGCTTTGAGTAACCTGGAGAAGTGGAAGGTACCACTTCAAGTAGATGAGTTATAAGGTCCCTTCCAACCCACAGCATTCTAGGATTCTATAATTGTATGATTTAGCTGCTGACAGGTATCCTCCAAACACCTGGAAGGCTTTCATGAATTTTATTATTTCCAGCAAAGTATTTCCCACAGAAAAATAATGATGTTTCTTTCCATCAGAAAATAATTAATTTACTTTACTTTAATTTACTTTACTTTATTTTCTACTTTAATTTAATTTAATATTAAATATCTTTAAACTACAGAACTGTACACATGCAAAATTGGTTTGAAATTTGAGAAAGAAAACTAACTATACTATAAGTAACTACAATAAAAACTAACTACTCTATACAATGCTAGATAATGTAATTATTTAACATTGTCTTGCTTTCAGTGTTTTTTTTGTTTGTTTGTTTTTTTCACATGTAATACTTAATTTTTATCTATATATTTATTTATTTTAAAGGAAAGTGGTATTACAGTAAATCCTATTACAGCCTCTTACCTTTGAGTGAATTTTATGAATAGCACCTAAGTACCACAGAACTGCCACATGCAGTTTTCATGAACAAGAAGGAAGTGGGTAGGCTTACAGATGATGTCAAGGCTCAGACTGACAAATGTTGAGTTGGAGCCATCCAGTGTGGTAGGGATGGAAACAAAGAGAGATGGAATAAGCCTTTCTCAGGTAGCTAGAATCAAAGAAAAACACTTCAAATCTAGCCATAGTGATTGGATAAATATTTTAACATCAATGGACTCTTTCCAGTGGAAAATGTCTCTCCTGTACTGGAGGGCCCAGAACTAGATATACATGTAGAACTCCAAGTGTGACCTCGCCAACTCTAAGTAAAGGAGAGGGGTGACATTCTTTGATTTTCTGGTGATAGTTTGCTTAGTGCAGTGAAGAATAATATTGGCCATCTTAGCTGTAACGGCACACCAAGACTTCTAGGTCCTTTTCTGCAGAGCTGCTTTCCAGCTGTGTGACCCTCAGCATGTACTGGGGTTTTTCACTCTCAGGTACATGATTTTGTACTTCCCGTTGTTGAACTTCATGAGCTTATTTTTCTTTTTTCTTTTCTTTTTTCATTTCCCCCCCCCCTTTTTTTTAAATTTAATTTTATTTTTAAAATCCTGTTTCTCCAGCCTGTTGAGGTCTATTTGAATGGCAGCACTACTCTTTGATTTATCCATTACTCCCCACAGTTTTGTGTCATCAGTAAACTTGTTGAGGGTATACTGCACCCCATCACCAAGATCATTAATGAAAACGTTAAACAAGACTGAAACCAGCATTGATCCCTAGGGTACTCTGCTAGTCATATTGAATAGAAGGAAGGAAAGAATGATTTCAAATGACAGAAAATGTAAAAAAAAAAAAAAAAAAAAAAAAAAAAAAAACAACCTCAGAAAAAAAGTTCAAAAGTGCTAGTGCTTAAATAAGTTCAAAATCACCTTCTGTTGCATTACATCTGGAGTGAGGTGATGTGGCGGAAGTTTGGAGGAATCTCTAAATAAAAAAGGATCGTCTGTCTTCCAGGGAAGTCAGCTTCTAAGATGATTTTTCTGAAATCTGGGATCACAAGCTGGTGCTCAGCTTAAAGGACAGTATAGTTTTGTTGTGGGAGAATTAATATGAAGATGCCTGTACATAGTGCCATGTAGCAAGGACGTTCATTCTTTGGAGACTGATTAAATGAAATTCAGATGTCAATGTTTTAAAAGTCACTATGATAAAGAAACATAGGTGAACAACACAGGAAAATGAAACTATGTGGCATAAGCATCACACGTGCATTTTATGAAAGTTCTTGGAATTTTTTTGTCATTTTTGTCTCTTTTGTCATTTTATTAGACAAAAGAAAATATAATCATGGCTAAAATGGCACCAGATATGTATCTGATCTTAGCTTGCTTTATTTCATGGTAAATTAGCTTAGAATTAGTTGAGATAGACCTGTTAATAATTTAACACTCTGAGATAGTAATAGTTTTGGGATAAAGCAATCCCCAATACACTACTTGAGGAATATTCTAACCTAATAAGTTTAATTGTGTTAATTAGTAAAACTTGCATATTTACATAAGTATGTATGTGAATGTATGCCAACTCAACAGTTTCCTCTCAATTTTGTTCAGCTTCCTGAGCTTCCCAAGATTGAAGAAAATTATTTGATACCTTAGAGTGTCAATATTTCTCCATTGCACTTCATGAATTTTTGCTTTAAATATATTTTACTAGGAAGATAAAAAATTATCAATGAAACAAGGACAAAACCTGAAAATAGTCAGGTAAAGTTATATTGTTATTTCTGATTTAAGAAAATGCACTCCCCAGGGAAAATAAACTTTTAAAGACAGTACTCCAATATATTATAAAACACAGTTAGGTCTCTTACTAAGTTTAATTTAGAACGTCCTTCTTATTCCTTTGCTGTAGCACTTACAACAGAGCATTCTACTGTTCCGTTGTACATCGTACATTGTACAATCACATCCTTCCTTTTTTGAATCAGAACATTATGAATATTAGGGACAGATAACTGTATCATACCTCATGATGTATGCAAGATATTCAGTATATAAGTAGGCTAAGGACCGTTCTGTAGAAGTTTCTCTGGAAATTTTCCCAATGTAATAAAATCCTAAGGTGATTTGAAACCAGAATAGCAAGTGGTTTAGCTCCATCTATCATCTTTACAGCTGTTAGATATTTCTGAATGACTGTAAACTACAACCTAGGAATAGGGAAAATAATAATATTAATAATAATAAAATCATATTGAATATTCCCAGATAGCTGAGTTACTGTTTAGATTGCTAATCAAGAGATGATTGTAAATTAGAAGTAGTATTGGACTGGCAACTATGATTTCTGGAAATGAACTTTTATTCTCTTTTCCTGGAGCTCAAGAAGGTACAGGTAGCATGGGTAGGCTATTCCACATGCCCCAAAATATGTATGTTTTCATCTGTGGGATTATTCTGGGTTGTGCCTGCGTGCACGAAAGGAGGGGTCTGGGGTGCCTGCGAGCACAGTGGGAGGGGTCCTGGGTTCCTGGGTGGGACGTTTTGACACTATATAAGATACTGTCACACAGCAATAAATTGGCTTATGGCACAGAACGCTGGTCGTTGTGTCCATTTGTCCTGGGGCTTTCGGTCGGGTTATCCTACATATGGTGACCCCGACGTGATACGAACCCCAACTTGCAACCGGTTGGCGCGAGTTAGGCACGGCGCGAGTTAGGCGCGGTGCGTACGTGCTAGGTACGCGGGTGGCCATGGGGCCTGGAGTCGATGAGGTGGTGAGTACTGTTAAATCCTTGGCCAAGGAAGTAGGGATAACACTACGAAAGAAGGACGTACAGTCCCTCTTGTTCTGGGTGACACGCTGGAATCTGGCAAAGTCTCCTGTCCATTGCCTGAGACAGACCGTTTTAGAAACGGTGGGACGGGATTTATTTGATAGCGCCTGCATCAGGAACAAAGAGGCGCTGACTTTATTACCGACCTATGGGCCGGTGCGAGCGGTTTTGGAAAAGGTAGCCAACAAGGCATGCCTGTGGGCTACTGTGCACCGTATGCTTTTGTCCGATGGGGACAGTGAGAATAAGCAGGCTCCTATGGAGCTGCCGATAAAAAACAATCTAAAGGAAGGGTCAGAGCAGGCGAAGGAGGAGGCTCGATCGGGGGATGAAAATAATGTGGAGCAGGGAAAGAAGAGGGTGGTAAACCTTTTGTGGCCCCCCTGCGAGTTCGGTTGGATCGTGAAGGAATAGCAACACCCAGTGCCCCTCCGGCGGAAGGGAGCACAGTACATACTTCATCAGACGGGTCCTTTTGGGGGGTAAATAAGAAGGGCTCCCTTATTCTGTTCCCTGCTTGGAGTCCAGAAGGGGCAGGGGTGGCATCTGGGCAAGCGCCGGCGTTTTTGGGCTCCCTCCAGCCGCCGCTGTATGCAGCCCCCCCCGTGTTTGACCCTGGAGAGCGGGAGGGGGGGGAAGCGCGGGTGGAGTCTTTTTCGGAGAAGCCCCTACCATGGTCCGTGTGTCGTGTTCCCGTTCCGTCGGGTGCTGTGTCCCGAGAGAGAGAACGAGTGGATAGTGAGAGTTCAACAGATGAGGAGTCTCGGGATCCTCGACAGGCTACCCCGCGGCAGCCAATGCACGTCCGCGAGGAGGTGCAAAAGGCAAGAGAAAAATGGACTATTAGTGCGAGAGAATGTCTTCTCTCGGGTTGTGAAATAACGCCAAGTCCTGTGCGGATAGGGTGCTATCCTGTTTTTGCAGGGTCTCAGGGACATCAGTGGCAGCCGGTAGACTATAAGATGCTGCTACAGTTAAAAAAGGCTGTACAGGAGGGTGGATTCTCTAGCCCACAGACACAGGTTTTGTTGGATGCGGTGGCCTTGCAAGGGCCCCTGATGTTTGATTGGCAGCAGGTTGCCCGAGCCTGCCTGACAGCAGCACAGGTACCCATGTTTGAGTCTTTGCTAGAAGAGGAAGGTGAAGTGTTAATGGCGCGTGCATGGGCGAACCCCCAGGATCCTTTACATGGTATGCCTGGGGAAGCGTTGTTGGGACGGGGGAGGTGGAATACTCCACAGGAACAGCTGTTGCTGCCGCAGCCCGTGCTGATTGTCGCTGCTGATTTGGGCCGTAGAGCATTAGAGCGGATGAATGCTGTAGTCAGCCCGACTCCCAGTTATCTCCATATTCGGCAAAAACCTGAGGAACACTTTGCGCGCTTTGCAGATAGAGTGCAGACAGCTGTGGCGAGCAGTAATTTACCACCGGAAGCGCAAGATGTTGTTTTGAGAGAATGCTTAAGAACGGGAGCTCTACCTGAGTTCAAGGCCGCTCTTGCAGCGCTTCCAGCTTCTGCAAGCGCGGGCGAGCTGATTGCTCGCAGATGTGCGTTTGGCAAGGCTCAGGAGATGCAGCCTCTTGCTGCTGCCCTCAGTGAGCAGATGGTTGGGGTCACATCTGCCCTCCAGGCGTTTGCTCTCCAGATTCACCCTGGAGGTTGTTTTCGCTGCGGACAGCGTGGTCACGTAGCTCGTGATTGTTCCAAGAAAAGGGAACCTGTGATCGAAAACAGCCATGTCCGTTGTTGGGTGTGTGGGTGGCCTGGCCACCGCGCTCGCGAGTGTTCACAACGAAAAGGGGAGGTAAAAGAGGAGAAGAGGGGGGGGCTGTCGGGAAACGCCAGCGCCGGGACGAAAAGGGACCCACCGTCTCGGCCGCAAGCGTGGGTCCCAACCCCCATCGAGCAGGGGTGGACAAGTCCGCCGTCCAGTCTCGGGCCGGAAAACGATTGGTAAATACAGAAGCCTGGCTTGCAGGTGCACAGGCAGTGGAGCAAGGAGTGGAGATTCCCGTGCAGCTGCGGACTGCCACAGCTGAGCCCACTGTGTTCCCTCTGGTAACCAAAAGTGATGATGGACTCTCTAGCGCGAATTATCCCCTGATACAAGTTAGCTTTGACATGGGTTCTCGGCCAACTTTGCCTGCCCGAGTAGCTATTCAAGGTGTGAAGGATCCATTTCCACCGGTAGCCACTATAACCTTTTTAGTGGACTCCGGTGCAGATGTCACCTCCATTTCCGCCGCACACTGGCCTCAACAGTGGCCACTAGATCTGCTGCCTCGAGCGGTCAGTGGGGTGGGTGGTTTGGTGGAAGGTCATCGCAGCCGTCATCCAGTATTGATTCGCTGGGATGACGCTGGTGTCCGGCGGGAGGTGGGGCCTCTCAGACCCTACGTTCTAGCCATTCCTATATCTCTGTTAGGTCGTGATGCATTAGTGTTAGCAGGAGTATGCTGTGGGCTACCGGACCGCTCTGCTGTTTCCAACGCCATACGCTTACAACCTACGGTCTGCTGAGCCAGTACTCAACGGGACACTTCGTGGGTTGTTCCCGCCTGTTACTTGCCAGGGAAGGAAGCTGTCTACCATCCTTATCCATGCCACCGTGCAGGCAGGTATCAATCTGACACATGAAATACACTTGTCATCGGACGGCACCACACATGTGACGGAGGACGGAAAAGAAACCGATCTGCCGGTGGCGCAATTGTGCGGCTCCATTGACGTTTGGGACAAGGGGACAATAGCGGATGTGACCGTTCCGCTGTGGACAGTTAAGACCACGGTGCGCAATCAGTCAGTGGCCTGGTTGTGGGTGGGGCCACCGGGCCAAGCTCCTGCACCGGTGGACTTTTTCCCTGGGGATGTTTGGACTGTAAATAGCCATGCGACGGCCCCTTACCAATCGGTCTGCGTCGCGCATGTTTCGAACTCTGTTCATTGGCGTTTACCTAACCCCTATTGGTTGCTCTGTTCTCAGGAACGTGCTTGGAAGGTGATTCCAGCTAACACGACACTTGCTTTGTGCTCTATGGGTCTGCTATTGTGGCCGCATCACACTGTTCGCAGCCCTTGAGCAACCCGAGGAGTCTGTAACATTCCGGTGTTGTTAAAAATGAGAGATAAAAGGTCAGTTCAGTACACACAGCAAGCAAGGAGCAATCAAGAGGAAAATTTAATGATAGGGTTAATTAGAGATTTCGCAAAAATGCAGAATGTGAGTCAAGTGACCGCTTGTTTACCTATACCTAAATCCACAGGTGATTCTATACCCTGGGGTATAATCACATCACCGATACCCCAGATTGAGAAAAACAAAACAATCCAATGTGAATCAAAAACAGTCATAGAGACAGAAAGGCTGGAAGGGTTTTATAGAAAGTGTCAGATTTGCCTTTATTCTGGGTGTCAAAAGGAAAGAAATTACATATTTACGGACCTAGACAACGAGGATGGACGACTAGAAATGTGTGAGTATGATGCACCACGCACACGACAAAAGGAAAGGTTATATGGCAGTGTAAAGAAGGTAACGAGATAGGAAGATCAGAGGGTTGGGAGTCAGCATGGGCATTAAGTATACTGCAGAAATACCAATATGGAGGGAATACTCCTTGGTGTTTGCAGTGGGTAGGAAGGACGAATAATGACCAGAGTTTACTATATGAGACAGCTCAGAGGGAAACTAGTAGTCAGGAGAGGGTAAAGGCAGTCCCGTGGTGGAATTGTACACAAATATTCAATTGTGATACTGCTTTAGAAACAATATTTCTGCTCCCGGTAAAGATAGCCTTAGCCACCGGATGTGCATGCAGAGGTCTACAAGTCAACATGAGTATAACCAACCGGAATATAGCCAGCCAGACTGGTAGGGAAAAGACCTTAGTGAATTGTAAATCTTTGACTATACGAAGCATGGGACATTTTGTATGGGCCACCAGTGATAGAACTTGGACGACTCATTTAAGTTTGGATGGCCCAGTAAAAGAAATTACTTTAGGATTGCCCACCCTTTGCCCGCTTTGGAAAAAATCTCCTCTCATAGAGAGAAGGACAAAAAGAGAAGTAAGTGAAGAAGACGATGAGTGGCAGGAACCATCCACTGGGGTAAAGATAGGATGGGTGGTAGAATCGTTGTTTGCCCCGATAGCCTCCTACCACAACAGGGAGCTGATATACAATTTGATGGGGCAAGTACATAGACTGGCCAACATAACCAAAAAGGGGTTTAAGGAATTAAATATACAGTTACAAGCCACAACAAGAATGACCCTGCAGAATAGATTGGCCCTGGATATGCTTCTGTTAAAGGAACATGGTGTCTGTGGATACCTTAAAGATAAGGTTGGCCATGGTTGTATACACATTCCGAATGTAACTGCCGATGTAGAATGTGACATATCCCAAATAGCCCAGGTAGAAGGCAAAATAAAAGAAGAGCAGCGTGACGCAGAACAGAATTGGCTGGGGGCAACTCTCGAGGGGCTAGGCTTTCATCTAGAAGGATGGCTTAAATCGCTCTTACAAACAATATTGCTACTGGTAATAGTATTCATTGTGATAGGGCTAGTATATGTATGTATTAAAGCAAAAATAGATAGAAGCAGTATAATGAATCGCAGCATGCTGACCATTCTCACCAAAAATCATGAAGGGTTCCCATTGCCACCGCTTGCTCCTAGGATGGATACTTGTCCCTAAGTAGTTATGATTAAATCACGCTTAGCATAACGGGTTAAAGGGGGTACATTACTGCATAAAGAGGGGGGAGATGTGGGATTATTCTGGGTTGTGCCTGCGTGCACAAAAGGAGGGGTCTGGGGTGCCTGTGAGCACAGTGGGAGGGGTCCTGGGTTCCTGGGTGGGACGTTTTGACACTATATAAGATACTGTCACGCAGCAATAAATTGGCTTACAGCACAGAACGCTGGTCGTTGTGTCCATTTGTCCCGGGGCTTTCGGTCGGGTTATCCTACATCATCATTTTAACTTATTCTCTGATTAAATTGGGATTTATTTATTTATTTATTTATTTATTTTAAATGTAAGGCTTATTCTCAAGGTATCTAACTCAGCAAGTGTATGAGAACTATACAAGTGAAAATAATATACACAGTTACTCCGGTAAAAGAAAATGGATGACGACAATTACTTATTTAGAAGAACAAAGCAAACCACTTGTCTCAGCATGTATTTTGCATCAAACTGTAAACGTGATATATCTAGTATACCTATAGAGTTTCAAGATGCCAGTTTTATCAATTGTTATTGTTATCCTTCTAATAAATGTTATGATCGTGCCTCTTATAAATCTAAAAGCCACAGTCTCTCTTATCTTCTTTATGCATTCCTACTTATTTTTGTTTTTTTTTTTTTAAATTTTGAGTCTCCTGCAGAGATCTTGGATCTCAGAGAACAAAACATCTAAAACAAAATTTCCATAAGGCCTAAACAACAAGGTATTAGACTTAATCTTGTTCTCAAAAACTACAGTTTATATGATTACCTGCACTTGTCATAAAGATGTCTTTTCTGAACAGTTTAGGCAACTGTCAAATTCTCATGTTTCCAAATAATATTAAAACCAAGGTTTTATTGAAGATGTAAAAGAGATGTACAAGAAGAAAACAGTTTTGTTTCATTCTCTCTTATTAAAACAAACAAGCCTGAGACAGTTTATGGTATGAATTACCCTTGCCTTTCAGAGAGATGATTATTGTATTTAACAGCACATGCTAGACAGATTTTTTGTTGCATGTGGAAGAGCAACAAAAACATATGGTCATGCACAATGTAATAGTCATAACTATGAAAAAATTAAATACTAACCATTAAATACTATTTTTTTTTTTTTTATGGTTGTTAACATTTAATAGTGCATACATGTACTTCCTAACAGTTTTCAGAGGCATAACTGAGGTTATATTAATTTTCACCTGTTCCCTACAAAACTATACAAATTAACACAGACTTGGTTTGGCCCCTATTTTGAGGGTGTACTCTGTTTTGAGGAAAAAAAAAAAAAAAAAAAAAAAAAGGACTTCCACATCTTGCAAAGGTGTTTTTTGTTGTTGTTGTTGTTTTGTTTATTTTTTTATTTTATTTTTTCTGTCAAAGAGAATTCAGCAGAGCACAGCTGACATATAGTAATGAAAATATTATTTATACAGGAGGTGGTACATTGAACTGTCAGTTATCCCTCTTCAGCTAAGTTTTCTTTGTGAAGTGTTGGCCCTGGCTAACAGATAAATCTCCACTCAGTCTCCTGCTTGCTTCCCTTCACTGGAATGAGGTTCAGCAATAAGAGTAATTGCTGAAAATTCACAAGATAAATATGGTTTTATAGGTGAAGCAAAACTGTATGCAAAAACAAAGTAAAATATGTAATTTTTATTTACCACTCCCCATGGAGCAGATGTCCAATCACTTCCAAGGATTCAGGGTCTCGGCACACATGCTAGCTGCTTGGGAAAACAAACATTACACCACAGACATTGTCCTCCTCCTTCTCTTTTCCTCAAGATTTTATGTCTGAACATGACATCATACAGTATGGGATACTTTTGGTGTCTTTGGAAACTTTGGTCAGTTTTGGTCAGTTGCCCCAGCTCCGCCCCTCCCAGCCTGAATGTGCTCACTGGGGAAGCCAAGAGAGAAAAATTCAAAAAAGAGGAAACATCATAGCTGTGCAAGCACTGCTCAGCAACAGCCAAAACACTGTATTATCAGCACTGTTACCACAGAGGTATCTGCTACAGGTGGAGCCATCAACATCTGGCACCAACTGGAGTAGGTTGCTATGGCACCTGACGACTGGCTGCGACTGTGGCTGTGTCTCACAGCTACACCCACTAGAAGGTTCTCCACTTGCTGGCAGTTGCCTCAGCAACCCATATGTTGCCTGTGCTCCAGGTACAACTGCTTCCTTATGGCCAAGCTATTGCATGCTCTACAGTATCAAAGTTAACTCCTAATCTTGGTGAAGGACTTTCTGTCTCAGTGCAAAACATTCTTGTGTCTAAATATTTTTGCTTCTTTCTTTCTTTGTGGTGCTCTGGTTTGGTTTAGTTAGGTCTCATGATAGAGGACATGCATCATTCTTCTGCATTTTGAAAATCTGTGATAAATACTACTTTTTCTGCTACCATGTCTGTTGCTTATAAAAATCTGGAGAGTCCTGTTCAATTTTCAAAAGACCTGTAGGAAGCACCTGGCAATGAAGATTGTATAGAATCGAAGACCTGTTTTTAGTTTGCTTGTTTCCCTTTTCCCCTTTCCCTTTTCCCCTTTCTCTTTACCCCTTTCCCTTTCCCCCTTTTCCTTTTCCCCATTCTTCTTTCCCCTTTCCCCTTTCCTTTTCTCATCTTCCTCTTGACTTGCTTTGCCTCATTTTTAAAAATGTAAATACATTATTATAGATACATTTAAAGCATTTGATTTTCTAGATTTCAGAAAACTGTAAAAGTGACAGCAAAAGGAGAAATTGTCCCACACCATTGGCTTTTCTTTCAGATTTCAATTAAATATTTTATGGATTTGAAATTATTATCAATTTTATATTGCTATTATATATACTATTAATTAATTAATTATCATCTATTGTTCATAGGAGGTATTTCAGGAATTTCTCTTTTGCTATTTTACACTCATCATAAACTTGTTTCAAAAATACAGGTATTAAATTTCTTTTTTATTTTTTAATTTTTATGTTTTCATTCTGTAAAAAATCCTCCAGCTACATGATTAAATAGCCTTTAATAAAGACCTAATGGTTTTAACTAGTTATTACCATTTTGCATTTTTCTACTGGGAGATTAAGCTTCATTTTATCTTCCTTTATTGCCAACTAAACATCATCCAATATTTCCTGTGTTTCTTCTACAAGCTGAAATCCCATGTGAAAATAAAAAGAACTGTATATTAAAATGCACCTAGAATTATTAACAACTAAAATATGAAATATCTGAAAAAGATATTGTAATTATTCCTAAACAAGATATTTTAAAATAAAAATATGCCCACAATAGTACTTAACCCCTGTACTCCCAGATTCCTGGCCTATTGTTTTAAAATGTATGTTCAGACTACTATAAGCATGCACTCCAACAATGCTGTTATAAAAACAATTGGCCACACTAAAATGTTTTATATATAAATGCTAAAACTTCAGTTTATATTGAGCTTAAATTGTTGGATATACCTTCAAAATACTTTTGCCTTATGTTAATCATAGAATCATAGAATAGCTTGTATTGGGAGGAATCTAAAAGATTAACTAATTCATCTAATTCCAATAATCTGACATTTAATCTTAGTTACAGGATATATCTGAGTCTCTGGTTCTCCAAGAAAAGTCTAGCTCCAGGATTTCTGCAAGAAAACAAAACAAAACCTGTCACAGATATTAAATTTAATAAAGGTATATATTTTATTTTTTACAGTCATTGATTCATCTGGAAATTTTAAGAAGATTTAACTGCAACTTGAATGTCTATGCCATATATCAGAAGACAATTGAATTCCTCTAAACTAAATGAAATCCTTGATTGGCCAAAACCCTTGGGTTTTTCAGTATTTTTTAGTACTTTTTGGTCCATCTTCTAACTTTTTCAATCCATGATCATCTATACGTTTTTATGTGCATGTGTATTATTTCAATTTTATGCCGCATTTAGACATTACTGATTGTGTTTTCTATGAGTACAATACAAATACTCTTGTCCAAGTACATGGTGTTATTTTTCACAGGATATTCACATTCCTGTATCAAAACACATAATATGCTAAACTTCAAAAACTTGCATGTAATAATCCTGAGTTACTGTTAAAGATATACAGATATATGGTGAAAGCACAGTGTGTTTCTCAAAAAAAAAAAAAAAAAAAAAAAAAAAAAAAAAAAAGTAGTAAATATAACAGCTCTAAGAATTGCTGAACTTCAAGCCATGTCTGGCCAGACAATACAAATCAGTTGCCAAATAACCAATGGATCCACTTATAATCAGCTGAATGAAATTAAGACAGTTGGTTCTACCAGACCACAAAATTATAATACTGATTGTACCAAAATAACTGAATCAAATTTTGATTGCTGGTGCAATTTTACTTTCACCAAACCCATAATTGTGTACTGTCTTTGGGGTTACAGAGGCACAGGATTACTATTTGAATTTATGATTAATACAGAAACATCTTCATCGACTGCAAAGGATAAGAAGCCTCTGCCCCTGCAGATATTCAAAAATGAACCAACTCGGCCTCCCATTCTCTAACTCCTTCCATATTCAACAGAGGTCCTCACATAATTAAAAATGTGGGACAAAAACAAATTCTCTTGAACCCTAGTTGGTCCCTAAAAAGGGTAGAGCTAGTGCTGCACATTAATATATCCAAAATCAACTAAAAATGTACCACCCTTTTGAGAACTGCTTACACCAGCTGATTAGCATAGTTACATGGACGTTCTCTGAAACAATCTCGGTGCATGCCATGGGATGCAACATGGTTATTGGGAACAGGATTAGGCATATTAAATAGCACGGATGCTGAGGTCCTAATGAGTAGAATAACTTTTACTACAGATGACCTAAGGAAACTGGAACAACCATCCTTATTGGCCTTAGGAGCAAATCAATGGCTTCTATCATATGTTTTACCCCATTGGGAACAAATTGAGGAAAATGATCATCTATTAATTGTAAATGCCCTTGGAAAAAACTCAAGGCAACACATCCCTTGCCTTGAGCTGCATCCAAGCGCAGTTATGGATAAAATCTGTAGCAGCAGCTATCATTAGAGAAGGAGAAGGAGGAACTTTGCCCACTGAAATTCAAAAATTGATTTGGGATAATGCTTCAGAATTTGAAAAGGAGTTTCAAGCATGGTGACAATTAGTCAACTTTATCTATTATGCAGAAAATGATAAAATTGTTGTCTTTATACTTACTATAAGTAATGCCACTGTATACAATGTATATCCAATCATTGCATTAGGCCTCAATCATAATGGAATTATACTTTATCCTAAGGAGCATAAAGTATGGGCCCATCAAAAGGGAGGAAAGTGGCAAACAACTGATGTGAATGCATGCATTGTGTGTATACAAAAAGGCTTCATCTGTGAAAGTAACACGCTGGAAGCCCAAGACATTTGTCTTGACACTGAACAAAATATTTGCCAATTTGAGATACATCTTAATTAAACCCTTGAAACTGTACTTGTATATATTGGGAAAGGTTGTGTTTGCATAGGAACCCATTGTGATCCTATTGTCATAGATAATACAATTGTAGATACCAGTAATCACTCTAATGTTTGTGTTTGTAATTTTACCAAAATTCTACGATGTGATTTTAGTTACGCAGCTCCTGTAACCTCTTGTCAACTTATTGTATCTAATTATATTCTGCTTCATGATCTGCAGCCTACTCCTATTGGAATGAACCTCACCTTGTTGAAGAAATTTCTGGTACATGAGGACTTGACGTGGCTGATGACACAAGTTCGAGAAAATGGACAAAAGACTCTGATTACTGTCCATCATGACGTACAAGAAATACATCGAGTGATGGAAAGAGTAAAGAGAGATGAAAGACACTGTTGGTGGGACGCTTTGTTTGGATGGTCACCAGCTGCCATGGGAATCTTTAACAAGATGCTTCACCCTGTTCTGTTAATACTCACTGTATTATGCTTTATATTGACAATTAGTTTGTACATTAAACTTTGGCTTGTGGTGAAATGTTTATCATCCTTACATAATGTAAATACACTCAATAAACCTTGTCCCAAGAATGTATGTGATATCCCCAACATATTCCAAATGTTGTGATGCTTGAGTGACTATAGTCACAGGGTGGATTATGTGGTGCAATTACTTAAGTAACTAGGAAAATAAAACTAACATTCATATTTTAAAGTAAATGTACAGCATTGAAGAGGTTTTCAGGGTAGGGCGTAACTGCATTACCTGAGTGTTCCCTAGGCTTCCAACCTTAGATGCTATCGTGCTGGGGGAACCTGGTGTGCTCATTCTAAGGAACAGTACAGAGCATAGAGTGGAGTGGAGACTCCATGGCTAGGCTCTGTGACCAGGTGGGGACTCGATTATTCTTGTGCACACTGAGACCAATAAGCTGCACTTTTTGCTACCCTCAATCAAGGACCTGTCATGTCTTGACAAATGCTGTACCCTAGTGTACTTTTGCTCATTATAATATCATTATGATAT
Organism: Aythya fuligula; assembly: GCF_009819795.1. NCBI lineage: Eukaryota > Metazoa > Chordata > Aves > Anseriformes > Anatidae > Aythya > Aythya fuligula. Next base: position 46,677,527 of record NC_045593.1, read on the forward strand.
CAAAACACACCTCCACCCCAAAAGCTACCCGCCTCCAAGGTGCAACCACCCCTCACTGGGTATGTGCTCTGAATTTCTCGGAGCCTATTACTTGAAATGGAGACGGGAGAACTTCTCACTGATCATAATTAAGATATGCTTGACTAGAATCACTCAAGCTCCACATGAAAGATAGAAAATAATATAAATTGACCTAAGAGGGAGGGGATGTCAGGGAAGGTACCATTGTCAAGATACCACTGTCAGGGGAGACACCATCCTGAGGACCTCCTGACTCCTGGGATCAGTTGACAGGCTGTGCCTCTCTTCCTCCCCCCCCCTCCCACCCCACCCCATTGTGATGCCTTTGGGTGAGATTTGAACACTTGGTTATACTGTGTGTCCCTGTGGAAACTTAGAAATCTCTATAGAGTCTTTGTGTCTTTTAACATGTTAATTTCCAGGCTGAGCACCTTTGTCATCTGTGTATTTCATGCATGCTAGCTTGCTTTTGCAAGATAGTAACTATCGCCGGCAATCCAAAGAACCTGTGTACCTGTCGCTGTAATAAATTGCACTTGATTACATTGTTCCTACTCATGACGGTTCTCATTAAACGCGACTAGAGTAAGGGTGGTTATATGTTATTGGTGAATCCGTGACTGGTAGTTCAGTGTTCTGAAACAACCAGACCCCTAACGGTTAATGCGTTATTGGTGAATCTGTGATTGTGATAGTTCAGTACCCTGAGTCTGACTGGACCCATAACGGTTAATTGGCTACACCCCTTAACGCGACACATGGGTTGCATGGGGACAGCCTGTTTCAGAATGGACCTCTCCACCGGCCACAGGGGAACTTCATCTCTGGTACCTGGAGCACCTCCTTTCCCTCCTTTTTCACTGACCTTGGTGTCTGCAGGATTGTTTCTCAAAAATAAAAATAAAAATAAAAATAAATAAAAATAATGAAATAATGAAATTAAAAAAAAAGTGCAGCACTGTTGCTTGGCTCTGTCCAGCAGTGGGTTCCTTTTGGAGACGTCTGGATCTAACATGGGGAAGCTTCTGGACTCTTCTCACAGAGGCGACCCCTGCAGGCCCTCAGCTAGCAAGCCCTTGCCACATGGAGCCAATACACATAGAAAGAAAAAGTAACATTTCCCCTGATGGTACGACAAGTATACCCAACAACTAGAACAAATTTTCTTTCAAGTAGAAGCAGCTAATTTCATTCAGTCCATAAAGCAATCTCTATTACCATGTTATAAGGTGAGCAAATCTCTTTATTTTGTGGGGGACAGCAAGTTTTATTATATATGTATTATGCAGTGCAATTATATACTGAAAAAATGTATATATTTTGCAACATATCTGTAAAATGTCATGTTATTTTCTTATTCAAGGTAAAAAACAAACAAACAAACAAAAAAAACATATGTCTCTCCCCATGAAAAATCTGAGCAGATTGAATCTGAGATGTGAGCATTCACACTTATGATGGCATAGTTGATGTTAGATGACTAAAATTCATAGATGTATGTTTCTATCATCACATAAAATCCAAGTATTAACTCAATAAAAGAATTATCTGGTTATGATTCATGTAAAGATTTTATCTATATTAAATGATACAGAAAAAAATCAAACTGTATATTCACAGAATCACAGAGTGGCCAAGGTTGGAAGGGACCTACAAAGATTATCTAGTCCAATGCCCCTGCTGAGCAGAATCACCTAGAGCACACACGTTGTGCAGGATGGCACCCAGCTGGGTTTTGAATATCTCTAAAGAAGGAGACTCTACAACCTCCTACAGAGAGACAGAGATTGGTTCCACCAAAAGTAAAAAAGATTAATTTACCTAGCTGCTTAAATCCAAAATTCAGATCTTTCACACCTTTGCTTACATAATCTAACGATGTCTAACACTCAAAGACATTTGTGTTTCTGAAATGACAGGTCTTATGAAATTAAATGCCATTTTTCTGGTAAGTGCTGTAGTCTTAATCCTGCTGCTGAGACTAGATTTACAGTTAGCCTTAAAAACCTGATGCAGACACATATTTAAGGCATTTTTCAGGGACCTGTTACCTTGCTAATTTTCTCAGTACTCTACAGAAGAGTGGATGGCTTTTAATTGACTGCCTGAAATAATGATCCCACAGAGAGTCAGACTTTGGAAGCTGAATTCCCCAACTCCTCTTTCCATTCATTATCTCTTCTTCATATTTAGCTAGTAGATTGAAGTAATCAAATTTGATTAAAACATAACGAAATATTGAAAATAATAAACATAAATACAAATGAAGATATTGACAATCATTTAGTACATTGACAGTTTATAACACTTATGAAAACTTCAGTAATGCTATATTTGAAAGAAATATCAAATATGGGGTATTTCCTATAGATTAAGAAAGTACTTCTAATAAGTGTTATGTAATGGACAAAAGGAATAAGTCATGTCTTTGTAGGCAAAAAGACAAAAGGAACCAAAAGTTCCAAGCAAACACTTTTCACGGAATCACAGAATCATCTGGGTTAGAAGAGACCTCCAAGATTACTTAGACCAGCCTCTGACCTAACATTAACAAGTCCTCCACTAAACCATATCACCAAGCTCTACACCTAAACATCTTTTAAAGACCTCCAGGGATAGTGACAACCACTCCCCTGAGCAGCCTATTCTAATGTCTAACAACCCTTTCAGTAAAGAAGTTCTTCCTAATATCCAACCTAAACCTCCCTTGGTACAACTTTAGCCCGTTCCCCCTCATCCTGTCACCAGGCATGTGGGAGTATAGACCAATCCACACCTTGTTGCAGCCTCCTTTAAGGTATCTATAGAGAGCGATAAAGTCGCCCCTGAGCCTTCCCTTTTCCAGATGGAACAATCCCAGCTCCCTCAGCCATAAGACTTGTTCTCCAGACTCTTCACCAGCTTCGTTGCCCTTCTCTGGACTCACTCGAGCACCTCCATGTCCTTCTTGTAGCAAGGGGCCCAAAGCTGAACACAGTACTTGAGGTGTGGACTCACCAGAGCTGAGTACAGGGGGACAATCACTTCCCTAGCCCTGCTGGCCATACTGTTTCTTATGCAAGCCAGGATGCTGTTGGCCTTCTTGGCCACCTGAGCACACTGCTGGCTCATATTCAGCCAACTATCAACCAATACTCCCAGGTTCTTCTCTGACAGGTAGCTTTCCAACCACTCATCTCCCAGCCTGTAGCTCTGCTTGGGGTTGTTGTGCCCCAGTTGCAAGATCCGCCACTTGGCCTTGTTGAACTTCATACAGTTGGCCTCAGCCCATCAGTCCAGCCTATCCAGATTCTCCTGCAGAGCCTTCCTACCCTAGAGCAGATCGACATACATGGTGTCATCTGCAAACTTACTGAGGGTGCACTCGATCCCCTCATCAAGATCATCGATAAAGATATTAAAGAGAACTGGCTCTAGTGGGACTCCACTAGTGACCAGCCTACGACTAACTTTAACTCCATTCACCATGACTGTTTGGGCCTGGCTACCCCACCAGTTTTTAACCCAATGAAGAGTGTGCCAGTCCAAACCACAAGCAGACAGTTTCTTGAGGAGAATGCTGTGGGAAACAGTGTCAAAAGCCTTACTGAAGTCAAGGTAGACCACATCCATAGCCTTTCCCTCATCTATCAACACATCACTTTGTCATAGAAGGAGATCAGGTTTGTCAAGCAGGACCTGCCTTTCATTTTGCACAGATGCTTCCCATATTTTACCATAGGTGGAAAGGTTTTTTTTTTTTCTTTTTTTCTTTTTTTCTTTTTTTTTTTTTTTTCTGGTATTTCTCTTTTCTAATAAGAAGTACATGTACATTCATACTCTCATTTACAAACCACACATAAGAAAGAACTAAAAAGTAAAACATGTTAAAGTGAAAATTGCAGATTTAACTTTCTGTTCTATTAGACATTAAGTCTTATTATAGGATATTAATTGACCTCAACTGGTTTACTGCTGACTTTGAGGGCCATCAGGGAGTGTGAGCGAGAGATAGACTTGTGGAGTAACTCCCTGCAGGGCCTCAAGGGGAGGTACCGAGGTGAGACTCCTCAAATGGGGGTGGACCCCCTGCCCTGTAGCCGTCGGGCAGAGGGAGGGGATTTGGGAGCTGAGGAGGAATGGAAACAGGTCCCTGCTCGACATCGCAGGCGACGCCCTCCCCTTCCGGCCCCGCTTTCCCAGGTGCCCTTACATAACAGGTTTGAGGCCCTGGAGCTCGACAGACCAGTAGCTGAGGAAGAGGTAGCAAATGTTCCCAGGAGGATGCCTAGGGCGAGGAGGTCGACTCCACGCCTCAGGACTGCCTCCATCAAGAAAGACAGGAGGGTTATTGTTGTTGGAGACTCGATTCTTAGGGAAACAGAGGGCCCTATTTGTCGGCCTGACCCTACCCGTAGGGAAGTCTGCTGTCTCCCTGGTGCCAGGGTCAGGGACGTTGCCAGGAAGCTTCCCAACCTGATACGCCCCTCTGACTATTACCCTCTTTTGATAGTCCAGGCGGGCAGTGACAACATCGAAGAGAGAAGCCTCAAGGCTATCAAAAGAGACTTTAGGGGACTGGGTCGGTTAGTGGATGGAGCGGGAGTGCAGGTGGTGTTTTCGTCCATCCCTATGGTGGCAGGGAGGGGTTCAGGTAGGACACGGAAAGCCCACCTGTTAAACACGTGGCTCCGGGACTGGTGCCAACGCAGAAATCTTGTTTTTTTTTGATCATGGGGCACTTTACTCAGCACCTGGCCTGATGGCCGCAGACGGGTCCCTATCTTTTAGGGGAAAAAGGATCCTGGGCCAGGAGCTGGCAGGGCTCCTTGAGAGGGCTTTAAACTAGGAAGGAAGGGGGATGGGGCTGAAGCTAGGATTGTTGGGGCTGTGCCAGGGGGAACAATGGCAAGGCCGGGGGATAAGGCAATGGCCCAGCTGAAGTGCATCTACACCAATGCACGCAACATGGGTAACAAACAGGAGGAGCTGGAAGCCATCGTGCGGCAGGCAGGCTACGACTTGGTTGCCATCACGGAGACGTGGTGGGACCAGTCTCATGACTGGAGTGCTGCAATGCCTGGCTATAAGCTCTATAGAAGGGACAGGCAGCATAGAAGGGGTGGTGGTGTGGCTCTCTATATTAGAGAGTCTTTTGAGGTTGTAGAACTCGAGGCTGGGAATGACAAGGTCGAGTCCCTTTGGGTTAGGATCGGCAGGGACAACAAGGCTAGTGTCCTGGTCGGGGTCTGTTATAGACCGCCGAACCAGGATGAGGAGACGGATGAGGAATTCTACAGGCAGCTGACAGAAGTTGCAAAATCTTCAGCGCTTGTACTCGTGGGGGACTTCGACTTCCCTGACATATCCTGGAAGCACAACACAGCCCAGAGAAAGCAGTCTAGGAGGTTTCTGGAGAGCGTGGAAGATAGCTTCCTGATGCAGCTGGTTAGTGAACCTACCAGGGGTGGTGCCCCGCTAGACCTTCTCTTCACAAACAGAGAAGGATTGGTGGAGGATGTGATTGTCGGGAGCTGTCTTGAGCAAAGTGACCACGAAATGGTGGAGTTCACTATTCTTGGCGAGGCCAGGAAGGGGACCAGTAAAACCGCTGTATTGGACTTTCGGAGGGCTGACTTTGAGCTGCTCAGGGCACTGGCTGGTGGAGTCCCTTGGGAGGCGGTTCTGAAGGGCAGAGGGGTTCAGGAAGGCTGGGCGCTCTTCAAGAGGGAAATCTTAATGGCGCAGGAACGGTCTGTCCCCACGTGCCCAAAGACGAGCTGGCAGGGAAGAAGACCAGCCTGGCTCAACAGAGAATTGTGGCTTGAGCTTAGGAGAAAAAAGAGGGTTTATAAGCTTTGGAAAAGTGGGCAGGCCACTAGGGAGGACTTTAAAGATGTAGCGAGGCTGTGCAGGGACAAAATTAGGAAGGCCAAAGCTCATCTGGAGCTCAATCTGGCTACTGCCGTTAAAGATAACAAAAAACGTTTCTATAAATACATCAAAACAAAAAGGAGGACTAAGGAGAATCTCCATCCTTTACTGGATGCGGGGGGAAACTTAGTTACAAGAGATGCGGAAAAGGCAGAGGTGCTCAATGCCTTCTTTGCCTCAGTCTTTAGTGGCAATACCGGTTGTTCTCTGGATACTCAGTACCCTGAGCTGGTGGAAGGGGATGGGGAGCAGGATGTGGCCCTCACTATCCATGAAGAACTGGTTGGTGACCTGCTACGGCACTTAGATGTGCACAAGTCAATGGGGCCGGATGGGATCCACCCAAGGGTACTGAGGGAACTGGCAGAGGAGCTGGCCAAGCCTATGTCCATCATTTATCAGCAGTCCTGGCTATCGGGGGAGGTCCCAATCGACTGGCGGCTAGCAAACGTGATGCCCATCTACAAGAAGAGCCGGAGGGCAGACCCGGGAAACTACAGGCCTGTCAGTTTGACCTCAGTACCAGGGAAGCTCATGAAGCAGATCCTCCTGAGAGTCATCACGCAGCACTTGCAGGGCAAGCAGGCGATCAGGCCCAGTCAGCATGGGTTTATGAAAGGCAGATCCTGCTTGACGAACCTGATCTCCTTCTATGACAAAGTGACGTGCTGGGTGGACGAGGGAAAGGCTGTGGATGTGGTCCACCTTGACTTCAGCAAGGCTTTTGACACCGTCTCCCACAGCATTCTCCTCAAGAAACTGGCTGCTCTTGGCTTGGACTGGCGCACGCTTCGTTGGGTTAGAAACTGGCTGGATAGCCGGGCCCAAAGAGTCGTGGTGAATGGAGTCAAGTCCAGTTGGAGGCCAGTCACTAGTGGCGTTCCCCAGCGCTCGGTCCTCTTTAATATCTTCATTGATGATCTGGACGAGGGCATCAAGTGCACCCTCAGTAAGTTCGCAGATGACACCAAGTTAGGTGCGTGTGTCGATCTACTTGAGGGTAGGAAAGCTCTGCAGGAGGATCTGGATAGGCTGCACCGATGGGCTGAGGTCAACTGCATGAAGTTCAACAAGGCCAAGTGCCGGGTCCTGCAGCTGGGGCGCAATAACCCCAAGCAGAGCTACAGGCTGGGAGAGGAATGGTTGGAGAGCTGCCAGGCAGAGAAGGACCCAGGAGTGATGGTGGATAGTCGGCTGAATATGAGCCAGCAGTGTGCTCAGGTGGCCAAGAAGGCCAACGGCATCCTGGCTTGTATCAGGAACGGTGTGACCAGCAGGGCTAGGGAGGTGATCGTCCCCCTGTACTCAGCTCTGGTGAGGCCGCACCTCGAGTACTGTGTTCAGTTTTGGGCCCCTCGCTACAAGAAGGACATCGAGGTGCTTGAGCGGGTGCAGAGAAGGGCGACGAAGCTGGTGAGGGGCCTGGAGAACAAGTCCTCCGAGGAGCGGCTGAGGGAGCTGGGCTTGTTCAGCCTGGAGAAGAGGAGGCTCAGGGGCGACCTTATCGCTCTCTCTGGGTACCTCAAGGGAGGCTTTAGCGAGGTGGGGGTTGGCCTGTTCTCCCACGTGCCTGGTGACAGGACGAGGGGGAATGGGCTTAAGTTGCACCAGGGGAGTTTTAGGTTGGATGTTAGGCAGAACTTCTTCACTGAAAGGGTTGTGAGGCATTGGAACAGGCTGCCCAGGGAAGTGGTTGAGTCACCATCCCTGGAAGTCTTTAAAAGACGTTTAGATGTAGAGCTTAGGGATATGGTTTATTGGGGACTGCTAGCGTTAGGTCAGAGGTTGGACTCGATGATCTTGAGGTCTCTTCCAACCTAGAAATTCTGTGATTCTGTGATTCTTTAGAGTGAATGTCTAAAACCTTATTACAATATTAAAGAGTACAATTGATCTTCTAGGTTCTACCTTCCAATATACAAATGTGCTATTGGAGCATGAATTACATTTTAAAAAGAAACTTTGACTTCTTTATGTGTGATGTATCCAATACAATGCCTGGAAAATAGTTCTTTGCGAATGGTTTGTTTGTTTGTTTATTTATTTATTTATGTGGTAGTCAAATTAGGAGCAGCCAGCTAGAAATTTGCAGTGCTGTTTAGCACATCGGTGTTGACAGAGGTAATGAAGAACAGAATTCTGATGAGCTCAGATCTGCCAACATTCAGTTTTTCTTGACAAACTTGTTAGCAAATGTAAGTCATGCCAAAAGGCAGGATGAGAAGAAAACATTTAGATAAGGTGTTAAGAAACAAAAACTAATAATAATAATAATAATAACAACAATAACAATAATAACAATAATAATAATAAGAAACAACTATAATAATAATAATAAAAACATAAAAAAATGTGTTTCTGAAAATTGAAAACAAACCAAACCAGAACAAACAAACAAACAAAAAACTGACAAAATCCACGAAATAATTGAGGAAAAATTAAAAATAAAATAAAATGAGAATTTTAACCTGTGCAGGAAGAATGTTGCTTCATAGCACAAAGACCATGCTTAATTGTCCTTGTAATAACTTCCATTGGGTAGTTCTAACTCAATTAAAATATACCTGTGTACAGGGAATACAAATAATCGCCCAATGAATAGTTCAAGACACCTAAATTCAGCAGTAGAACAGTACAGAGAAAACCAAACCACAAAGCAAAGCAAAATAAAACAAAACAAAATCCTAAACAATAGAAAATCTTAACAGAAAGTAGGATTATGTATTTTATATCTACATATCTTAACTCTATATAGAGAGATATATACTATACCATGAATACTCCTTAGATGATCCTTCAAGGATATGTTAAGTCTTAAGTAGATATATTGACCTGAATTTGACTGGTGCTCTATGTGAATATATTAAGGGTGTGTCATGTCTTTCATAATCTGACAAGATCTCATGAAGCATTTACCAAGCATGACAATTTAGAGATGTGAAAACTACTATTGGTAGGATGTGTTGTATTTACAGACATAGATTTTTTTAGTTCTGGATCTGGGCTGGCTCAGAATTTCCAAGATGAACCTTTAAAAAAATTCAGAGAGAAAATGATCAATGTAGGTTATTTCTATAATAATCTTATATTAATAGGATTTATGAATCTCTGTTCATATAAAGGTAATTATATATATATATATATATTGTGTGTGTGTGTGTGTGTGTGTGAGGGTGGTGCTGTGTCATCTATGACTAAGTACAATTTTCTGCACAAAATTCAGTACAATTTGCAGAAAAATATGACCAAAGCAGCAGCACTTACTACGAGTGGTTACAAATACAATAAGATGCAGTTACAAGAGCAACTGCATCTTATAAATGAACTTTAGGACTTGTTTCATCTTATATTTTAACTTGCTGGCAAAGTTGCAAATTGTCATTGCTGTTGTTGGCTTTTGTTTTCTAAATGCTATAGAATCTCCTTCCTGTTCTACAACAACAAACAAATGCATTGTGCTGTTTTACTATTTGACAGTCTCAGATAAAGTAAAAGATCAATATTTTCTACTTAACAGTATTTATTAAAAAAAAAATGTCTGGGAGAGACAATCTGCAGCCAATAACACAGGCTTAGGTGAGTAATCAGTGGAGTAACATTTTTATTTGCGATTGCAATGGTGGGTGTTCTGCAAGAAGGAGCACACAACAGAAGTATATCATAACCTTATATCCCCTATTACCCAGTGCTTGATTACTCCACTGTCTCCTTATTGGTTGAGTTCTACAGGTTCATAACCTTAACTCCTGTTAGTATACCATATATGTACAATTTTATTTGACCAACCTTTAATTTTATATATATATATATATTTTTATATATATATATATTTATATATATATTATATATATATATATATATATATATTTTTTTTTTTTTTTTTCCCATTTCTTTCTATGTTTTCTTCTCTTATGACAGGAGGGTCCTGTGATTTTTTGTTTTTGCTGATTCTGCAACTTCTTGACTTTTTTTCTCTTATCCATACTCCTTATTTTGGGACAGTGGGGTCTTCCACTCTCCCTTTAACATAACCCCCACTGTTATGCCACTTATGCCTGCACAATCACTTTTGAATTTTCAAGATTACTGGAATTTTCCACCGCAAAACCACAACTTTATTTCTCACATGTCCTTGCATAAAGAAGTTTATCAATAAATGAAAACACATTTAAATTCCATTAGTAGTAGGAATTTTGCATATAGATTTCATGGCTGAAGAAAGAAAGAGAAGGCATGCAAATGAATCTTTACTTCCATTGAGATCAATGATGTAAGTGAATATTTGTTATTCGCACTTTAATCTGGGACTGATATTTTAGTTATATGAAAAGATTTATTATACTTCAGAATACACATAAATATTCTTTAAAGATTTGCTTCTGGTTCTTTAAAGATTTACATTTACTAATAATTCTCTCCAATCTGAATAATGCTTTGTAGATTGATTAGTTCTATGAAAATCCAGGAAAGAATTCTAAGCTACTTTACTTGCAGTATCAGAGCCAATGTCTCTTAACTCATTCGCAATGGACCTGTGCTTCTATGATTTGATACAAGACCTAGCATTGAAGCCTAATGTACTATTCCTTCAATACAGACAAAATGTACGTTTTTCTCAAAGCCCATATGTATACACATAAATGTGTCCAGAATGTTAAATGAGTGGGAAATATCAGAAAAAATATCTTTACATTCTTACTGTGAATACTTATTATTATACGAATAATAAAATATATTTTGCTCTCCCATTGGGTTCACATCATTCTCTCATAAAATAAATAAATAATGTGGAGTTTTCTTCTGCTTTTTATTTCAAGTCTTAACTCTAAAATATGTAGGCAATCCTACTTTTTGTTAAATTGTTCACAAAAATTGAAAAAAGTGATCCAAAATCTCAGTATGTTCTTTCCATTGCCATTATAATTTCTGAAAATGTTTACTCTTTTTTTTTTTTTTTTTTTTTTTTTTTTTTTTTTTTTTTGGTTAGCATTTTTATTTTTAATTAACCTTTCCAGAAACTCCAAAACCCTTGATCTTGAACATCAGGTTCAGGTTTCTGTGAAAGTTCCAGTTTGAATAGATTAAGTATGCCAAAACTTCAGTGGCATATTTGGTAAGCTCAATTACAGAGAACATTTTTTTTCTGCTCTGCTTATTCATATAAATATATACTTACAGATTCATAGAATTTTATGTAGATGTTACTTTCATACATGAAAATATTATCAGAGTGATTTGGATTTTAAAATCTTAGACTTGAATTTCAGTGTTTCAACTTTTGTGGTGTAAACTTCATCTGTTTTAGACACAGGTCAGAAATGGACTTCGTGACTCATTTGAAATTCTCTGGCTATGTAAGGACAATGTCTTATATGCTGAGCTGCACATAGAATTTGCTGTAATCCTAACACAATAATGCTTCAAATTGGAAAGCATCTAGACATAGTTAAAATGCACAGGTAGTGCAATATCTGTGCATTCATTGTGGAGTAATTGCCTAAAAGGAAAATTAAACTAATATTCACCTTTTAAAGAAAATGTACAGCATTGAAAAAGCTTTCAGGGTGGAGGGTAGCTTCATTGTATAAGCATTCCCTAGGTTTCCAACCTTAGATCATAGTACACTATTGGAACCTGGTGTGCTGACTCTAAGGAAGCGTACAGAGTGTAGAGTGCAGCGGAGACACCAAGGTTAGGCTCTGTGTCAAGATGGGGACTTGATTTTACTTGTGCACATCAAGACCAATGAGCTATATATTTGCTACCTTGAGCAAATGACCTGTTATGTTTCTGACTAAATGTTGTACTCTAGTGAACTTTTACTCATTATAATATGAAATCATAGAATCATAGAATCATAGAATATCCCGAGTTTGAAGGGACTCTTAAGGATCTTTGAGTCCAACTCCTGTCAGCACACAGGTCTACCCAAAATTTTAGACCATGTTACTAAGTGCACAGTCCAATTGCTTCTTAAATTCAGACAGGTTTGGTGCAGTGACTAGTTCCCTGGGAAGCCTATTCCAGTGTGCAACTACCCTTTCAGTGAAGAACCTCTTCATCAACTGCAACCACTCCTCACTGAGCACATGCTCTGAATTTCTTGGAGCCTATAGCTTTAAACAAAAGTGAGAAAACTTTTTACCAATAATAACCAAGTGTTGGATATCCCGACCGAAACCCCGGGACAAACGGACAAGACGACCAGCGTTCTGTGCTGTAAGCCAATTTATTACTGCGCAACATCGTCTTATATAATGTCAAAGTGTCCCGCCCCAGAACCCAGGACCCCACCCACTGTGCTTGTAGGCAAACCCCTCCCTTCGTGCATGCAGGCACAACCCAGAATAATCCCACACCAACCTATGCTTGACTAGAGCTCCACCTAAAAGATAGAAAATAATATAAATTGGCTTAAGAGAAAGGGGTTAGTAGAGAAGATACCAGCACAAAGGATACCTTCTGACTTCCGGGATCAGTCAACAGGCTGAACCTCTCTTTCCCCCACAATGGGATGCTGTGGGGTAAGATTTGAACACTTGGTTATACCAGGTGTCTCAGCAAATACTTACAAATGTCTAGAGTCTTTGTGCCTTTTAATGTGTTGATAGCCAGGCTGTGTACTTGTGTATTTCATGCATGCTAGCTCGCTTTTGCAGACAGTAAATTATCACCTGCAATCCAAATAACCTGTGTACCTGTTGCTGTAATAAATTGCACTTAACTGCATTGTTCGTAGCTGTGATAGTTCTCATTGAACGTGACTAGAGTAAGGGCGATTACCCGTTACTGGTGAGTTCAGTGCTCTGAATCCGACCAGACCCATATCGCTTAATGCATCGGTAATGTGAATCTGTGATTGTGATAGTTCAGTACCCTGAATCCAACTGGGCCCATAATGGTTAATTGACTACAGCCCTTAACACAATATTTACTTGACTTTGTTTATGACTTCTGCCTTTTCTTCAAAAGCAATAATGTAATGGAAAGATCACATGTAATCTAGGACTAAAAGATCACATGTAACCTAGGACTAAAAGTCAGCAATGACCACAATTGTACTATTTTTCATAGCTGTACAGCTATGTGTTGAAGAAAATTTATAAAGTATTTATCCAGAATCTCTCCTTGTTTACTGCAGTATATCGTAAAGTATTTCTTTGATTAGAAATACATACTGGGAGGATGTTGTTGCTTCAGATAAGGTCTTAAATGTTTTTCCAAAGGATCTTTGTGACACTAAAAAGATTATTTAAACCGTAATTATTTTAATTAAATCTTTCTTTGCATAAACATTTTTTTCATGTTTTTATAATTTGCCATATACTGTTAACAAAGCCCAGGCTATTTTGTATTCCATTTCATATTCAGCTATGACTGATTAGTTCAATAACATTGCAGGATCATGCATATACATTGACATATTTTTCATCATTCTCTCTTCAGATCTGGCAAGTTTTGTCTGGAGGTAGACGATCTTAACTAATGAGGTGTACATTTCTTTGTGTAAATCAAGGAAAAACAGCAGCAGCAGCAACAACAACAAAAACATAATGACAAAACAAACACACAAACAAGCAAAAAGAGCTTCTTTAATCAGAAATCTGCCTAACCCTATACAATTGACAAAACTGCAGGACTGACTCTTAACTTCAGATTTGCTATTTTTTTAGGCAGTTCTGTTGGAGAGTAGTCAGGAGTTGTAACCTCTTTTCAAAATAGATTTTCAGGCAATAAACACTGTAAAACTAAACTACAGCACTGTTGCAAGTTCAAGTCCATGTGACCTGGTTGCATATTACAGAGGGAGAGACAAAGGATTTTGTCCTGAGAAGGGTTTTAAATAGAAAATAATGTAACAGGACAAAGGTAATAGAGTTGTTATTCAGTAGAATGAATTCAATACCATCATGCTGAAAAAAAAACAAAAACAAAAAAAAAAAAAACTTTTTTGCTTAAATATGCTTTGTGATAGTCAGATTTTGGTTGAATTCCTCTCAATATTGAGAACATTCAGATCTTTTTATACTATTGTTCCTGACCTGGGTAGGTGTTTTTAATTTGTTGTTGTTGATGTTGTTTTGTTCTATTTTTTATTTTCTTCTTCATTTTTTTTCTCCTCCTGCATTATTTGTTCTAGGATTTTTTTTTTTTTTGAGTTAATATTTATATCCTTTGTGTACTATGTATTATAAACGTGTACTGTGTAAATGTGTGCTGTGTACTGAAATTGAAATATCATGTAAAGTTTACTAGTTGAATTAATTTAATTGAATGTCTTTACATTTCGCAGAAACACATTTCAAAAAAAGTATTGAGGTATTTGATCTCTTGGGAATTTTTTTTTATCCTCTTTTTTTTTTTTTCATTTCTATTTCTAGCTATCTCAGATAGGTGTTTAAATGTCTAACACTAGTCAAGGTTCTGAATTTTTTTATAAGTCATTTTTATTAGAGTGACTGATATGAGAAGTAGTTAGTGCTAGAATAAAACTCATTGAATAAAGTTTGAATAAACATATCCTGACTGACTAATGCTAGTTATCAAAAGCATAAAAAAGTAGATAGGAAGATAGGAGTCTCAGTGCAGCTGTACCACAAGGTACATACAGAATCATAACAAAAAGAGGTGGAATGGATGTTCAGAAGGCCCAAGCCACATCATCTCACATTTTTCAGCTTGTAACTTAGTATGACTGTGGTTACTTTTCTATTATTCTCTTGTTATTTGAAAACTTTCCTCATTTATGTGCTACAATCTTGCCATGCACAAATAGCAGTCCAAGCAAATAAATCTAGACCAATCAAAACCTTTTGTACAACTCCTTTCCCATAAGTTTCAAAGTCTAGATATTTATAAATACCTGAAAAGAGGGTGCAAAGATGACAAACTGTTCTCACTGACAGTGAAATGGGCACAAACTGGAACACAAGAGGTTTAATGTGAACATCAGTAAGGACTTTACTGTATGGCTCATTGAGCACTGGTAGAGGTTATCTAGGCAGTAGTGGAGTCTCGCTCCTTGGAGATTTTAAAAAACTACTTGGATATGGTCCAGGGCAACATGCTGTATATGTCCCTGCTTGAGCAGGGTGGTCGGGCCAAAGGACCTCTAGAAGTCCCCTACAATCTCAATCATTCTGTGGTTTTGTGATTCTGTGAAAATTTTCCTTAGTGCAGATTTTGCCTTAGCCTCACAATCACAATCACAGAATGTTAGGTGTTGGAAGGGATCTTAAAATATCATCTAGTCCAGTCCCCCTTCTGGAGCAGGAACACCTACATCAGGTCACAGAAGAGCGTGTCCAGGTGGGTTTTGAATGTATTCAGGGAAGGAGACTCCAAACCTGCCCTAGACAGCCTGTTCCAGTGTTCTGTCACCCTCACTGTGAAAAAAAGGTTCTTATATATAACTGAAACCTCTTACACTTTTATCCTTTAAATACCTAGATAAAATGTCAAGGATAAGTTGTTCCATCACCTCTCCAGGGATGGAGATGAGGATGACTGATGTATAGTTGCCTGGGTCCTCCTTCTCAACCTTTTTGAAGACCGGAGTGATTGTTTTCCTCCAGTTCTCTGGCACCTCTCCCATTCCCCATGACTTACCAAAGATGGTGGGAAGTGGCCTAGCAATAACTTCCACCATCTCCCTCAGCCCCCATGGGTGCATCCCGTCAGGATCCACGGAGTTATGGATGTTCATCTTACTTAATTTTTCCTTAACCCAGTCCTCATTAACTGAGACAAACTCCTCCTTTATTCCAACTTCCTCTGGGGCCTCAGGGGTATGGGGCTCCTCAGGACAGCCTCCAGCAATACTTGCAATAACATTCGTTGTTGTTGGTTAACATTTATAATTTTACCTTTGACAGACAGTTTTACTGGCAAACTTACTTGAAAAGGGTTGAGCTAAAAAAGTAATTTAAACTTTCAGTCGGTTGAGTTTCTGTAAAATATCTACTTAGAAGACTAGGAAATTTGGGGGAAGCATATGAATATGTCTGGATTTTATATGGTGAAGGTAACAGTATAGTATGATGTGGTATTATATGGTATGATGTGGTATGGTATGGTAGGCTAGGCTAGGCTAGGCTAGGCTAGGCAAGGCTAGGCAAGGGTACACTAGGGTCTGGTAGGGTAGGGTCCAGTAGGGTATGGTAGGGTAGGGTCCAGTAGGGTAGGGTCCAGTAGGCTAGGGTACTGTAGTGTCCGGTAAGGTAGGATCCGGTAGGGTAGGATACGGTAAGGTAGGGTAGGGTCTCGTAGGGTAGGGTAGGGTCCGGTAGGGTAGGGTACAGTAGGGTACAGTAGCGTAGGGTAGCGTAGGGTATGGTATGGTATGGTATGGTAATGGTTTCTTAACAAAATGTAACTAGTTGATGAGTATGTCTATTATACTTTCTTTGAGTTCTTCATGAGGTTATTCCAACCACACAGACAAATCTGAATGGAGATAAACATCAGAGTTTTTATTCAGTCATTTGAATGAATAACTACTGTATTTTATTGTATTGTACTGTTTTGTATTGTGTTGTATCGCCAGTGCAATTACTAAATTCATATAGACGACACATTCTAGAGTAAAAGTGGCTCACTTCTGCTTTATAAACTTGCAAAACAGAAGTTATAGGTTAAACTGTAAATTTGCAATGGGAACCAGTTGTATTGCTACTAGAATTCCTACCCACCCCAAAAAATAAAAAAAAATAAAAAAATAGAGAGAGAATTTGAACACTGGAACTGTAACTATACTCTAAACTGTGCTTATTCTTGAAATCAATATCTATACTACAATGCTTTCATTATCCATGTTAGCTTCTGATTCTCTGTTCCGCACACCCAGTTAAAAGGATTTGTAATGTACTTTGCATTCATAACACTGTTGCTGAATGTCAGCGTTTATTTATTTTATTTTCTCACCCATCCTTGAAATTTCATCTTCAGCTTAAACAAAGGGTCCAAGGATTACTCAAAGATTCTGCTGGATTTTTCTTGGCTTCATACTTCATAATTATAATTATAATTATCATTGTTGTTGTTGTTGTTGTTATTATTATTATTGTTATTATTATGGTCTAAGACTGTAAAATAGAAAATTCTATTTTATTTATTTATTTATTGCAATGATCATTCTGCAACTCTAATCAAAATTATAAATGGTTTATTCATAAGACTAAGGAATAGTTTTCAGAACTGTAATATTACATGACCATAGAGTAAGAAACATGAGTAAAGATACAATGTAAAACATATAACCATATAATTAAGATTTTTCAATGACTCATTAAAATTAGATATACTATTATTAATTATTTTGAAGAATCAATCTTAAGCCTTTACTTTTGACCTCACTGAGGCAAGAATACATCCTCTAAACAATGGAGACATCTGAAGCCAGGAAAGACTGATGAAGAATTTTAATGTATTAGCTACCCTCTCTAGACTTCTACTCTTACTTAGATGTTTCAACACTAAATTACAATGTGTTTGCTTGTATGTTATTTGAAATATGTACATATATATATATTATAGAAGAAGAAGAAGGAGAAGGAGAAGGAGAAGGAGAAATATATCTATATATTTATTATGTATAGATAAGGTATAAATCAGATTTGTGATGATGTTGGTAATTGTAATAAGAAGATTATAAAATCTTAAGCCATTTAAATTGAAAAGCCTATTACAACAATATAAGACATTCCACCATCTATATTGTTTTGGACATAATTACTAAAGCTTTTGGACAGGTACATCATTTATAAATATTTGTGTTCAGAAAAATCATTGCTTTCTTTTTGTTACTGTATCATTTTCTAGCGTACATAATCAGTTTGACATTAGAAAACATAAAACTAGAGGATACTTTCAGCTGAATTTGTATACACAAAAAACTAACAACCTCTTTCTTTTCTGACGCTTCCTCATTCATGTAATTCTGCCTGAGCAGTGGGGATCTTTTCAGGATATATTCAGGGTTTTTAGCTATTGGAACTATCTCTGCCTGACTGCAGAAGTTGTTAAAATGTAAAAATGCATTTCTCGCCTTTTATGCTCCAGGGCAATGCTATCTGTTTCATTACAGATTCTTAAATTAATGATGACCTGAGAAGCTTTATTTTGCTTTTAGTTTTTTGTCATGCTATTTTTTCTTTTCTTTAAGGGTAAGGTGAGGGGTAGAGGGTGGAGGTAGAGGGGTCGTGCAGGAAAGGAAAATAAAAGACTTACTTATTTTCTTTGATCCCTAAATTCTCTTTTATCCTTTGTTTGGTAGAACATTATCAATTTTTCATGTTTGAAGTAGTTTCTAGCTCAGATCTTTCCAACCTTGCAATGGTAATAGTTGCTAATCGGTGGGTTACATGTCATTCTGACTAATCTAGTTGCATTAACTTTGCTTTTAATGCTTCTGAAACTAGCACAAGACACAACTTTTGGAGATGACACTTATTTCCAAGGCTGAAATCACTTTTCATTTTCCACATGAAGTTTAGTTCCTTAGGAACACTCTCTATAGTTAATGACTACATCCAGGCTGGGCTCTCAATGGATCTTTCTTATAAATGTGTGAAGAGGAGAAAAGGAACAGAAGCAGAGAGGAGAAAATAAAATAAAATAAAATAAAATAAAATAAAATAAAATAAAATAAAATAAAATAAAATAAAATAAAATAAAATAAAATAAAATAAAATAAAATAAAATAAAATAAAATAATAAAATAATAAAATAAATATATATATATTTTAAACAACTATTTTTGATGCATTTTGAAATGCAACTTGTCTACTGTTTCTTTGTCTTCCAAAGTCATTTAGCAGATTTCTGTCTTTTGAAATGTTCTCAAGCTTTAAGCTTCTTTTAGCTTAGAAAGTAAATAAAAATAAATATTTTTATACCATGTGGTAGTGGTCTTTCATTTGTTCTTTATTGCATTCTTCAGCATACAGTGCCATGCACTAACATGCACTATTAGCATGCTAAAGATGCATGAAATTCTTAAAAATAATAATAATAATAAAAAAGAAAACTTCTTCGCAGTACCTTAGTTTGGAAAGGTAAATGTTTAAATCGCAAAAGCAGACTATATTATGTATATGCTTTTCTGAATGAAGAAAGAGGAAAATTTAACAAAACAGGTTAAATATTT
Organism: Aythya fuligula; assembly: GCF_009819795.1. Classification (NCBI taxonomy): domain Eukaryota; kingdom Metazoa; phylum Chordata; class Aves; order Anseriformes; family Anatidae; genus Aythya; species Aythya fuligula. The sequence continues at coordinate 46,696,608 of NC_045593.1, forward strand.
TCAGAAACTTCCCTCAGATATAAAAATCTGAAGAAAAAGAGTAAACATCAAAGGAATCAATATCACTGGTGCATAAGTCAAATTTGTAATTCACTAACTTTGGAAAAAAAAAAATCCTGGATTTATTTATTTATTTATTTTTCTTAGAAGTGTATGAAGTACACTATTTCTCATCATTATACTGCAAACTGCAGAATTTTAATAAATAAATAAATATACTTTGTTATAAAGTGTTGTAAGGTAAAAAAAATATATATATTATATATGGAATGTACATTATGAATAACATTTTTTACTGAGAAATATATTCGAGAAATATGAAATATGTAGACAAACTCTTGAGAGGTTAAAAAGAAACAAGAACATAAAACAATCTCTTGACATCTGGAACATTTCTGTTTGAAAGGCCTGATATTCTTATGATTATTCATTTCCATTTTTTGTTGTTTATATACCAGATCTAAAGATTTGAGTTTTAATATGGAACAGAAAGCTTTCTCTACACAAAAGCAACTAAAATCTCAGATTTCAGTGAGAAAATTTTCAGTAGACCTTCTCCTTTTTGATTCTGATAATTCTGATTATCTAATTTAATGTTCAAGTGCATTAGACTCTAGAGACCGTGAGTCTGATTGTGCTGGGTTAGTCTGGCTAACAGCCAATGCCCACCCAGCCACACACTCACTCCTCCCTGTGACTCAGCAGCATGATAGGAAGAAAATAGGATCAAGAAAGCTTGTGGACTGAGATAAAGACAAAGAGATTGTATACCAGTTATTGTTGTAGGAAAAATAGATACTGTTTGGGGAAAATAAAATTACCACCAATTAAAAGAAAAATGTAATTTCAAATTGGGGTTGTTGAAAACAGAAACACAATCACAGAAATGTAGAATATCCTGAGTTAGAAGGGACCCACAAGGATCACCAAATCCAATACCTGGCTCCACGTAGAGTGGAAATCAAACCATATGTCTGGGAGCATTGTGCAAATGCATGCTGAACTCTGACAGGCTCAGTTCCATGACACCTTCCCTGGGAAGCCTGTCCCAGTGCCCAAGCACACTCTCAGTGAAGAATCTTTTCCTTAACACCCTGTACCTCCACATCACACTTTCATGCTGTTCCCTCATAACCTGTCACTGGCACCAGAGAGGAGAGATCAGTGCCTGCCCCTCTGCTCCCCCTTCTGAAGAAGCTGTAGATTATGTGTGACAAGGTTTCCTCTCGGTCTCCTCTTCTTTAGGCTGAACAAACCAAGCAACTCAAGCAACTTCAGCCACTCCTAATGCATCTTCCCCTCTAGACCCTTCACCACTTTTGTTGTCCTCATTTGGACATGCTCAAATATTTTTATATCATTCTTTTATTGTGGTGACAATAAAAAATACTGCACAGAGTACTTATAGGAAGGCAACGCTACCACAGACAAATCTTAAAACTGACATTTCCTTCATTCTTTCTCATGCTGTTGTGGTTTAACCTGGCCAGCAGCTAAACACCACACAGCCATTTGCTCACCCTCCCCCCTTCCTCTCTGTGACTGGGGAAAGAAACATGAAAATGAAGCTTGTGGGTTGAGATAAAGACAGTTCATTAAGACAGGAAAAAATAAATAAATTATAATAGTACTACTACTAACAATATGTAGAAACAAGTGATGCACAGTGCAATTGCTCATCACCTGCTGACCCATGCCCAGCCTAACCCTGAGCCTATCCGTGGCTCTCCACCCCTATATATTGTTTAGCACGATGTCAGATGGTATGGAATACCCCTTTGGCTAGTTTGGGTCAGCTGTCCTGGGTCTGTCCCCTCCCAGCTCCTGCTGCACCCCTAGCCTGCCTTCTGGCAGGACAGAGTGAGAAGCTGAAAAGTCCTTGGCTTAGTGTTAAGCACTGCTCTGCAGCAATTAAAACATCAGTGTGTTATTGACACTCTTCTTATCCTAATCCAAAACATAGCACCCTACCAGCTACTAGGAAGAAAATTAACTCTATCCTAGATTATACCAGGACACATGCTACACATGCTTATCTTCACTCCTTCACTGCAGACACAACTGCTCTCCTCTTGCTCTGACCTTGGCATTGTCTGTTCTGTTCTTACACTTTTTGTTCCCTCTTCATCTGCCTGTCTGACATTTTCTTCCCTTTCTTGAATATTTTTACAACAGTACCATACATGTGGCTGATGGTCTCTGCAGTGTTTTCCTTGCATCTAGCTAGGGCAGACTATGTCCACCATGGGGCAACTCTTGGACTCCACCCCTCCAACAACCTCCATACCAATACCTTGTCATAGACATTTCCAACACAGTGACTTAAAATGGCAATCATGATACTGTTTTCTTTGTCTCCATTCACAAATGACTTTTTTATAAGTATCAGTTGAAACTAAAATGTCTGGGCTAAAAGTTTGGATGTCCTTGAAGACTGGATATATTTCATTCACAAGCTTTGATTTGGACTGTCTGCAAACTTTTAATGTAATATTTTTATACATAATCAATTACAAGAAAAAATAAAATCGCAACCCTATCATCATCACATCAGACTTCTGAACTTTCTAACCTAGACCCCTTCCAATGACATCATCACCGAATCCTACCAAAGTACCTAAATGTAATAATGAGCTTATTGAAATATTATTTTTCAACTCTGCTCATGAAAAAAAAAACAAACAAAAACAATTTATTTAAATAAATCACTGCTTCAATGAATCATATGCATACATTGCCATTCAGCCATATGCCAGCTATAGCCCTTTAAATGACAATATGAATTAAACAAACAAGCAAGCAAACACAAACACACACACAAAATAAATAAAAATTTCAAAAAATAATAAACTTTAAACTAAAAAGCCTTTTGAAATCAATATCTGCTGTAAAGCAGAAATAAACATTAGACTTGTGGACTTACATGATGCAGTGTAAATATGTTCTTTATTTGTAGGCAAAATGAATTATTGCTGCTAATAAGGCATAACGTTATTACTGGTATGACACTTCAAAAGACTAAAAAGGTTATACAAAACTACTTATAAAGTAGTTATTTACCTGTAACTTGTACAATTATACTTTGCTTGTATCATTGTACCTGTAGAGCAGTGAGCAAGGGACATCAAGCAACACGATGGTTTTCTTTTGTAAGGGAAGGAGCAAGAAGAGAGAGAAGAAAATGCTCTTGATCCTGTAAGAAAAGAAAACTCAGGTGGTGTAAGGCTGTTGTGAGGAGGTAATGGGAGAATGTGTGCTCTGGATGTTTGGTTACTGCTGTGGCAGCTGAGGCTGCCACAACCTTGAGGGTTTTCAGAACCAGTGCCTCCATGGGAGTGTTAGGACACTATTAGCAAGGCTATTTTAACTTGTGTCTCAAGAGATTGCCCAGGGTAAGGAAAAAAGACAGTAGCTGGGCAAGCAGGGTACAACTTGTTGAGCTGTTAAACTACAGACAGCCTCAGATCAGCTTTCCCTTTACTTTTTTTTTTTTTTTTTTCCCTATGAGTCTGAGTATTTCTCACCATCTACTAACTAACTTAATAAAAATAGAGTAAGGTTAGAGAATAGTACACTTAATCATCCTCTCCAAGAACAAACTAAACTAATAAAAACATCCAAAACAGATCTCCAAAACATATCACGGTGAGTAGAAGCTTCCCAATAACATGGGAACAGTCAATCTTAATTGTAGATGTTACTAGCTGGGGAGTTTCTACTCAAGTACATAGACTGAGTATGAGGACTGAGGGCTGAAGACTAAATGGTAGGTAGCTTGCAAGTTGAATCTGAAGGTTGAGGACCTTATGAAATAGGGCACTTCTGATGTGGGGAAAAGCTAATAGTCATGGGTACATACAGCACCAAGGGTGTAGAGAAGAGTAGAAAGGACATTCCAGAGGCTTACCTTAGGATGATAGGTGGAGGCTGAAGCTAAGAAACTGCATCATTTGAAATACTAACATTTGCACATGAGAAGTCTAGGATGTAGCGAGAGATCTGGAGTTTCACATTTGGAGGAGATAATTACATAGAAAGGAGCATTTCAGGCATGTTTTATACTTATGAATCCTCTGGAAAAAAAAAGACTTGATCTGGAAGGAAAGGTTACACTTTAATTTTACATTTTTATCTGATACAGACTGATACAAATCAATAATAAAAAGGTCACAGGCAAGTGCTGGTGGAAGAAAACTGACAGACACAGAAGAGTGTCTGGTTTGAGCTGACATAACTAAACCTAACATTTAATGTGTTTCTGAAAAGTATAAGAGGGAAATAAATTAATAATTACGATAAATAAGGCAGAAAAATTAGATACCTTAATGCCAGTTTAATGGAACATGCAATGTTAAGTGGTTAGGTGAAATGCAAACTTACCATTGCTGAGTGATATGGAGGATCTTAAAGTGGAACACTAGAATGCTTGACATCAAACAACTACTCTGATTTAATAGTATCACAGTCCTGGTGGAAGGAGAATAATTAGTATGATACAGTGTTGCCTGGCTAGTTGAAAATGTGAATTAGGGTGTATAAGAGTGAGAGATTTCAGCTATCCATTTCAAGGCAGTTTCAGTGACACAACAGGATGAGATGTAGAAATAATATTTTGGATTCAATGACAGACTACAGTAAAAGGGACTATTCTGTTATTCTCTTTTGGTTAGATGCTCAGATTCTATCTGAGAGATTAGTGGGAACACTGCTCAGTATAGTTAAATATTAGACTGAAGTAGTGAGAATAGGCCAAACAAATAGATCACATAGACATTGAGTTTCAAGATAGACCTACATAAACATGACTTACTTGGAAAAATGAGAACAATAAGTAAAAGCAACAACCACAGCAATAAACAAGCAAACAAAAAACATAAATTCTGAAAGGAGCAGTGCAAAAATAGGCTTGGAGACTGCTGGAGACTTATAAACACGTGTTTTTATAGAAGTCCATTTAAAGTGAATATCAAAACTCTAAAAGGAAAGAAACAAACAAACAAACAAACAAAGCAATAACAAAAGCTTAGGAGTCACAAAGACAAACTTAAGAAGGATCTGCCAGGAGGAAAGAATGGCTTTTGAAAGTTAGCGGGCATGCCCTAACAAAAATTGGAAGCCTCATGAAATACAATGTATTAAATATGAGCATTAAATTAAGAGGACTAGAAAACTGTAGAATAATGCTTTGAAGGAAAGAAATAATTTTACAATGATTGTACTGTGATAAAATATAATCCTTACAGTATTTAAGGATTCTTAGAGTAGCAGTAAGGCCTTTATACTGGACAGAGAGAGGACAGTGCTTAAATGTTTCGAGATAAAAGAAAATGGAGTACATTTTACTATCTGTTGTATCTGTTACGGTCTTATCTCTGGTAAGCAGCTAAGCACCACACAGCCATTTATTCGCTCCACATTTATTCGCAGTGGGGAAGAGAATCAGAATAGAAACAGATAAACCCTGACTCTGTGCAAGCACTGCTCAGCAACAACCGAAATCTCAGTAGACCAATAACACTATTCTTCATTACAGATCCAAAACACATCACCACAAGAGCCTCCATGAAGAAAACCAACCTTGTCCTAGGCAAAAGCAGGAAGCTTTTTTTTTGTTGTTTTTAAATTTTCTTCCCAAATTATATATATACATATTATATACATAATTATATATAAAATACAATATAAAAATATATAAAATATATAATTACATATAATATATTATATATTATATATACTATATACGAATATATATGTAATACATTATGTTATTTATTTATTTTATATATATATATATATGCACACACACATATATATAATTATTTTTTTCCTGTCTCTCCTGTGGTGTCTTTTTCAATAATTTAGACAGGTCCATGAAATAGTACTTACAGAATAAATTTAAAGAAATTACTTTCACTATAATTACTCAGCTATGCACCAAATTGTGCTCAAGATTTGAAAGCCATCTGAAGTGATTCATTATATTTGCTAAATTTAGTTGGATAGAAATTAAGTGATCATGAAAAACATGGAGGTGAATTGCATGAAAAGCATTGGTTGGTCGTATTATTTTCCTAGTATACAAGTTGGACTGTCTTTTGCAAACCATGCATTTAATTTAATATGAAAAAGGGCAAATCTTAAAATAGAACCTCTCTTTTCTGATGTCTCTGAACATCTTTCTTCTGTATTGAGTATCAGAAGGAATTAGGGTGGGCAGGCAGTGATTCTGTTTTTTCCACTTCCTATTCCAAACTCTTGCATCTTAAAGATATCTACATGCTCTTCTGTTTGGGAATAGCTAGGGAATGCAAATGAATTTACATTAATTTGTTATCGTTGTTTTGAAGAGCTTCAACCTACAAAAGTGGAACCAGAAATTTACACTGAAATATGGCTGAACAACTCTGTTGTTCTTCATAATATATGTTATTTTTCAAAGTCATATTTTAAAGTTGAAGTGTGATTTTTGAATATATTTAATCATCTTCATACATCTTTGTCTTCAAAATAAATCACCTTGTAACTGCCTCCCTGTAAAATAAAAGAAACTTGCCACATTATGATTCCTTGATTTAGACTAAGATGAACATAATTTCTTCGTGCTTTGTTATAATCTTTAAAAATTCACATATTTTCACATGTCAATTATATGCCATATTCAGTGATTCATTTTTTTCCTAATAAGGAGGGACATGATTTGAAAACAGCTAGTGTGACATCCTTGAAGTACTCAAATGAGCTAAAGTTCAATCTGGAAAACTTTAGAATACCACTGCCTTTATTTAAGTGGGCCAAAATAAATTCATATTATACCAGAAAACATTAAAATCTTCAGTTCAGTATACAGCTAATGTGACTATGCTGTGGGATATCTCTGAAGAAAGGGTTACCTCATTTAAGCAGTATTTTTTAATGGAAAACTCCTGTGTAATCACTACTGCAGATTTGGGCAGATATAACCTTTTAACCTTTTTGAGGAATTAATATACTTCTCTATTGTATTCCATAGATTTTTAAAGTCATTCTGAAAACAAACAAAAAAAAGAAAACAACAAAACAAAAACAACAAAAAACCCTATTTTTACTAGAATTCCACCTTACATTTTCCATGCCTTGTAGTAAATTCCTGTTTTAAAAATTCACAGTACATAACCTAGGAACAGATAAGGAAGCATAGAACCAGGAAAATACCTTTGTTTTTCCTGTTTCAAATATCTACCAAAAACTTAAAAACAAACAAACAATAAATAAATAAATAAAAACCCACCCCCATTGCCTTCTTCTCAAACTTAAAAACTTAAAGATCGTGAAGTCACTTACAAAGAAACAAAAACCAAATCCTCTGCCTCCTAACCATGTGCTCATTATCAATATATTACCCTCTTAAATTAACTGTTAAAATAACTTTGGCACTAACATACATTGGTTATAAAAAGTATCCTGAGTATCTGAAAAAAGGGAATATGTGTTTCTAGTTCAGGACACAGTACTGTCTTGTTAAAAAAAATGACCTTTTTTGAAATAAGCTTCAGCTTAAGATCACACCCAGAGTACTGCATTCAGCTGAAACACCTCTTATGAGGACAGGTTGAGAGAGCTGGCCTGTTTGGCCTGAAGAAGAAAAGGCTCCAGGGAGACCTTATTGCAGCTTTTCAATACTTAAGCGGGGTGTAAAAAAAAAGATGGAGACCAAATTTTTACTTAGGCAGATAGTGATAAGGTAAGGGGGAACAGTTTTAAACTGAAAGAAAGGAGAAATTGTTTAGATGTTAGGAGGAAATTCTTCTCTCAGAAGATGGTGAGACACTGTAAAGGTTGCCCAGAAAAGTTGTGGTTATCTTTAATACTCTGGGGGTGTTCAAGGACAGGTTGGATGGGGCCGTGGACAACTTGATCTGACAATGGCAGGGTGGTTGGAACTAGATGATCACAGAATCACAGAATCACAGAATTTTCTAGGTTGGAAGAGACCTCAAGGTCATCGAGTCCAACCTCTGACCTGACACTAACAGTCCCCAATAAACCATTTCCCTAAGCTCTACATCTAAATGTCTTTTGAAGACTTCCAGGGATGGTGACTCCACCACTTCCCTGGGCAGCCTGTTCCAATGCCTCACAACCCTTTCAGTGAAGAAGTTCTTCCTAACATCTAACCTAAAACTCCCCTGGCTCAACTTAAGCCCATTCCCCCTCGTCCTGTCACCAGGCACGTGGGAGAACAGGCCAACCCCCACCTCGCTACAGCCTCCCTTGAGGTACCCAGAGAGAGCGATAAGGTCGCCCCTGAGCCTCCTCTTCTCCAGGCTGAACAAGCCCAGCTCCCTCAGCCGCTCCTCGGAGGACTTGTTCTCCAGGCCCCTCACCAGCTTCATTGCCCTTCTCTGTACCCGCTCAAGCACCTCGATGTCCTTCTTGTAGCGAGGGGCCCAAAACTGAACACAGTACTCGAGGTGCGGCCTCACCAGAGCTGAGTACAGGGGGACGATCACCTCCCTAGCCCTGCTGGTCACACCGTTCCTGATACAAGCCAGGATGCCGTTGGCCTTCTTGGCCACCTGAGCACACTGCTGGCTCATATTCAGCCGACTATCCACCATCACTCCTGGGTCCTTCTCTGCCTGGCAGCTCTCCAACCATTCCTCTCCCAGCCTGTAGCTCTGCTTGAGGTTATTGCGCCCCAGGTGGAGGACCTGGCACTTGGCCTTGTTGAACTTCATGCAGTTGACCTCAGCCCATCGGTGCAGCCTATCCAGATCCTCCTGCAGAGCTTTCCTACCCTCAAGCAGATCGACACACGCACCTAACTTGGTGTCATCTGCGAACTTACTGAGGGTGCACTCGATGCCCTTGTCCAGATCATCGATGAAGATATTAAAGATGACCGGCCCCAGCACCGAGCCCTGGGGGACGCCACTAGTGACTGGCCTCCAACTGGACTTGGCTCCATTCACCACGACTCTTTGGGCCCGGCTATCCAGCCAGTTTCTAACCCAACGAAGCGTGATCTTTAAGATCCCTTCCAATCCAAACCATTTGACAATTCTATGATTCTACGATCTGCCATATGTATAATGAGTGGGATGACAAGAACAAGAGTCCTTCAAGAAACAGAATGACAACTAAATATTTCATTTTGTTCCACTTCAGTTTCTGAAGGATATCTTATGTTTTATTCTATTTATAATGTACTGTATGAAATGCAAATATGATTTCTAAAGCTGTTGTTTATAGATAGAGAAATAAGCAGGCATACATTTGTTAGCACATAAACAGTTGACAAACAGTCTAACAAACAGTTATCAAAAAGTTTTGATAACCGAATAAGGACTTTTTCTTCTGTCTTCTTATTTTGCAGACTTTTCACTTTCCTCCTTCTGGCTTTCTTATTTGTACTTTCTCCTAGAACTTTCATCCAAATTTTACTTATTTATTTATTTATTTATTATGGTTGTCCAATATTTCCAGATATTGAACCTTCTAACTACTGTAGTTGCAAAAGCTACTGTAACCACTGACCATATATGACATGGGTCATATGCTGTAAAGAAATTAACTTTTTGCACTCATGTACAATTGTTAATTTTCAACTGTACAATAGCTATAAAGCAGTAAATGGATTTGCTGCACATTCATGTAGTAATTTTACATGCATAGCAATGTATATATAACACTTAAATATTAGGTCTGAAGTGTCACTGTGTTGCTGGGATTACTCTTTCCTAATAGACAAACAGAAATTTTTGTTGAAATACAGAACTCTGATTTCTAATAAACTGGTCTTTTACAAAAAAAAAAAAAAAAAAAAAAAAAAAAAAAAAAAAAAAGTAATTTTACATGCTGATTAATTGATACTGTACAAAATAGAAAGCTTTCTTATGTGTGTAGAAAAGACATTATCCCCTTAATTGGTCTTAAGTGAAGCAGCTCTTTCACAAACACGATAAAGAACAAACAAGGGAAACTGTGAGGAAGTTGCACTTAATCTTTGACCTGTCTCACTACATTTGAGACATTAGATTATATGCGAAGATAAGGCTGCTAGTTATAAAATAAAAATTATATGTGGGTAGTCTGACCTAACTACAGTTAGTAGTGAGAACTAACTCACATAATTAAAGAAGTATACTGTCTGTAATGAGGACATTGATTCAGCTGCAAAATACGCATAATAACCTACAGATAGAAAGGTATTGTCTTATTCTTATTTTCTTCACTCTTTGTTGAGGTCTAACCTTGCAGGTAGCTGTTCACTTCCCTCTCAGTGTTTCCCTTCCCTCCCAGTGGAATGGGGGGGGAGAATCAGAAAAACAAAACAAAACAAAAAAAAAAACTTATGGGTTGAGATAAGGACAGTTTAATAGGACTGAAAAGAAAAGTAAATGATGATGATGATGGTGATGATAACATAATGTACAAAGAAAGTGATGCACAATGCAGTTACTTATCACCTGCTAAGGAATGCCCAGCCCATACCTGAGCAATGGTTCCCCCCACCCTGGCCAGCTTCCCCCCTGCTTGACACTATGGTTCAGCATGACACTATGAAGTATGGAATATCCCTTTGGCCAGTTTGGGTCAGCTGCCCTGATTCTGTCACCTCTCAGCTTCTTGTACTACCACAGCCTCCTTACTGTCAGGGTAGTATGAAAAACGGAAAAGACCTTGACTTGTAAGCAATGCTCTGCAACAGCTAAAACATCAGTGTTATCAGTACCATTCTTATCCTAAATCCAAAACACAGCACCATATCACCTACCAGGAGGAAAATTCACTCTATCGTAACTGAAATCAGGATGCTTTTATATCCTGATTTTTTTCCCAAGTCTCAGGATTATAATTCATAGTTTGCGTGTGAATATATGTGCTGATGAACAGAAATGGTATGCATCAACTGAAAGGCTTTACTAATAGAAGAAATAATAATGAAATTATAATAAAAAATAAAAAGAAAGTTTTTAATTAATTAGATTATTTTTTAAAAATCTAACAAATTGCAACAGAGTGGAAGAAAGAAAAAGGAAAGATACATTTCATATAATTCACAAGTTATTCAACAGAGTGATGTGGCATGTACAATGTGCTTCTGTATTTCACCTACTATTTTCAGCAGAAAATGGTACTTTCTTCACGATGTTTTAAAAGGAACAATAATGAATGGTTCCAAGGAGGAAACAATTTATATCACTTACAGCTTAAAATGTATTTTATTTTCATGAGTTAAGAAGACCTTTGCTTTCCTCTTTAGTTTCAGAATGAAATGGAGACACAGGGAACGGATGGCCTTAAAGAAGAAAAGTAAAATGTGCAGACTACCACAAGTGTTATTGCATTTTGTTTTTGTAATATTGGTATATAATTATATTTCATCTCTGTTAAGAATTTTTTCCCTGTGAAATTGTGTTTGCAATGGAAATGTTTTTTGTTGTTTTGATTTTCCTGTAGATTTTTTTCTCACACGTGGCCAGGTCCTTTTAAAGATGGCAGTATTTTGAATGACAGAATTTATTCTTGGAGTGAACTACAATTTTACAAAAGAGCTGAGAGAAAATGTAGTAAAAGAAGAAGTTACAATTTTACTGTTGTTTATTTGTTTTTCAGTATAATAACTGTTGTTTTTAATATTATTAAATAATGATCACAGAAACACAGAATCAAACAATGTTAGGGATTGGAAGGGACCTTAAAAGATCATCTAGTCCAATCCCCCTGCCAGAGCAGCAACACCTACATCAGGTCACAGAGGAATGCATCCAGGCTTGTTTTGAATGTCTTCAGGGAAGGAGACTCCACACCTGCCCTAGGCAGCCTGTTCCAGCATACCCGTCCTAGGCAGCCTGGATAGCAGCACAGCCTTCCGGAGTATCAGCCACTCCTCCCAACTTAGTGTCATCACCAATCTTGATGACAGTTCACTCTATTCCCTCACCCAAGTCACTGATGAATATATTGAATAATATTGGTTTCAGTACCCCAACCCTTGAGGGACTCCACTAGATATAGGCCTCTAACTAGACTCCGTCTCATTGACTACAACCCTCTCACTTCTTCCCTTCAACCAGTTCACAGTCCACCTATCTACCCGATCATCCAGATTACACTTCCTCAGTTTAGTTGCAAGGATGCTGTAGGAGATGGTGTCAAATGCTTTACTGAAATCAAGTAAATCCTTTCCTCCACTCTTTATTTGTATCCTCTCCTTCCATACTCCCTGTCCCCCACACACACTCACACACTTGTTTCTGTTGTCTTTACTTTTTTCCTCTGGATACCTTCAAGAGTTAAAATACACATTTTAGTTTTAATTCAGATGATAAAACATGTAAAAATATAAATTGCATAGTAAAAATGGGAATTTAAAAGAAAAATATTCATACAAACTGTACTAGGCTTCTGGGATGGCTTATTTCAACAGGAGTGGTTGACATGAAGTGTTAGAATTGTTAGGAACCAGAACATGTGGTCAGAAGAGGATCTGTAGAGATAGATGAAAACAGAGAGAACATGTCTGACAACAAGATTCTTTGCACATATGCTCTATTGAATTTGATGGAAAAATGTTAGCCTGTATCAGCTAAAGGCCTGGCCATACAGCTTAAGAAATGACTGAGAACTTCAAGAAAAAATATTTAGATGTAAGAAGAATTAGTGGGGCTATGAAGATTATTTTAGCAAACTAGTTATGAAATGAATACATGGAATGTATGTGGTAGGAAACTCCAGTTGTCAGGATGAACGATAGTGAAAGCATGGCTGAGGTGATTATTTTCTAAATCTAAATTGCTCATTTCAAGCACCTAACCTTTTAATCTTCTGTGTAAGTATAAATATGTATTTGCAGCTTTGTGATTTATGCAAAAACAGTAGGAGGACATCTGGTGAACCATTTTTCAGGACAGAATATCTATATTCATGAGTTGCTTCAAATGCCAGAAGGTCTGTAAACATACGGAATAGTGGTAGTCTACTGGGTTGTTGTTAAGGAAATCATTGTTACCAGAGCAGTTCTTATGCAAAGACTGAGTGTATAAAAAACTGACAAAAACAAATAAAAAAAAACCTGTGCTTACTGTAAGCAAAACATGGATTTCTGTCTGGGATAAGATTCAGTAATTTTACTGAAAGTTCTGAAAATTCTAAGGAATTTAGAAATTTTCACTTTATTTCTTTTTAACTGAAAAAAAAAAAAAATGAAAGAAAGAAAAAAAAAAAAAAAAAAAAAAAAGCAGCTCCATAGACTTATCCAGATCTCCAGACATTTGGAGATTTATGATTCTGTCTATTATTTGTTTTGTGTCCTTTATCTTTTGTTTCCATTCCATATTAGTACTGTCATTTTGCTTTTTTTTTTTTTTTTTTTTTTTTGCAATAATAATCATCATATCTAATTCTACAGTAGTGATACCTGTGGTATCTTAAAACTTTTGGTGTCACAGTTGTAATCATTTTTATATACTGTAGACAAGTATATAAATAGCTAAATGAAGATTGTTACTGAAAGAAAGTAGAATATGCAGAAATCTTTTGTCATAGTGATATTTTATTTTGTCTTACTTCGTGTATGTTAATATATGTTTTACAATTATTTTCTTGTTTATCTTCTTGAAGTTTTACTTTTTGTTGATAGAAACATTAAAAAAAAATCCTCTTCAAATAGTGTAAATAAGTAATTAACACCTACTAGGTTATGTGAAAGGAGAGAGGCTGCTCCTTTAATGGTCAATGTCTAGGATATTTTCAATGCAAAAAGTGATAATAAGAAAAAGAGGAAACCATAAACAAAACACACAAGCAGACAAACTGAAAATGATAAGGGAAATAGTGATCAAAACTGATCAGTCATACTCATTGACAAGGGCAAATGCATGTGAATGTCCTGACCTAGGACCATAGCAATGGGGAAACTAAGGGGAAACCATAAACAAAATACACAGAAAAAACAGACCAATCAAAAAAAGCATGGAGAAAATAAACAAAACTTGCTGGTCACACTGACTGGTGGGCAATCAAGAATCTACAGATGCCAGGAAGAAAAATCTAAATCACACAGAATCACAGAATTTCTAGGTTGGAAGAGACCTCAAGATCATCGAGTCCAACCTCTGACCTAACGCTAGCAGTCCCCAATAAACCATATCCCTAAGCTCTACATCTAAACGTCTTTTGAAGACTTCCAGGGATGGTGACTCCACCACTTCCCTGGGCAGCCTGTTCCAATGCCTCACAACCCTTTCAGTGAAGAAGTTCTTCCTAACATCTAACCTAAAACTCCCCTGGTGCAACTTAAGCCCATTCCTCCTCGTCCTGTCACCAGGCACATGGGAGAACAGGCCAACCCCCACCTCGCTACAGCCTCCTTTAAGGTATCTGTAAAGAGCAATAAGGTCACCCCTGAACCTCCTTTCCTCCAGGCTGAACAAGCCCAGCTCCCTCAGCCGCTCCTCGGAGGACTTGTTCTCCAGGCCCCTCACCAGCTTTGTCGCCCTTCTCTGGACTTGCTCAAGCACCTCAATGTCCTTCTTGTAGCGAGGGGCCCAAAACTGAAAACAGTACTCAAGGTGCGGCCTCACCAGAGCTGAGTACAGGGGGACGATCACCTCCCTAGCCCTGCTGGTCACACTGTTCCTGATACAAGCCAGGATGCCGTTGGCCTTCTTGGCCACCTGAGCACACTGCTGGCTCATATTCAGCCGACTATCCACCATCACTCCTGGGTCCTTCTCTGCCTGGCAGCTCTCCAACCATTCCTCTCCCAGCCTGTAGCTCTGCTTGAGGTTATTGCGCCCCAGGTGGAGGACCTGGCACTTGGCCTTGTTAAACTTCATGCAGTTGACCTCAGCCCATCGGTGCAGCCTATCCAGATCCTCCTGCAGAGCCTTCCTACCCTCAAGCAGATCAACACACACACCTAGCTTGGTGTAATCTGCAAACTTACTGAGGGTGCACTCAATGCCCTTGTCCAGATCATCGATGAAGGAAGGAAGGAAGGAAGGAAGGAAGGAAGGAAGGAAGGAAGGAAGGAAGGAAGGAAGGAAGGAAGGAAGGAAGGAAGGAAGGAAGGAAGGAAGGAAGGAAGGAAGGAAGGGAGGGAGGGAGGGAGGGAGGAAGTATTTTCCTCACTTAATTTTGTGTTAGATCAAAAAATACTTTCTTCATCATTTGACAAGTCATATTTTATTTTTCTTTTATTCATCTCAGAATTTCTGTGTGTATACTCCCAATTTGCAGATGTTTTGGGAAGAGCAGAACAGGAGATGTCCTCATATTCTTTTGAATTAACTTGAATTCCCAGAGGAAGGTGTGTATGTGTGTTTTGTGTGCAGATATATATATTTTAGCTTTTTGTCCTATTTTTAATTTTTTTAATGCAAGTAATATTTTAACACTTTTTCGTTTTAAACCCATATAATTTTAACCTTAACTTAAGTAGAAAGGGTATTTGTTTTCCATTTCCTAAGCATCTAGTAACTCTGGACTTTATTTTTGTTGTTGTTGTTTGTTTGTTTGTTCGTTTGTTCTTCTAATTTTAAATTTTTATTTTTTTAATTTTTTTTTTTTATAAATGTTAATTATTTTTATTACTGCTTATTATTTAATCATTACCTCAGAATCCTTAAAATACAAATAACCTATATCTGTGTCAAAAAGCGTGTACTTAACGACACCAATTCTGGAAAGATTTGTACATATAAAAAAACATTACTAATGTTTTACTAAGGTCCATTAACTGGAATGAAGTTACTCATGTTTAAAGCAATATATGATGGAATTGGCCCTATATGACTTTTACCCAGACAGTGTTCCACTAAAGAAGTGGATGTTAAATAAATGTGCTATTTAATTAAATAAGCAGAAGTATAAAATATTATAAATTCATTCTTCTCCAGCTCTGTTTGGGATACATTCTCAAAAGCCTTTTAGAGAGTTTTTTAACACAGTCTGAACACCAAAACCCCCTGGACAGTTTCCAGAAGCTGAAGTATAGTTGCACTTCTTGTATTTTATAATTTACATCTGTAGAAACAAGGTTCATATGCATTTGTCTCCTGACAAAACAGATAGACCACATACTTGGACTTCCTTAAAATAAGCTAATTTCACAGACTTTATGAATCACTTAAATTAATCTTGAGAAATTAAACAAGTTTAAAATTACCCATCCCCACTAGAATCACAGACATTACATACATTAAAGACTAAAAGTGAAAGAAATATATCTATTACAACTGGAAATTACAATCAAGATACTGATTTTGACATAGAATTTAATTCTTAACTCCATTAGCATTTGAGGGTTTGTCCATTCTCTGTTTGGCTCTTCTGCATGTCTCCCAGTCTGAAGATTTATTTTGGGGTTACTTTGCTTTTTGATCAAAGTTATTGATTAGCTGAGGAAGGAAAAAAAAATACTGGGAAGGACAGGATAATCACTTTAATGTCAATGGAACTTTGTCCTAAAATTCTGGGAGGGACAGACATTTCCTGGCAAGTCACCACGTAGGCAGAGAACCATATACATGTATACTGAAAGGCAAAAACTAGACTGTTTTCTCAGCTAGAATAAATAGCTATTTACCACATTATGAAGCTTAGCTAATAGTGATAGGAGCATAATCCAGAACTGGAACTGTTTAGTACATAAAATATTTACAGAAAACAATCTCAAGACTTTATGCTACTACCGCATGTTTTCACAAGCTCCAGTGAGATCCCTTGCATCTTTCCAAAAGCTTCTGCTTTCTTACCTTTTTTTTTTTTTTATTGTTGCTGTTTTGTTTTGTTTTTAAAGTGTGTCATGGCTGTTCTTTGGAGGTATTTTGATTTGTGTTTTCTTTTCCATTACACTTTAAGAGCATGTATACAAAAATACCTTACTTCACATTTTATTTTATGGTATTTTATAACTGATCCTATCAGAATCATGAACAGGGATTTTGTGATTTATACATATATACGTATATATATATATATATATACCTATTTTATACATACATATATATATACATATTACTCATTATTTTCACAGTACCTTATTTGGCAGCCACACCAAATATTAGACAGATATAGCTTACTATCTTTCAAGACAGTTCTCAACAAATTCAAGAATGAAATGAGACAAGACCTGGAGACTTCCAGACAAAAGAAAGATTGCTATTCCCCCACAGTAAATAAAGAGATAAATAAATAAATAAATAAAAAGGAAAAAAAAGAAAAAAGAAAAAAAAAAAAAAAAAGAAAATTGAAACAACTCTCTCCTCTTTCACATTCTATTTCAATACTTTATGCCCAAACTGCAGTGATGTTATATTCTCACCACTTTTTTAATATACATGATCAGGAACAGTAAAAAATATCAATCTTTAAAAATCTAGCTACCAGAAAAATGTCATTTAATATTAGTCTTCCTCTTGAACACAAAGGGCGGTGTCTGTGTGTGTAACTGTCATTTAAATCTACATCAAACTTTTTCTGATTAATTTTTACTACACTGAATTATTTCCATGCAAGAACTGCAGTTAAACATAACTTTGGATGAATGAGACTTCACTACTGATCTTTTTCAGTTATAATCTCAGCACTTCAAACAACATTGATGAGATATTATCATAATAATCTTTACTGAAAGATATGTATTAAATAGAATACCAAAATTGGCATCCATTTTTTTCCCACAGAATTTTGACTGCAGATCAAATATTTGATCAACCAGATAATATCACAAAAACAAACAAGAATTTAGGCTTTATCAAGTATAGTAAAAGAAGGTATATTTTCCAAAGCGGGGGGGTGGGGGTGGGGGGTGGGGGGAGGAAGGGGAAGTATGTTTTTCATCTTTCATGGATAAAATCATAGTTAAAGAAGAGAGGACTCTTAATTTAACAAGTAAAAGAAAGTGTAGATATTTAAAAATAATTATTCTAGTTTTTCACATTATGCAAGATTATTCAGTTCATTAAGACTCTTCAACAGACCTTCTCTATGTGTCTTTTCACAGAACCACACAATCACAGAATTGTAGGTGTTGGAAGGGACATCAAAAGATTGGCAGGTCCAACTCCCCTGCCAGAGCAGGTTCCCTAGATCAGGTTGCACAGGTAGGTGTCCAGAAGAGAATCCACAACCTCCCTGGGCAGCTTGTTCCAGTGCTCCATCACCATCTCTGTGAAGAAGTTCTTTTGCATGTTGGTGGGGGAACTTCCTGTGATCCATTTTGTGGCCATTGCTCTTTGTCCTGTCCTCACAAACCACTAAAAAGAGGTTGGCAATAAATAAATAAATAAATAAATAAAAATATTTATATTTATATATTTATATTTTATATATTTATATATTTTATAATATATATATATTTATAAATAAATAAATAAATAAATAAATAAAAAGACGTTGTCTGTGTCTCCCACATTTAAGATATTTATAAACATTGATGAGATCCCCCCTCAGTCTTCTCTTCTCAAGGCTGAACAGACCCAGATCTTTCAGCTTTTCCTCACAGGGGAGATTTTTCATATTTTGCTTGCTCTTCCTCTGTCGTCTGGTGATCCCCTCTGAATATCTTGCTCATCTCACCCTGTACAACTGCATTCTGCCATGCCTGATATTTAAATTTTAAGCTATTGCTTCTAAGATATTGCAAATCTGTAATAACATTATATGATCATTTATATTTTAGACAAATCTAACTAATATCTAAACTCTTATAACTGTCCTCTGAGTTTCATTTTTATCATAGGAGAGCAACACTGATCCTCGTAGGAAAATAGCATACCTTACATCTTTCTTAACTTGGAATAAAATAAACAAACAAAACTTGCACTCAGATTTAACATACTGGCAAGTGTTAACCCCTGTTGGAAAATAAATAAATAAATGTGAACAGTAGAAGATCATTTATGGTGGTCTCAATGTGTGTCCACAGAAATTAATGGAGTATTTGCCATTGATTTCAGTGGAAGAAAAACTGAACCCTTAATAAACAGGTTTTCATCTCAGTGAAAATGGTGTGAATTTGACCAAAGGTAAATAATGATTTTGTCTGTAGGTACAACTTTATCTTTTATTCCTATATTTTACTGTTTATCTTTCTAACATTGTAACTTGGGGGTTCAAGTTAAAAAGATGCAATTCTATGATGACTTAGAAAACTGTAATTTTCCAATATAACCCTGCAGAATAATGATTTTACTTGAATTGGATAGTAATTTTAAAGTTGATTGCTTTCTTTAACATCATTATTTTTATTATATTTTATGATAAAAGCTCATCTGTACACCCTCCAAGGAGAATAGCAGCAATGTGGGGGAGAGAGTGAGTGAGTGAGTGAGTCTGTGTGTGTGTCTGTGTTTGTTTTTGTGGCTTCTTCTAGGCTCACTGAAGAAACATCAGATGTCACACAAGCTGAAAGAGGCAGGGGAGTACAGTGGCAGGCAGGAAAGGACATTATTTCAGGTGCCCTCCCAGGGTTGTCACAGTATCCAGGTGTGAAAAATACCACCATGACTACTGAGTCATGAGGAGCATGTCTCTGGACTGACTTTCATAGTAAGGATGGTAGAGGGTGGGGGAAATTGCTTCCCAGGGGGTTGCGTCATACATAGATGGAATCATAGAATAATTAAGGTTGGAAAAGACCTCAAAGATCATCTGGTCCAACCATCCCCCTACCATCAGTACCACCCACTAAACCATGCCCCTAAGTACTATGTCCAACCTTCCTTAAACATCCCCAGGGGAGGTGACTCCCTGGGCAACACGTTCCAATGCCTGACTCTGGCTGAGAAGAAATGTCTCCTAATTAGAACCTGAACCCCTCCGGTGAAGCTCGAGGCCATTCCCTTTTGTCCTATTGTTAGTTATCTGTGAGAAGAGGCTGACCCCCAGCTCTCCACAACCTCTTTTCAGGTAGTTGTAGAGAGCAATATGGCCTCCCCTGACTGTCCTCTTCCCCAGACTAAACACCCACTCCTGATAAAAACCCTTCACTAGCTTCATAGGCCTCCAGGGCCTTGATGTCCTTCTTCTACTGAGGGGCCCAAAAACAAACACTGTACTTGAGGTGCAGACTCACCAAAGCATAGTACAGGGGAATGATCATCTTGCTGGTCATGCTGGTTACACTATTCCTTATCCGAGTCAGGATGCCTTTGGCCTTCTTGGCCACCTGGGCATACTATCGGTTCATGCTCAGGCAAGCATCAATCAACATCCCCAGATTCTTTTCCTCTGCACAGCTTCCCAGCCACTCTGCCCCAGGCCTATGGTGTTGCATAGAGTTGTTGTGGCTAAAGTGTAGGACACAGCATTTAGCCATGTTGAACCTCATCCCATTGTCTTCTGTCCATCAACCCATCCTGTCCAGATCCCTCTGTAGGGCCTTCCTACCCTCTGGCAGATCGACACTTCCCTCCAGCTTGGTGTTGTCTGCAGACTTACTGAGGACGTGCTCAATTTCCTCATCCAAACTACCAATGACAATATTAAAGACAATGGGCCCCAATGCCAAGCCCTTGGGAACACCACTCGTGTCATGTTATTGGATGCCAGGGAAGGGCATTTGCTGAGTGCCCAGGATTTATTATGGGACATTGGATGTTTAGGAAATGGACCAAAGAGAGTAAAATGGAGGAGTATAGCGGATTTATGTAGGAACTAGTGTGGGGAAATAGAGGGGTAAGGAGATAGAAAGGGCATAAAGAGAGGATGGTGTCAGTATGCTTGTTTGGATATAGAAGCTTTCTAAAATTTTATTTTTTTATAGAGAAAAAGAGACAGGATCCAGAGACTTTTCTGTTTTCTCAGTTCTATATAGCATTAAATCTTTAGAGCTTTTCTCTTACAGCTATGCAAATAGCAACTGATTGTTAGTGCGTTTTGTGCTTTATTCCCCTTTACTTTAGTTAAATACACTAATATACACTAGACAGACATTTATAGATTTACATTTATAAATATGAGCTAGATAAAACTTCATTTATTTATTTATTTATTTATTTATTTTTCTGGCAGAGATGACATATATAGGTGTGGTTCTCTATGAAGCCTGTGCTTGCACAGAGTGAAGACTAATAAAATGAATCTGACATAAAAAATGGCAGATAAAGTTTATAATCTAGTCTTTTTGCCAATATACATAAACTGTACTTTCTGGTTAATTAATCTTCTTTGACTATAATCATATATACATATATATATATAATTCATAGTTTTTCACAATGCTCTTCACTTACTCTTCATTGGTATTTGTTTCCTTAGTCCCTTGACACTGCTTTCTAATTTATTTTTGACACACTGTGCTTTCTGTCTTTTTGTCATGTGAGAAGTCTGACTTGCTTGAACTGACTAGGCAGGTTGCTGGATGCTTCTTTGTGCCTGTGACTTGAGTGACCTTACTATCTCTATGTCTTTTAGTGCTGCCTGAAGAGAACATACATTTTTTTCTCTGTGTAGCTGTTCCCTGTGTGTCATTCATGCTGGCTATTTCTAAGTCATATACTTTTTAAGTAAGGCAATTAGTCTTTTGCTATTACTTGCACTTCCCCTTTCTTGCTAAGGTCTGTTCAGTAAGCACTCTGCTCCTTCTATAACAGCATCATACTGCAAAGGACTGAGAATATGACTTCCCTTTTACCTCAGAATTCTCGTCCTCTTTAAAGTAGGCTCAGTATGTTCCTTAGGTTTATTCTGAAAACTGCAATTGTGCTAACAGATATGGCAGTACACATCTTAGTCATTCAACAAGTATCAAAGCATTAACATGGAAGTTTTTCCCCAGAGTGTCATCCTATGTGGATCTTGCCTATTACCATTGACACTTACAAAAACCTGACAAACACCACTCAGTCTGGTGAAAAATCCAGAAATCAAAGGCTAAGAAAAAATAATGTAATAGAGACTAGCGAGAGGGCCTTATATCCTGACGATAGGACAAGAACTCATACAATATTTTTACTGAAGGACTTGATAACTGACATAATGGCTTATCTTTCCACATTTTTGCACTTTTTGTATGCATATAACAACGTTTTATATAGACTATGGTGCTTATAAGTAGGGATAATCTGGTTATGAAATTGAAAATACTAAACATACTTTAGGAACTTGATTTTTTTGTCTTGCAGCTTTTGTAGTTTTAATTTTTGAAACATATTTTTAATTGCAGTATTGGTGCTCAGTCATCTGATATTTAGTTTTTATATTATTGCATTTTCTACTTAGCTTGGAAGAAAGCTGTCTTATAAGCTCTGTACTCTAATATACAACATATATATGAGCATATATATGAGTATATGGGTCTGTGAGTCCGCAAGTTGGGCACAAGTATATTGGGGAGCAAGCTCTCTGGACTGATTACCAGGGCTTTAAACTAGGTTGGATGAGGGAAGGGAGGGGTGTTAGAAGTGACAGAGGAGGACTGGAGGATGTTGTCACTGCAGTCACTATTGAAGATAATAGGTAAAAACCTCTGAATTGTTCCATAGGATCATGCAAAGGCTCCTGAGAGATGGTAATATTCCCAATACCCCATCCGGAATCTTCTTCTTGCGTCCCTCTAGGGGTGACTGCACCTGCTGCTTCCCTTAAGTGCCTGTATATCAATGTATGAAGCATTGGAAATAAACAGCCTGAGGTCTGTGTACGGTCGCTGTCTCTTTGCAATAACGGAGACATGGTGGGACAGCTCACTTGACTGGAACACTGTCATGGAGGGCTACATCCTTTTTAGGAAAGACAGGATGGGAAACTGAGGGGGAGGAGATGCCCTTTATGTGAGGGAGCTATTAGAATGTACCCAGTTGAACCTGTGGGAGGGTAAAGAACAAGTGGAGAGCTTGATCCTGAGAATTAAGGAGTGGGCTGGTAAGAGAGTGACCGTGAAGGAGCGGCAGAGACGTAGTGTTAGGGACTGTCCGCAGCCCCCATTCCCCTGCACCACTCAGGGGGGAAGAGACAGAAGAGAGTGGATGTGAGGGAAAGGTGGCTTTAGTTTGCTTTTCATTTATCAGTGTTCTAGTCTGCGAGTGATGGACATTAAATTACATTAATCTCCCTGTGCTGAGTTTTTTTTTTTGCCCATATTAATAATTGGTGGGGGATCTCCCTCTCCTTAACTGAGCCATTGAGCTGTTCTTATCATATTTTCTGTCCATTTTCCTTTGAGGAGGGGAAGTGAGAGAAGAGTTGTGGTGGAGTTCAGATGCCCAATGAGTAAAACCACCAGAATATGGAACCTGGAACATACTAAGGACTATCCCTAGAGTTCAGAGTTTTTGTTAATCATCAGAGAAAAGCTGTAAATTTGTGCAAGGGAGATATCCTAGACTGCTTCAAAACTTAAGTGCTACTATTTGTGTCTTATACATGTGTTTATGAAGACCATAATTTCTCCAATGAATGGAGTAGGGAACCAAGAATGTTTTGGTCTAGGGGAAGCATCCATCTAGAACATGTAATTCAGAACAACCTGAAAGTGATTAGTGATTTTATTGTGCCCTTGCATTTAAGCTTCAGTGCAGATGTACAACATGTTAACCAGCTGAGTACAGGAATACTATTGTGGTTATACTGCTCATGGATATGCTATCAGTTCCAGATGAGCTGTCATGTAGCTTACATTTGCTCCATCCTGATCACTTGTCTTTGACATGGGACATATTTCACTAGTTCCACTCCTTAGGTTAAGCATAACTGAATCAATCTGTTTTCGCTTATGACAGAGAAGCTGTTTATAACAGCAAAGGGCTGAGATTAGTATTAAAAATATATTCTGCTGAATTTGATATTCCTGAGTTCTCAGTGTCACACACTGGAGTCATTTTATTTTTGAGTCCAAAGTGTCTTGGTATTAGACTCTAACACCTATACAAGCAATAAAGACTTAATACAAATGTTGGCTGAGATCTAAGTTTTGCTAATTTATTTATATATATATATATATATATATTTATTTATATATATATACACACATACACACACACATAAATATATATTTAGCTCATAGGTTCTGTTATATATAACTGCTAAAGGGGCTGAAATCATAGCAGAGCAATATCCCTGAGGTCAAGAGATTTTTTTCTGACTTCCTTTTAAAGAAGCTTGTTAGTCTTTATTCTATTAGTCTTTTAAATTATTCAAAAACCCAATTACGGAATGAATGCTACATTGTGTACTTGTTGGAATATTCTTTCTATTTGATCATGTGAAATGATGTCTTCCTACTTTTTTTTGTCTCCATTACTTCAGATGTATCTTAATTCCAGTCATTATCCTGCAAACAGCAATATATGTACCTTTACTCCTGTAATGACACTTTTAAAATAATTTATGTATATTTAAAATCATATGGATTGTGATTTAGTACTAACTCACTGTCTTCTCTTAATTTGATTATAGTTATATAGCAGCCTACCATCAGCCAGACTGAATATCTTTCTGTTAATTATATGTGCAAAATGCTGTAATTGTCATGTATTTAGAATCATAGAATCATTCAGGTTGAAAAAAAGACTTCAAGATCATCAACTCCAACCATCAACTTGGTTAACCACATCCAATCACTAACCCATGTCCCTTAGTGCCATGTCCACATGTCTCTGAAATACCACCAGGAATGGTGACTCCACTACTTCTCTGGGAAGCCTGCTCCAGTGTTTGATCACCCCTCCCATGAAGAAATTATTCCCAATGTTCAATCTAAATCTCTGCTGGCACAATTTGAGGCTGTGTTCTCACCTCCTATTGCTTGTCACCTGAGAAAAGAAAAGAACAACATCCTCCTCACTGCAACCTTCTTTCAGGTAGTTGTAGAGAGTGATGTTGTCTAAGTATTACATTTGTTTAACAGTTGCTGGTCACAGTGTTGATTTATCTGCTCCCAAAATTTTCTTATTTGCTCTCAAAATTGTTTTATGTAATCAATCTCTTTTTGACTATCAGCCCTGAGGGCTGGCCTAACTTTCGTTATGGTTTTATCAGTTTGCATATAGCATACACTCATGTTACACTGACCATGAACCTAATCCAGTACTTCTACTCAGTATTGCAGTCATCCTTGTACTTCAGTAACTGTCTTGTGGAAACTGTTAATGAGTGCACTTCTTATTTGTTCTCTAGCTTGGGAACAAAGCAGTGGGAACACCTTCCCCTTCCATTTCCCTTCTCTTTCTCCTTCCCTTTCCATTTATCTGCCAGGCAAGTTACGATAGCTCTTGAGAATTTTGCATGTTCTTGGGATGCTCAAACCAGCATGATCCTATTGCTATGTCTCCTGCATGTGTTTCTGGTTTTGTCTTCAGGTGAAACAGCTGTTTAAGAAAACCACACAGAGATCTGTCCCAAGGCAGCATGGTTATGAGTGGCAAGGGGTGTGGTAGGATATGGAAGGTATCTACCAACCCTGGTAATGCTAGATATCTACAGCTTGTTTTGCTGTCCTTTGTCCTGACCTTCACCTATCAAAGAACAAACAACATTATTCAGCACCCTCAAGGGGAAGAGAATGTCTCTGGACGTGATTAGAGTAGCCAGGAATTGGACGGCAAGGAAGCCATCTGCTGGGATCCTTCACTAGGGAAAAAGTAATTGACAAAGTGATTAGAAAAGGTGCACAGGCCCTCTGCCTGTCTGGTTACTCCTGTAAGGCATGAAGGAAAGGTATTCCTTCAAGGGAGGCACTGTACATGTATGTCCACGCAAGTGGACCACCATGGAAAGAGGTATCCAGTACCTGAGAGAATTAGCCATGCTGGAGGATATGGTGACCTGGACAACAACCAGCTAAAAAAGATCCAGAGAAAAGTCAGTGCCCACAGTCCACACTGAAGAAATTTGTACAGGGTGCATCACTGTCATTTACCAGCTTGCTGGCAGTAATGTCCTGGAAAGATGAAGAGGAACAAACACTGCATTGGCTGGGCAACTCAGAATGACAGAATCAGAATTGTCTAGGTAGGAAAAGACCTCCAAGATTATCTAGTCCAACCTCTGACCCAACACTAACAAGTCCTCCACTAAACCATATCACTAAATTCTACACCTAAACATCTTTTAAAGAACTCCAGGGATGGTGACTCAACCACTTCTCTGGGTAGCCCATTTCAATGCCTAACAACCCTCTCAGTAAAGAAGTTCTTCCTAATATCCAACCTAAAACACCCCTGGTGCAACTTTAGCCCATTCCCCCTCATCCTGTCACCAGGCACATGGGAGAACAGAACCAATCCCCGCCTTGCTACAGCCTCCTTTAATGTACCTATAGAGAGCAATAAGGTCACCCCTGAGCCTCCTTTTCTCCAGACTGAACAATCCTAGCTCCCTTGTAAGGCTGCTCCTTGTAAGGCTTGATCTCCAGACCCCTCACCAGCTTTGTTGCCCTTCTCTAGATTTGCTTGAGCACCTCAATGTCCTTCTTCTAGTGAGGGACCCAAAACTGCACATAGTACTCGAGGTGCGGACTCACCAGAACTGAGTACGGGGGGACAATCACTTCCCTAGTCCTGCTGGCCATACTGTTTCTTATGCAAGTGTCGTGTTTTAACCCAGTCAGCAGCTAAACACCACAGAGCTGTTCGCTCACCCTTCCCCCTCCCTCTCTGGGATGGGGGAGAGAAACAGGAAAGTGAAACCTGTGAGTTGAGATAAAGACAGTTCATTAAGACAGGAAAATAATAATAACAATAATAATGATAATAGTACTACTACTAATAATGTGTACAAACAAGTGATGCACAATGCAATTCCTCACCACCTGCTGACCGATGCCCCGAGCCTAAACCCGAGCAGTCCGGCCCTCCTCCCCCGGCTACCCACCTCTATATATTGTTTAGCATGACGTCAGATGGTATGGAATACTGCTTTGAGCAGTTTGGGTCACCTGTCCTGGGTCTGTCCCCTCCCAGCTCCTGCTGCACCCCCAGCCTGCCCATTGGCAGGACAGAGCAAGAAGCTGAGACATCCTTGGCTTGCTGTAAGCGCTGCTCTACAACAATTAAAACATCGGGGTGTTATTAGCACTCTTCTCATCCTAAACCAAAACATAGTATTCTACCAGCTACTAGGAAGAAAATTAACTCTGTCCTAACTGAAACCAGGACAGCAAGCCAGGATGCTGTTGGCCTTCTTGGCCACCTGAGCACACTGCTGGCTCATACTCAACCAACTATCAAATAATACTCCCAAGTCCTTCTCTGACAGGCTGACTTATTCCAACCACTCATCTCCCAGCCTGTAGCTCTGCTTGGGGTTGTTTTGCCTAGGTGCAGGACCTAGGTCTTGTTGAACTTCATAGAGTTGGCCTCAGCCCATCAGTCCAGCCTATCCAGATTCTCCTGCAGAGCCTTCCTACCCTCAAGGAGATCGACACACATGGTGTCGCCTGCAAACTTAGTGAGGGTGCACTCGATCCCATCATCCAGATCATCGATGAAGATATTAAAGAGAATTGGCCCTAGTAGTGAGCCCTGAGGGACTCCACTAGTGACCAGCCTCCAACTGGTTTTAACTCCATTCACCACGACTCTTTGGGCCTGGCTACCCAGACAGTTTCTAACCCAACAAAGCATACGCCAGTCCAAGCCATGAGCAGCCAGTTTCTTGAGGAGAATGCTGTGGGAAACAGTGTCAAAGCCTTACTGAAGTCAAGGTAGACCATATCCACAGCTTTTCACTCATCCACCAAGTGCGTCGCTTTGTCATAGAAGGAGATCGGGTTTGTCAAACATGACCTGCTTTTCATAAACCCATGCTGACTGGGCCTGATCACCTGGTTGCCCTGCAAGTGCCGCGTGATGATACTCAAAGTAATCTGCTTCATGAGCTTCCCTTGTACTGAGGTCAAACTAACAGGCCTATAGTTTCCTGGGTCAACCTTCTGGCCCTTCTTGTAGATGGGCATCACATTTGCTAGCCACCAGGCAACTGGGACCTCTCCTGATAACCAGGACTGCTGATAAATGATGGAAAGCTGCTTGGCCAGTTCTTCCACTTGTTCTCACAGTACCCTTCAGTGGATCCCATCCAGCCCCACCGACTTGCATACATCTAAGCGCTGTAGCAGGTCACCAACCATTTCCTTGTGAATTGTGAGGGCCACATCCTGCTCCCCATACCCTTCTACCAGCTCAGGGTACTGGGTATCCAGAGTACAACTAGTCTTGCCGCTAAAGACTGAGGAAAAGATGACATTAAGCACCTCAGCCTTTTCCTCATCCCTTGTAACTAAGTTTCCCCCCGCATCCAGTAAAGGATGGAGATCCTCCTTAGTCCTTCTTTTCGTGTTAACGTGTTTATAAAAACATTGTGTTATCTTTAACAATAGCTAGATTGAGCTCCAGATGAGCTTTTGCTTTTCTAACGTTGTCCCTACACATTCTTACAATATCCTTATAATCCTTCTGAGTGGCCTGCCCTTTTTTCCAAAGATTATAAACCAAAGATTTTTTTTTTTCCTAAACTCTAGCCACAACTCTCTGTTCAGCCAAGCCAGTCTTCTTCCATGCCAGCTTGTCTTTGGGCACATGGGGACAGACCACTCCTGAGCCATTAGGATTTCCTTCTTGAGGAGTGCCCAGCCTTCCCAGACTCCTCTGCCCTTCAGAACCACCTCCTAAGGGACTCTGCCAACCAGTGTCCTGAACAGCTCAAAGTCTTCTCTCCAGAAGTCCAAGACAGCTATTTTACTGATCCCCCTCCTGACTTCACCAAGAATAGAGAACTCCACCATTTCATGGTCACTCTGCTCAAGACACCTCCTGACCACCATATCTCCCACCAGTGCTTCTCTGTTTGTGAACAGAAGGTCTAGTGGGGCACCTCCCCTGGTAGGCTCGATTACCAGCTGCATCAGGAAACTATCTTCCATGCTCTCCAAAAACCACCTAGACTGCTTCCTCTGAGCTGTATTGAATTTCCAGGATATGTCTGGGAAGTTGAAGTCCCCCATGAGAACAAGTGTTGACAATTTTGCAACTTCTGCCAGCTGCCTGTAGATCTCCTTATCTGTCTTCTCAACCTGGTTTGGTGGTCTATAACAGATCCCCACTGGGATGTTTGCCTTGTTGACCTTCCTAACCCATAGGGACTCAACATTATTATTCCCAGTCTCAGCCTTGAGTTCCAAAACATCAAAACTCTCTAATATAGAGAGACACACCACCACCCCTTCTGTGTTACCTGTCCCTTCTGAAGAGCCTATAGCCAGTCATTGCAGCACTCCAGGATACTGGGTATCCAGAGAACAACTAGTCTTGCCGCTAAAGACTGAGGAAAAGATGGCATTAAGCACCTCAGACTTTTCCTCATAGGAGTGGTGCCACCGTGTTTCAGTGATAGTAACCAAGTCATAGCATTCCTGCTGCACAATGGCTTCCAGCTCCTCTTGTTTGTTACCCATGCTGCATGCATTAGTGTAGATGCACTTCAGCTGGGCCATTGCCTGCTCCCCTGGCCCTGATACTGTTCCCCCTGGCACACCTCTAACAAGCCTTATTCCCTCCCCATCCACCTTCCTACCTAGTTTAAAGCCTTCTCAATGAGCCCTGCCAGCTCCTGCGCTAGTATCCGTTTTCCCCTTAGAGACAGGTGGGACCAATCTGCAGTTAGCAGGCTGGGTGCCAAGTAAAGCACCCCATGGTCAAAAAAACACAAAATTTCTGCATTGGCTTGAGTACAGAAAGAATATCTCTTTTTCGCCACAACTATGGACCAGTATTTCAACTTAGTCAAATAGTAGGAGTTGGTTTTAAAAATATGCTACTGACAAAAAACAAGTTGTATAAATAAATATGTTTAGTCATTTTAGAAATGCCCTCATGAGGGCATCGGAGGCAGGTAATTCTCACCAGTTGTGGTGGTGAGAATTGGAAATGAGAAGACAAAAAAAAATAAATAAATCAAAGAGTACTAAAAGATCAAATACTTTTTAAGGAACTGAATTTTTGAGATTGGAGATAGTGAAAGTTTGGATAAGAAGATGAGGGAGGTAAAATTGTAAATCAAAGAGCTCATAGACTGATAGCAGAAAGAAATTGGGGAAATAATTGTGAGAGGAACATGAAGTGAGTAGACATAAAAATGGGTCATATATAAAAGAGAGGAAAAAAAAGTACCTTTGTAAATGAGTTATAAAATGAAATTCACAACCATCTAGAATAGCTATAGTTAAACCAAATTGTGTTAACCACCATATGTTGCAATAATTTTGTTTTTGTTTGTTGATTTTTAAATGTTTTTTGTGTCTTCAGGCTTGGGCTAAATAACACTGTTTCCTCATTTTGTACATTTATTTCTTATTTTATTTTCCAATTAAAATAAAATATTTGTTTTATACAATTACAGTAACACTTAGTGTCCCAATACTTATAATACAATTAGTCTGATATCAATGAATGTGTGTAGATTATGTGGACAGTCTTATATACAGATGTTGCTTAACAATATATTTAAATTAAAAATTTAAGAGTTTTCTGTAGCCTATGGAGAGATTTTCCTTTTAATTTTCCTTTTAAAATGAAAATTACCATTTGATTATATTTCAAAAGTTCTTTCAAAATATAAAATAAACATATAATTTCCATTGCAGGTAGATCATGGTAAGAACATTGAAAACACAGTATCACATTGTTGATTAATATTTTTTTCCTATTTCCTATACTAAAAGAATTTTGTATGTGGCAATACATAAAATTTGTATGAAATATAATAAAGAAGAATCTTTTGCAAAGAAAATTTCTTAATGTTTTACTAGTGATTTTATATATAAACTGAATTTTATGAAGCATGTTTTAAAGGGTTTGGTACCTAAAGTGTTATATTAGAAATAACAGTCTTAGAGGAATTTATGTCCTTAACCTCCAGTAATCTCTGTCAAGACTTCTAAGACATGGTGTTAATGCATTTGGAGTAAGTGGTTAAGCAAAGCTGAAAAAAAAATAAATAATAATCACTTGACTGAATTACCCAAAAGACTAAGGTTATTCTCTGAAAAGAAAATGAGTCTGAAGTGATAGATTTTTAAATGTCATTACTATATTTTGCCTGAAAAATATTTAAATTTGTCCACTAATTAATTGCTTGAACAAAGTAGGTAATTGCATATAAATGCATTTTTTCACATAATGTATCACTCAGAGGTGAAAAAGATACTGATGTTGATCTTTGGAAAGATTTGTTAATGTTGCTTAAGATTTCATTTTCTAGTACGGAAACTCAAGTGAAATTTTAGTATACATTAAAATTAAAAGTATCTGAATAGCATTAGTAACTTGTTAAATATAACAAGTTACAATAACTTGTCTTGCATGAGAAAGGTCACATAAAAACAAAGTAACAGATATATAGCTTTACAGTGGAACTTTAGTTATCAACCTCAGAACAAGCAACAGTTCCATTCTTCACTTGAGCTAACAAGATGTGTAGGTTAATTACAAAATGAGACATATGATCACCTATGTGTGATAGAACTGGAAGCATATCTCTTTGTTCTTTAACCTGTGTCTTACCAGTTCTGCCTACTTTGTTGTTGTTGATGATGATTTTCAATTTTTACCTACAGTACTATTGTATTCAAGCCTTGTCACTTCAGTTAATTCCCAGTGACAACAAACATGATACCAAATAATATTTTGAACTTATTTCTAGTTCAGTAGAATCAAGAACATTCACAGCCATTAAACTCTCTGATTTTAGAGCAGAAGCATATTGTCTTTGAATAGTAACAGAAACACTGTTAATTATTGATGTGGTATTTTCATTCTAATGTGTAGAATAGAAATATATTCATTAATTCATTGATTTATTTTAGAACTATAGAATCATACAATCATAGAACAGCCCAGGATGGAAGGGACCTCAAAAGATAAGCAGGTCAAACCTCTCATGGGAAAGGGAATCTTAGATGAAATTATCTAGCACTATAACTGCACCATGAAAGCCTCAAGAGACCACAATTCTGCTACATCCCTGGGATGGTTGCACCAGTGATTAATTGTTCTTATTGTAACAAAAAAAAAAAAAAAAATTGCTTTCTTTTATCACGACAAAACCACTCTCAGTACAGTTTGTCTTCTGCATGTGCCTCCCTGTAAAGAAAGCCTCCATCGTCTTTACACCCATCCTCTAAGAAGTGGAACACAGTGATGACATTGCCCTGAACCTATTGCCCTGAATCTTCACCAGGGTGACAGGACCTACCTCCTTCAGTCTTTCCTTGTAGGACAGGTTATCCAGCCCTTTGATAATAATTATGCCACTCTAATGCCTTCTTTAATCTGCCTGTGTGATTTTTGAATGGCGGGGACCACAATTAGACACAGCACTCCAGCTATGACGTGACAAGCACTGAGTAGACAGAGATGATCTCTGTTTATAGTATCACCTGTGGATGCAGCCCAGTATGCAATTTGACGTTGTTGCTGCAGTGATGCATTGCTGAGTCATATTCAGCTGGTTGTTCACTGTGATCTCCACATTCCTGTAGGCAGGGACACTCTCCAGTCACACAGCTCCTAGTCTGTACTGGACTTTTTGGTTGTGTTGTCTCCTCAGTGCAAGGTCTTGCACCTGTGTGTATTAAATTTCACAAAGTTCTTGCTTGTCCACTCTTCAAGCCTGTTTAGATCTCTCTGTAAGATGGTTCTCCTTTCTGCCTTGTCCATCTCACAGCCCACTTTAGTGTTATCAGCAAACTTGATGAGGGTGTTTTCAATCTGATCATGCAGATCATCCATGAAGATATTAAACAGTATAGAATTATAGAAATACAAAATCATAGAATGGGTCTGGAAGGAACCTTAAAGACCATCTAATTCTAACCCCTCTGCCATGGTCATGGACATCTTCCAGTAGGCCAGGTTGCTCAAAGCCCCATCCAACCTAGCTTTAAACACTTACAGACATGGGGCATTCACAGCTTCTCTAGGCATCATGTTCCAGTGCTTCGCCACCCACTAAGTAAATATTTTCTTATTTATGTCTAATCTAAATCTACCCTCTTTTAGTTTACAACCATAACCCCTTGTCCTGTAACTGCACTCCTTGTTAAAGAAACCTTCCCCAACTTTCCTGTAGGCCCACTTTAGGTATTAGAAGGCCACTGTATAGTCTCCCCAGAGCCTTCTCTTCTCCAGTCTAAAAAAACTCAACTCCCTCAGCCTTTCTTTGTAGGATAGATGCTCTATCCCCTTTATCTTCTTTCTGGTCCCCCTCTGGACTTGTTCTAATACTTCTATATCCTTCTTGTGCTGGAGGCCCCAGAACTGAAAACAGTGCTTCAGGTGGGGTCTCATGATAGCAGAGTAGAAGAGGAAAATCACCTCCCTCAAACTGCTGGCCACTCTTGGTTTGATGCAGCCCCGGATACATGTACAGGTGACTTTCTGGGCTGCCAGCACACATTTCCAGGTCATGTCAAGCTTCTCATCAAACAACACCCCCAAGTACTTCTCATCAAGGCTGCTCTCAGTCTCTACCTAGCCTGTAGTTGTGTTTGGGATTGCCTTGGCCTTGATGCCACTTTGCCTTGTTGAACTTCATGAGGTTCACACAGGCCCACCTCAAGCCTGTCTGTCTATCTCTGGATGGCATTCCTTCCCTACAGCATGTTGACCTCACCACGCAGCTTGGTGTCATTGGCAAATTTGCTGAGGGTGCACTCAATTTTTCTGTTCATGCCACTGATAAAGATGTTAAATGGTGCCAGTTCCAATACTCACCCCTGAGGAAGACCACAAATTACTGATCCCCACCGGAACATTGAACATTTGACCACAATACTTTGAGAGCAACCATCCAGCCAATTCCTTACCCACTGAGTGGCCCATCCATCAAATCCATGTTCCTTCAATTTAGAGACAAGGATATCATGTGGACTAGTGTCAAATGCTTTGCACAAGTCCAGGTAGATGGTGTCTCTTGATTGTCCCCTATCCACTAGGGCTGTAACCCCATTGTAGAAGACCACCAGATTTGTCAGGCACAATCTGCCCTCAGGGAAGCCATGTTGACTGTCCCCAGTTGCCTCCTTATTTTTCATGTGCCTTAGCATAGTTTCCAGGAGGATCTGCTCCATGATCTTGCCAGGCACAGAAGTGATATCGACCGACTTGTAGTTCTACAAGTCTTCCTCTTTCCCTTTTTAAAAATGGGAGTTATGTTTCCCTTCTTCCAGTCAGTGGAAATTTCACCAGACTGCAGTGACTTCTTAAATATGATGGATAGTGGCTTATCTGGCTTAACTACATTCACCAGTTCCCTCAGGACCCTCAAAGTGTGTACTTTAAACAACTTGCAAATTGACTTAGCCTAAATTAAGCTGTTGTCCAGACCTGAAACAAACTTTTGTGGTCAAGGGTATTTTTGCTGACTATGTACAACTAAATCAAGTTTCAGAAACCGGGGAATTTAAACAGAAGTTTCTGGAATACTTTGTTTTCTCAGTGAATAATCTTCTTCTTAGAGAAGAAAAGTTTTTTTTGGGGGGACAGAGGGGGGGAAGAGAGAGAAAAAAAAAATAAAAAAATCAAGGAAAGTCAAGGAAGTCAAGGAAGAAAAAAATATAAGCAAATTGTCCTTTATATCTGTGTTGGAGAAATGTGCTTAAGACTGTACCTTCTTGTGTGATCCTAAAGAGAACAAGAGAACAGTGATACTGCTATGTAACCTCTCTGTTTCATATCATTTAGTAAACGACTAATTAATATCAAGGAAAAAAAGTTTTTATAGACATCTGCTTATCTTTCCTTCTATCAAGTTATATGTCAGGCTGAGAAATCACAAGGTAAGCTGTCATTATTTCATCTGGTTAAAACATCACTTTGATGTCAGTAACACCACAATGCAATCTAACCCAGAAGACTTACTCCCATCTGTGTTCTTGAGGTCAACTACGTTCAATCTAAACCTGCACTCCTCTTGCTTGTTACTTTAGCACAGTCAAATTAATCTATTGATGATTCTTCTTACACATATCCATCTTCATCTACAATAAACTCCTTATTGTATGTAGGAATATGCTCCAATACCTTTTAAAATTTAATAGAATCATTGAACTGTGCAATCTAATACAGAAAAAAAAAAAAAAAAAAAAAAAAAAAAAAAAAAAAAGCTTTAAAAAAGCTTTACAAAAAACAAAATGAAGTGAAATATAAAAAAAAATATTTTTTTTTTTTTAGTCCTTCCAAAGGAATATTTTCTGTTCAATGGTCTTCCATTCCATGCTAGTAAATTTAATGGAATATCAAATTCCAGTAAATAGCTGGAAAGAAAGAGTTAGTGGTATCCTTGAAACTACTCCAATAAGGATCAAATTCAATAAATTAAAGCTTTGTATTTTCTTCTGTGTGAAACTGAATTTATTGCCGAGTTCATAAAAATATGCTTTCAAATAGCATTAGATAACCAGTAAATTACTTTATATTACTAGAATGATAAATTTTGCCTCAATATTGGATACCTTTTTAGTTAACATTATCTATTGTTTATTTGTCTGTTTATTTTCAGTTTTAGTAAAATATTGAACAATTTCCTCATTTTTCTCTACTTCTGTTATGACTGCCATTTTGGTATTTTACTTCTAATTAAACTGTAATGAACCTGCTAAAAACCTTCATAGTTCAAGATTAAGCTGTTTCTGTTCAGGAAAAAGATTTTGTTTCGACACTAGAATCTGTCATTCTACTCATGAAAAAGAAAACAAGTTTTCAGAATGGAGGGAATTTTCTCAGTGTTTCACTTGAGAAAATTCATAAATAGTGGTTTCTTAGGGCAATTATCTGCTCTTAACCTATGCAGGCTGCTCCTATTGACATCCTTGGTATTTTGTTTTTGGTGAAGGGCAACATATCATCAAAAAGTCAAAAGTCCTTCCATTCCTGTCGCATTTCTGAAGAAATAAAACAAAGATAACTGATTATAAAAGTCCCTGTGTTTCTTTGCATTCTGAAGTTTATATTTTGAGTGGCAAATTACACACCTGCTATGGCTTTGAGACTCACTATAAAACTTTCAAATTACTTTTATCCAACAAATAAAATAGTATCAGCTGTAATCCCATACTAAAATATTTGACATGACTCCCACATTTTAAATTCTACTAGACTCTTGTCTGAATACAGATGATCCATCAGCTTAATTTGTTGTTCTTTTGTTCACTCATGACTTCTGTTAAGAACTTCTGGTAGGACAAACTAATGCTTCTGCATAAAGTCATATTCAGATTTTTAAAATGGCGTTTCTTTCAGATGTGAAATACAATATGTTGTTACTACCTTTGATTGTTTCTTCTGAAACTTTGTTCCACCATTTGTAATTAGAAGATTAAAAAAAAAAAAAAAAAAAAAAAAGGAGTTTTAATTCGGGTTAATACTGGTAGACCTTTCTTTCTGACTTAATAAAATGCCTTGTATTTGCAAGGTTCTGTGATTGAATTCTGTGATTCTGTGATGAAATACACACAAATCATAATGTATTGACTTTCATGGCAGATCAAGTTCCAATGAAATTTGCAGGTAAATTGTAACTAGTTTTACTTTCATGAGGATACTCAATGTCTTTGCATGATAATTCCAGAAAGATCTCAGAAATGTTCCATACAATTTTTGTGTTTTCACAAGCATTAATTTCCTTGAAAGCAAGTATTTGAAGACCACAGTTTTCATATACAAAATGCAATAACAGATTTGGTGAGTTTATTTCAGCACTGTGTGTAAGAAATCTAAAAATGTGTTAAAGCTCACAAAATGAATCAAGAATAAATAAATGTATTTACTTTAGTCATTAGGTCTCTATATATTCTCTGTCACCTTTGATTAAGTAGAATATTTTGATTTCTTCTCAGATCTTCGTAAGATTATAGTTGAGATTATACGCAAGAGACTGAATATTTCAGTTTTTGAAATATCAGAAAGGTTAAATTTAATTTGATCCTGTGCCTGCAGCTTCTTACAGAGCAGTACCTTACAGATTCTCAGAAATTTAGTTACAACATACACACCTATTACCAGTTCATATGTAGTTATCACGGAAGTTTTAAATTGTAACAATGCTAATAAAAACTCTATTTGAACATTTGATTAGCAAGGTAAGATTATGTGTGAATAGTTCACTGTGACTTTCTTCACATGGTTTATAAAATCTTTCAAGCTGTCTTTTGTGGCTCCAGAAGTTTAGAGCTATAGTATCATATATAATAACATCTGGTTTCTAAGGAGCACCACCTCTATGTACTTATTATCGCCTTGTATGAACGAACACAAATGCTAACAATTACAAAAGTACTGTGGGAAAACAGAAATGCATTTATGTCATATGACTTCTGTGGTGGGGCAGCTGAGCTTTACCACAACTGTTCTCTCATTCCCCCTCCTCAAAGGGAAAGCAAGAGAAAAATACAATGGAAAAGGCTCAAGGGATGACATAGAGACAGGGATATCACTCAACATGAGTACTATGATCACTTAGTTAATGAACACTGTAACCAGAACGAGAGGGGTCCTACCTCCACCAAGGTAGAGGAAAGGGGCAACTGGGTTTATTGGACTATGTGGAATTGATGGCCTGGCCATCAAAAAAAAACTAGACTCACAGAAGTATAAGGCTCCAGTGGACACCAGTACACAGTGTACCCTAATGCCATCAGATTACCAAAGGACAGGATCCATCTGTATTTCTGGAGTGACAGGGGGATCCCAACAGTTAGCTGTTCTGAAGGCTGAAGAGAGCCTAACTGGGAAGAAATGGCAAAAGCACTCCATTGTGACTGGCCCAGAGGCTCTGTGATCTTTGGTATAGATTACCTCAGCAGAGGGTAGTTCAGGGACACAAAAGGGTACCAGTGGGCTTTTGACATAAGTGCTTTGGACAAGAAAAGTGAGAAACAAAGGAAAGAAACCAAAAAACACCTTCCTCTCATCCACCCTCTTCCTCTTCCTCCCCCCAAGCAACAAAGGAGAACAGGGGAATGGGGGTTGCGGTCAGTCTATAGTACTTTTCTTCACAGTCACTCTCTTCCCCTGCTCCAATGTGGAGTCTCACCCATGGGATGCTGTCCACTGTTTCCGTGTGGGTTTCCCACAGGCAGAAGCTCTTCAAGAACTGCTCCAGGTATGTGTCTGTACCGTGCAGTCCATCCACCAGGAGCAAACTACTCCAGCATGGGTCCCCCACAGGCAGAAGCTACTGTCAGGTCACCTGCTCCTGCATGGGTCCCTCTCCGTGGGCTACAGGTCCGACCTGGAATCTACTCCAGCAGGGGTTCTCCACAGGTTGCAGCCTCCTTCAGGTCAGATCCACCTGTTTCACTGTAGGCTCTTCCATGGGCTGCAGTGTGGAAATCTGCTCCACTGTGGTACACCATGGGCTGCACGGGGACAGCCTGCTTCACCGTGGTCCTATCCACAGTCCACAGGGGATCTTTGTCTCTGGCACCTGGAGCACCCCCTCCCTTTCGTTCTTCACTGACTGACCTTGGTGTCTACAAAGGTGTTTCTCACTCCTTTTTCACCTAGCTGCTGTTGTACAGCATTATTATTTTTTTTATTTCTTAAATCTCCTCTCACAGAGGTCCAAACAACATTGCTTATTGGCTCATCTCTGGCCAGCAGCAGGTCCCTTATCTAACATGGGACAGCTTCTGGATTCTTCTCGCAGAAGCCAAGACGACAGCCCCCTGTTACCAAAACTTTTCCACATAA
Organism: Aythya fuligula; assembly: GCF_009819795.1. Classification (NCBI taxonomy): domain Eukaryota; kingdom Metazoa; phylum Chordata; class Aves; order Anseriformes; family Anatidae; genus Aythya; species Aythya fuligula. Next base: position 46,735,286 of record NC_045593.1, read on the forward strand.
ACCCACTATGTGCCAGCATTTCTGTACTTTTCCCAGGGCACATGGCCCTGTTTCCACTCTCTGTGCATTTTCTTCTTTAACCTAAATTTGACCAGCTGATCCTTATTCAGCCATGCCAGTTTCCTACCTTCCGTGCTTGATTTATTACATATGGAAATAGAGAGCTTTTGCGCTCCAAGGAAAATATCCTTAAAGTGTTGCCAGCTCTGATGTGATCTTCTATCCTAAGGACCACGTCCCACAGGATCTCATCCACTAATTCTTTGAACTGATGGAATTCCACTCTTCTGAAATTCAGGGTCCTGAATTTATTCTTAGTCAGACCCATATCCCTTGAGATCACAAACTCAACCAGGGCATGGTCACTGCAAGCTAGGCTTCCTCCAATCTTAACTTCTTTAATGAGCTCTTCTGTATTGTTGAGCACCAGGTCCAGTAATGCTTCTCCTCTAGTTGGTTTTGTCTAATATGTGAACAAGAAAGTAGTCCTCTATGGACTCCAAGTGTCTCTTGAATTGCTTATTTTCCACCACATGGCTTTCCCAACAAACATCCAGGTGAATTCCCCAGGAGGATGACAACATATAAGTATGATTCTTCCTGTAGTTGGAGCAGTAAGGCCTCATCAACAGAATCCTCTTGATTGGCTAGCCTGTCATAGACTCCAGTTGCAAGATGGCCTTTGTTGGTCCGGTCTTTAATTTTTACGCTTACGCTCTCCACCTCCTCTTGGCTCTTTCCCAGAGGGAACTCTTCAAAATCTATCAACTTCTTAACATAGAAGGCAACACCCCCACCCTTCCTTCCCTGATTGATTCTCCTGTAAAGCTTGTAGCCCTCTATTCCAATGCTCCAGATGTGTGATTTGTCCCACCACATTTCTGTGACAGCAATTAGATCATAGTTTTCTAACTACACTGTGGCTTACAACTCCTCTTGCTTGTTTATCATTCTATATACATTGGTGTAGAAGCACTTCATCTGGGCTATGGGTTACATTGCCTTTTTAGAGGAGTTTTTCTGAACTTCTATGGGACAATTCACAGGTGTTTTCCTGCTGTTTAAAATACAGGCATTCAAGGGTTCTTCTGAGTCAATTACAGGTACATCCCATTCCCCCACTGAATCTGCTTCAGTAAGAATGAAGTTTATGCATTCGGGACAGGGCAAACTTGGCTATTCATACAGACGGGGGATGCTGGTTGGAAAGCAGCCCCATAGAAAGATGTTTACAGATTTTGGTTTATGTCAAGTTACCATGAGTCAACAGTGTGCCCTGGCAGCCAACGGGGCCAAAAGTATTCTGGAGTGCAGCAACCACAGCACTGATTTCCATCCAAGGGAAGTGTAATGTCCTGCAGTCACCTCTGTACTCACCACCAGTACAGTGTGCAGTTTGGTGCACCACAGTAAAAGAAGGACATAAAACTATTGGAGAGTGTTTAAAGGAGGGCAATAAAGCTGGTAAAGTATCTACAAAGGAAGGCATATGAGGAAAGTATGAGGCCGTTTGTTTTGTTCAGCTGAGAGGAGAGAAAAGTGAGGGGTGATGTCATTGTGGTCTGCAGCTTCCTCATGAGGGGGAGTAGAGGGAGAGAGAAGTACCTGTCTCTTCTCTGGTGACCAGTGATAGGACCCAAGGGAATGACATGATGTTGTGTCATCAGAGGTTCACATTGTATGTTAGGAAACAGTTCTTCACTGAGAAGGTGGTCAGGCACTGGAACAGGTTCCCCAGGGAAGCAGTCATGACATCAAGCCTGCTGGAGTTCAAGAAGCGTTTGGACAATGTTCTTAGATCTATTGTTTGATTTCATGTAACCCTGTGTAGAGTTGGACTCAATGATCCTTACGGATGTTTTCCAGCTTAGGGTATTCTATGATTGTATGATTCTATATCATATAATTTGACTACGTATTCTGCACTAATCTGTTTATTTTCCCTAATATGTTTTTAGAAACACTTAGTTTTCCACTTTGAAGAAGACAAGTAAATTATTTACTGTGAATATGGGGAAAATCGAGTGCATAGTTAACAGTGGAATATTAGTGTGTAAAATAAATTTCAATTCTTAGGCCCAAATTTCTGAGGCCTAAGAGTTCAGAACCAGATGTAAATGTAAGTAAATAAAATAAACAAGCAAACAAACAAGAAAACACACACACACAAAACAAACAAACAAACAAACATGCACACACACACACACAAACAAACAATGACAACAAAAAAGAAAACACCATCACCAACAACAAGAAAACACCATAGAACAGAAATCACTGTCATACTCAGTTTCTGTCTTTTGCCTCTTAATCTAAAAAAAAATATATCCTGGACACCTATGAAAAGTAAAAAAATATATCGTGGACATCTATATATAAACCATATTATTAAAATCATGTTTTAGTTTCATTACTTTTTAATTCTCTTTTTATCTATTGGAATAATTAAGACAAACATGGTTAAAATTAAAATGGTTTTCCATGCTTATGATAACAGAAATGTTTAGTGTTCAGAGAAAAAAAAAAAAAAAGCAGAATCAGTTCTATCATTAAAAATGTGATAGATATTTACATTGAAATCATTGTTTTAATTACTATTGATATGTCAGTACAGAGATAGGTGCTACATGTCCCAAATCAAATTCATTCAGTAAAGTCATGCTCATGGATGTTTTTTTCTTCTGCTAATAAACATTCTAAGCAAAGTAGAGCTCCTGCAGATACAAGTAAGATGCTTTTATTTATCCTACATTTCTTGTTAGCCTATGAGGTAATCAGAAGGAGAGCCTAAGAGTTAGAGGAGAAAATTGAATCTTAGATTAGTACATCATACACAAGTACTCTCATTGTGAACTATTAAATCACATACGCTGCCATATAGTTTCACCCCTTTGTACAGCAAAATACTGACAAAAAATCCTAACTTCATGAAAAAGTCAAAGTTTAAGACCCAATGTAAAATTGTTTTTACCTTGTTCCCCAAAACAAAGACCATACTAGGAATGTCCTGTAATACACTCCGTCTTTCCAGTGACAAATAACAAGTAACTTAGTAACTGTACCTGCATAGGTTTCACAGGAATTTCTCTCTTAAGTACCAAATTCTACATAATGTAAGAAAAAAAAGATAAAATAGTAGAGGAGTAGGAAAGATAATCTGGATTTTATTTTTTTATGTACTTATTAATATTTATATGGATCTTACTTTGAAATGCCGATTCTGAAAACTTATGACCAAAGTTGTTTTGTTGTTGTTGTTGTTGTTGTTTGTTTGTTTGTTTGTTTGTGAGCATTAGCTTATCATGAAAACAAAATTTGGTCATAAATTAATATTCACAAAATTTAAATTGATAGAAGTAAAACTACTGCAGTCATACTCAAATCCTATTGACTTGTCGTTATAATATATACCTGCTTGTAATATTTTTTGTTGGTTTGCTTTTTTTTCCCCAAATGGTGATGCACTGATTTGGAATTAAAACTCTCCTTCTATAGCAAGGCTGTAGCAAATGTGTCTTGTGAATCATCTTAGGTAAATTATGACTGTGAATAGGCTGAAATAAAACTAATCACAAAACATAATACCAGTAATATAAACTAAAACCTTATTGCAGAATTTTCCATTCCTTTTCCCAGATGTTTATTTATTTATCTTTTATTTATTTTTGTTTTTTCTCTGAGTATATTTCCCTGCAAATTTATCTTATGAAAGGTTTTGTTTCGTTGATTGGTTGGTTGGTTGGTTTTATTTTGTTTTCCCCTTTCATGGAGTGTCAGAGAACTGAATCAAAATATTCATACAAAATTATTAATACAAAATATTCACATATAATATAGGATATATATATATATTTCTTACATAGAACTTTTCAAAATAATTTGCCACAATTTCTGAACAGAACAAGGAAGCTGATATTGTTTTATGATTTGTATGAATTTGTACAGAAGAATATGCTAAACTATGTAGACTACAGGCAATTTTGCACAAAGTACAGTCCTTTTCATTTAAAATATAAATGAACAGCTAAATCATTATTCTTGTCTCATAAAAACTGCATTTCTCTTGCTGAAATTTAGGCAAGTTTCAAAAGACGTAGCCTTCACCACCACCCCAAAGTCTTGCAACGTCTGATTTTCTAGAGAACTCCAAGAATACAAAAACTATTATGTGATGGGAAGAGGTCTTCCTAACATCTGTGGTGTAAATGCCTGAAGTAACTAGGAAAATAAAACTAACATTCACATTTTTAAGGAAAAGGTACAGCATTGAAGAGGCTTTCAGGGTAGGGCATAACTGCATTATCTGAGCGTTCCCTAGGCTCCCAACCTTTGATGCTATCGCGCTGGGGAAACTTGGTGTGCTAGCTCTAAGGAACAGCACGGAGTGTAGAGTGGAGTGGAGACACCACGGCTAGGCTCTGTAATCAGATGGGGCCTCGATTGTTCTTGTGCACAAAGCTGCACTTTTTGCCACCCTAAGCCAAAGACCTGTCATGTTTTGACAAATGCTGTACCCTAGTGTACTTTTTGCTCATTATAATATCATTATAATACCAAAACACACCTCCATCCCAAAAGCTACCCGCCTCCAAGGTGCGACCACCCCTCACTGAGCATGCGCTCTGAATTTCTCGGAGCCTATTGCTTTAAACGGAGACGGGAAAACTTTACACCAATCATAACTAAGATATGCTTGACTAGAGCCACTCAAGCTCCACCTAAAAGATAGAAAATAATATAAATTGGCCCAAGAGAAAGGGGATGTTAGGGAAGATACCACCGTCAGGGGAGATACCATCCCAAGGGAATACAACATCCTTAGGACCTCCTGACTCCTGGGATCAGTCGACGGGCTGAGCCTCTCTTCCCCCCCCATTGGGACGCCTTTGGGTGAGATCTAAATACTTGCTTATAAATCTCTATAGAGTCTTTGATCCTTTTAACGCGTTTATTTCTAGGCTGCGCACCTGTAACATCTATAACATCTATAACATCTATAACATCTATAACATCTATAACATCTGTAACATCTGTAACATCTGTAACATCTGTAACATCTATAACATCTATAACATCTGTAACATCTGTAACACCTGCAACATCTATAACATCTATAACATCTGTAACATCTGTAACACCTGCAACACCTATAACATCTATAACATCTGTAACATCTATAACACCTGTAAACACCCATAACATCTATAACACCTATAACACCTGTGTATTTTATGCATACTAGCTTGCTTTTGCAGACAGTCACTATCGCCGGCAATCCAAAAGAACCTGATTATCTGTTGCTGTAATAAACCATACTTGATTGCATTGTGATAACTCTCATTGAGTGCAACGAGGGTGAGGGTGGTTATCCGTGATAGTTCAGTGTTCTGAATCTAACCAGACCCCCAGGCGGTTAATGCATTTTTGGTGAATGTCCGAACGGACCCCCAGATGGTTAATGCGTTTTTGGTGAATGTCTGAATGGACCCCCAGGCCGTTAATGCGTTTTTGGTGAATGTCTGACTGGACCCCCAGACGGTTAATGTGTTTTTGGTGAATGTCCGACTGGTTCAGTATCCTGAATCTGACCGGGCCCGTAACGGTTAATCAGCTACACCCCTTAACGCGACAACATCTAACTCCAGCAACACAATGACAGCTGAAATAACTCTAGTTGTGGTACTCATAAAATATCTTTGATTTATTTTCAATAGTAAAATTTTAACTTTTTGAAACATGAATGTCCAAAGAAAAGGGGAGAAGAATGTGGAAGAATTTTTGTAGTTTGCATTCAAGCAAACAAACACACATTTTTTTTTTTTAATTGCCTCTTAATACTTTGGAAACCACTGTGTAGTCTTGGATAAGTCATAGTTACTTGTGCTTTACTGGAATGTGTTGCTGAAGAATGCATGCTTTCTTTATGATTATCTTTAAAGTATATTGCAGCCAAAAATGTTGAGGATTATCAAAATGATGTCTACCTTCACACACTATCAAATCATCTTTTCTCTGAAAATGTCTGAAAATAATGGTTTTCAATGCCATAACCTAAAACTTTCATGAAACCCAACAGTTCTTTTATAGTTATAGAAGCACAGAATCATTTAAGTTGGAAAAGACCTCTAAGATCATTAAGTCCAACCAGTAACCTAGCACTGTTAGATCTACTATTAAACCCTGTCTCTAAGCACATTTGCATGCCTTTTAAATATTTCCAAGGATGGTGACTCAACCACTTCCTTAGTAAGTCTGTTCTAATATTTCATAACCCTTTCAGTGCAGATTTTCTTCCTGTTATCCAAACTAAACCTCCCCTGGCACAACTTGAGACTATTTTGTCTCTTCCTATTGCTTGTTTGGGAGAAGAGATCTGGAGTTTCCCCAGGACAATGCTGTGGGAAACAATGTAAAAAGCTTTACAAAAGTCTAGTTGGACAATATCCAGCCTTTCCCTCATCCACTAAGCCTGTCAGTTTGTCACAGAAAGAGATCAGGTTAGTCAAAAAGGACCTGCCTTTTCATAAACCGATGCTGACAGGGCCTGATCACCTAGTTGTCCTGTATGTTTCTCTTGATGGCACTCACATGACCTGCTTCTCCATAACTTTCCCTTTCACCTAGGTCAGACTCAAGAGTCTATAATGCCCTGTATCCTCCACCTCCCTGTCTTGTTGATGGGTGTCACATTTGCTAGGTACCAGTCAGCTAGGACCTCCCTGGATGGCCATGACTACTGATGACAGAAAGTGAGCCAGCTTCTGCTACATCCTTTGGGTGGATCCCATCTGGCTCCATAGACTTGTGCACATCTAAGTGGTGTTGCAGGTTGCTAACCATTTCCCCTGGGACTATAGGGACTTCATGCTGTTCCCTGACCCTATCTTCTAGCTCAGGGGACTGGGTACCCAGAGAACATTTATTTTTTCTACCAAAGACAGAAGCAAAGAAGATATTAAGTGCCTCAGCCTTTTCTTTATCCTTTGTCATTATCTTTCCTCCCACATCCAATAAACGATGGAGATTTTCCTTAGTCCTTCTTTTGTTACTAATGTACTTATTGGAGCATTTTAATTGTCTTTAACAGCAGTAGTCAAATTAAGTTCCATCTAGGCTTTGACCCCTCTAGTTTTCTTCCTGCATAGCCTCACAAACATTTATAGTTGTCTTTGTAGTCCTCCTGAGTGGTCTGCTGTCACAGTTTTGGCTGTGACGGAGTTAATATTCTTTGTAGAGGTTCTCAGAATGCTGTGGTTTGGATTCTTTATCAAAAAAGTGGTCATATCATACCAATGCTTTTAGTTGTTGCAGAGCAGTGCTTGCACAATACCAAGGACTTTTCTGCTTCTTGTGTTGTACCGTCAGTGAGGAGGCTGGGGATGCACAAGAAGCTGGGAGGGGACACAACCAGAACAGGTGATCCAGACTGACCAAAAAGATATTTCGTATCATATGGTATCATGTTCAGCTATAAATGCTAGGCTAAAGAAGAGGCAAGTGGGGGACTTTTGGAGTGATGGTGTGTGCCTTCCCAAGTAACCATTATGTGTGATGAGCCCTGCTTTCCAGGAAGTGTCTGAATACCTTCCTGACAATAGGAAGTAGTGAATGAATTCCTTGTTTTGCTTTGCTTGTAGGTGCAGTTTTTGCTTTACCTAGTGTCTGTCTTTATTTCAATCCATAAATTCTTGAACTTTCACCATAACGATTTTCTGTCCCTTGCCACTGTCTGCAGGGCCAAGTGACTGAGTGATTGTGTGGTACTTAGCACCTTTAAGAATTCTTTCTTCAAGTGTGTCCAGCCTTCCTGGATTCTTTTTCCCTTGAAGACTGCATTCCAAGGGGCTGTGTCAACCAGACTCCTAAACAGGCCGAAGTGCTCTCCAAAAGTCCAAGTTGGAAGTTCTGTTAAACATCCTCCAACAGTTCTAACCCTTTTCAATCATAAACCTTATTATACTTTCACAATCTTTATGCCCAAGACAGCTTCCAACATTCAAATCACCCACAAGTCTTTCACTGTTCGCAAGAAAACAATCCAGTGGGGCACTTTCCCGAGTTGGCTCACTCACCAGATGTATCAGGAAACTATCTTCCACACACTCCAGGAACCTCCTAGACTGTTTTCTCTTCACTGTATTGCATTTCCAGCAGACATCTGGTAAGTTGAAGTTCTCCAAGGACAAGGGCTAGCAATTGTGAGACTTCTCCCAGTTCTTTATAGAATACTTTATCTGCCTCTTCATCCTGGTTGGGCAGTCTATAATGTACTTCCACCATGACAATCCTGTTGGCCTCCCCCTTAAACACTCAACTCTATCATCATCATCATTAAGCTCAAGACAATCAAAACACTCCCTAACATACAAGGCTATGCCCCTGCCTATCTTCTAGCCTATACCTTCTGAAAAAGTTTATAGACATCCATTGCAGCACTCCACTTGTGCAAGCCATCCCACCATGTTTCTGTGATGACAACTAAAACATAGTTTTCCTGTTGTACAATGGCTTCCAGCTCCTTCTGTTTGTTGTTTCTGATGTGTGCATTTTGTAGATGAGCTTCAGTACGGTATTTTTTATTTTATATTTTAATCATCTTTCATAGCGTCACAGAACTGAGGTATCTGAATTCTGTTCAAGGTTGACAGAAAACAGACAGCGATTTGGAATTCAGTCCTGGAAGGGAACAAATGTGTCTTTGGCTCACCTTAAGTCAGAAGAATTGTAGAACAAAGATTGGTTTCTGAAAGGTAATGATACTTGAACAAGAAAGAACCAACTGATGATGTTTCTATAATTCACACTTTCTATTAAACATTTATTTGTGAGGTGAACAACACAACAACCCACAAATCTCAGATTGAGTTTTCATTCCTGGTGGAAACAGATACATAATTTATTTATTTATTTATTTTTAATATCATCTGTATACTCCCAAATATTTTTGAGATAAGATATAAAAAATACATGTGGTTTGTTTTGTAATTTTAGTAATGTTCATGGAACTAAAAGAGTATAGTCAATTCATCATTTGCCAAAGTACTGGGGAATTTAAAGAGAAGATTTAGTGAATAATGAAGGAATAATAATATTTTAAGAAATGAGTGCCTAGAAAGTAATTCAATCATGAGTTTTATTGACATATGTCTGGCTAGAACTTGATGCCAGACTTTTAAAAATAAACATTTATGCAATCATTATTTAGATGGTGCATCTGCAGTCTTACAAGGTGCTAAGCACTATTATGTAAGGAAACAATCATAAGGTTTTTGTTTGTTATTTGCTTGTTTTGAATAAGACATTCTGAGAGACAAAAATAAATAAACATAAACATAAACATAAACATAAACATAAACATAAACATAAACATAAACATAAAAATAAAAATAAAAATAAAAATAAAAATAAAAATAAAAATAAAAATAAAAATAGGTCTCTGTTCGGAAAAGTTGTAAGGTACTGTGCCTAAACATCTACTTCACCCAGTCATAGAATCATAGAATCATACCATCGTAGAAAACATCATGGAATCATAGCATGATTTGGGTTGGAAAGGACCTTAAAGATCATATAATTCCAACCTCCTACCATGGTCAGGGTTACTTTACAATAGATCAGGTTGCCCAAAGTCCCATTCAAATTGGTCTTAAGCACTTCAAGGGATGGTGCATCTGCAACTTCTCTGGGCAACCCTTTCAAGTGCCTCGCCACCCTCTGAGTAAAGAACTTCTACCTAAAGAGTTTTCTACCTTTCACTTCATGAACCACATGTGAAAAATCCATACACAGTTGTACACATAAGTTGGGAGTGTATATGCACACAACATAAATTCAGGTTGCCCAAAGCATCACCCAACCTGTCCTTGAACACTTCCAGGCATGGGACATCAACAATTTCTCCGGTCAACCTGTTCCAGTACCTCACCCTCCAAGTAAAGAATTTCTTCTGAATATCTAATCTAAACTTACCTTCTTTAAAGTCATCCACCCTTGTCATATCACTACAGTCTGTGATAATGAGTCTTTCTCCAGAATTCTTGTATCCTTTTGAGCCTTCTCTTTAGGCTGAACAACCCCAAATTCTCTAAGCATTCCTTCACAGGAGAATTGTTCCAGCCCCCTAATCATCTTTTTGGCCCTCTTCTGGACTTGCTCCAACAAGCGCATGTATTCCTTATGCTGAGGGACTGTTGTGACTTAACCTGTCCACACAGCCATTCACACACTCCCCCTCTCTGACTCATGCACCTTGTCCTTGTTTAACCACATGTTGTTTGCACAGGTCAACCTCTGAAGCCTGTAAAGGTTCATTTGGATGGCATTCCCTCCATCCAGTGTTACAACCACAGCACTCAGCTTGGTGTTATTTGCAAACTTTCTGAAGACATAATCAAACTCACCTCTCGTGTAGGCGATTGACTCCGGGGCAGATGCGTTCTGCAGCGAAGTGGGGAATGGAGGCAGGCAGGGTTTTTTTTCAGCATCAAGGCCACTTGAAGCAGCCGAGGGAGCCAACAAGCCACAGCAGCCCCCGTGAGGGAGGCTGACAAGGTGTAGGCAGAGCCTACAGCTTTCCACATGTCTAACTTAAGAGATATTAAAAAAAGCACTGACAGAAATATTTAGGAATGTAAAAATATGAAGAATCATAATAACTCAAATGTTGCAGACAATGATGTTGGTAGATTAATCACTTGTTATTGATGTTAATCCACATTTTGTTTAAATATGTGTAACTATTTATACTATGTTTTATACAGCCCTCATTCATTCTGCAGAGAAACCTAACAAAAACAAAAACAAAAACAAAAACAAAAACAAAAACAAAAACAAAAACAGAAATGTGATTTTTCTCCAGCCTAAATATTTAATTTTTAGGTTTATTATATCAGTGCACAGGCATTCTAGATTGACGGCTTACAACATTTATGGTTTATACATTCTGATACTTACAGAGTGGTACACACCAGGCTTTATAAGAAATGGCATTAAAAGCCCAGACTGTAAATCTAAAGAAGAAACAAAACAAAAGATGATGTAACAAAATATGTTCATTTAAATATACAGTTATGAGATGTTATTTTTATAGAATATCATCCTAGCTAAGAAGTAAATGGAGTTAAACCTTTGAGACTGAAAAGCTGAATCAATGAAAAATAAAATAACAAAACCCAAACTCCCATTCATTTGGATCTGAGCTTTTTGCTGTGGGCATGATTAATGTTCCATCAAGCTGGAGGCAACTATGGACATCTAAAGTTATTTAGATATGGTAAAACCAATGACCCTTAACACCACGGCTATAGTAAAGAACCAAATTATGTTGTGATATGACTTTGCCTGCAACTAAGTGTTATCCACAAAATTAACTGACAGCTTCAAGACAATCACCAAATAATATAACTAATTTGCTTACGTGTAGAGATTATTTCTGTAATTAAACTCAATACATATCCAAACATATTCATAGCAGATTTTTGAACAGGAATACATGGAAATTCATTCTATTTTTTTTTTTTTCAGCATTTCATATAATTAGTTCATTTTATTTCAAAAGTTCATTTTATTTCATGAGTGTTTGCACCCACTCAAAATACTTGCTTTTGTTTTTGTTGTTTCTCCTGTAAATAACCTAAATAACAATTTGGAATATGTTGAGATGAAATGGTACACTGTGCACGCTTATGAAAGCACATCATGATTTTTTACAAGTTTAAGAAACCCTACTGTTGAAGAATGATTTCATATAGTACAGTCTGAACAAACAATACTTTTGACACTTACCAAATTCTATGCACAGCTTCCTCAACTATAAATCAGAAAATGGCTCATTTCCTACTTATTTACTTAAGCCTGTTAGTTACCCCTTTACGTCTACTTGCTGGTCCAGAAATATACTCAATATTCCAGGTGCATCCTCACTAATGCTGAGTAGGAAAGATCGTCTGCCTTGACCTGCTGGTGATACTTTGCTCAATGCACCCAAGAATATTCTTGGCTTCCTTAGTGGCAAGATCACATTACTGACTCATGTCCAACTTGGTGTCCACCAACACCCCAAGATCCTTTTCTGCAGAGCTCCTTTCCCATATGAGTGGTCCCCAGCATGTATTGGTGCCTGGGGTTGTTCTTTCCTGGGTGCAGTTTCCCAGTCTGGGAAGTTTCCCTGTCTCGTATTACCTTATCAAGTGACAGAGATGTCACTCTTATCAAGTGACAGAGATGAAGATGTTTTTAACATCTTCAGTGTGTTGAAGGAACATGTACTACTGTGAAATATTAATATCAATTGAAAAATAAACACAAATTAAATTTGAAAGAATGAAGAACAATACAGGTTAGTACTGTGAAAACTAGCGTCCTGAAATAGAACAGACATTTGCATTTTCCATGTAAAACATTTTCTCCTATGCTGTGCTGCAGAATTTTGTATAGGTGCTGATAAACAAACAAACAAACAAAACCAACCAAACAAAAAAACACTAAAGAACATTAGAGCTAGGTGTTTTGTAAAGAAAGATATATAATATGACTTAGATATTCTATTTTGGTTTTATAGAATAAGGTTAATAAGCATGTTTATGTTCACACCATTACCACTACATCCTATAAAAAGGTTTATTACAAATTAGAGAAACAGAATAGAATTCCACATATTAACTTGATTTTTCTAAAGAAAATATACATTAATATATGTTCTGAAATAGACTTGTTGAAATTAAAGATTCTAAAGACTCTTAACAGACACCAAGTCAAAGAATAAATGTGTCTGTGAGGTGAATCAAGAGTAAAGCTCTTCTCACTAATGTGCTTGTATTGTGTTTATGTTAACAGAATAATAGGTATATTTATACTTATAGTCACATACACATGGAAATGTAGGCAAATTAGAAATCTAAAAATATTTTCACCAGAAAAATTATTAAATGAAACGAAAAAGAACAATATGAATCTGTAGCTAGGAAAAAAAAAAAAAAAAAAAAAAAAAGTATTGTAGGAGCAAAAATAAATTCTGTGATGGTATAGATTCTTTGTTATATGGAAACATAGAATGATAGAATATCCTGAGTTGGAAGGGACCCATAAGTATCATCACGTCCAACTCCTGAATCCACAGAGGTCTACCAAAAAATTCAGACCATATGACTAAGAGCATAGTCCAAAAGCAACAGGCTTGGTGCCATAACTACGTTCCTGGGGAACCCATTCCAGTGTATGTCCACCTCTCACTTAAGAACCTCTTCCTGATATACAGTCTGAACCTCCCCTGTTATAGCTTGACTCCATTCCCTTGGGTCCTATCACTGGTCACTAAAGAGAATAGATTGGCACCTGCCTCTCTGCTGTCCCTCATGGAAGCTGTAGACTGCAATGAGGTCTCCCCTCAGCTTCCTCTTTTCCAGGCTGAACAAACCAAGAGACCTCAGCTGCTCCTCATAAGTCTTCCCCTCGGGGCCCTTCACCATCTTTGTCGCCCTCCTCTGGACACTGCAATAGTTTCACGTCCTTTTGTGCTGCAGTCCCCAAAAGCGCACACAGTACTTGAGGTGAGGCCGCACCAGCTCTGAGTAGAGCGGGACGATCACTTTCCTCGACCGACTAGCGATGTCGTGCTTGATGCACCCCAGTTGGCCCTCTTGGCTGCCAAGGCACACTGCTAGCTCATATTCAACTTGCCGTCAACTGTAACCCCTAGATCCCTCTCTGCGGGGGAGCTATCCAGCATCTTGTCCCTCAGTATATCCAGCATCTTGTCCCTCCTATATCCAGGATTGCCTCTTCCCAGGTGCAGGAACAGGCACTTGCTCTTGTTAAACTTCATGTGGCTGGTGATCGCCCAGCTTTCCAATCTGTCCAGATCTCACTGCAAGGCCTTTCCACCCTTGACAGAGTCAACAGCTCCTCCCTGCTTAGTATCATCAGAAAACTTACACAAAACATCTTCTAGTCCTATATCCAAATTATTTATGAAAATATTCAAAAGAACTGGCCCTAAAATGGAGCCTTGGGGGACCCCACTCTTGACTGCCCACCAGATAGATTTAATTCCATTTTCCATAACCCCTTGGACCCTAACCATCAGCCAACTGTTCAACCATCATATGATATTATTATCTAGCTATATGCTGGACTTTTTGTCCAGTAGGATCCTATGAGAAACAGTATTGAAAACTTTACTGAAATCCAAAAAGATTACATCATCTAGTTTCCCTTGGTCGACTAAATGGGTGATCTTATCATAAAAGGAAATTAAATTTGTTAAACAGGACCTACCCCTTGTGAACCTATGTTGACTAGGACCAATGACTGCATTGTTCCTCATGTGAGCTTCTGTAACTCCCAGGCTAATCTCTATAATTTTACCAGGCACTAACATGAGACTGACAGGCCTGTAATTGCTAGGGTCTTCTTTCTTGCCCTTGTTGAAAATTGGCACATTTTCCAGCTTCCAGTCTACTGGGACCTCTCCGGATCCTCACGATCATTGAAAAATAATTGAGAGAGTTCCTGCAATGACATCAACCAGCTCTCTGAGCACCCTGGAATGAATCTCATCTGGCCCCATGGACTTGTATGGATCCAGGTGGAGCAGCAAATCCTTCACACATTCAGGGTCAGCTCAGAGTTTACCACTTCCACCATCACAGTGCTCCAGCTCAGGGCAGCCTGAGTCCTGAAGCTCATCATCAGCATTGAAGACAGATGTGAAGGCATTAAACATCATTCCATTGCCTATGTCCCTGTTGAGAAGTGACCATCACCATCAAGTAGTGGAGCTACGTTTTCTCTGGTTATCCTTTTTCTGCTCACATTAAAATAAAATAAAATAAAATAAATAAAATAAAATAAAATAAAATAAAATAAAATAAAATAAAATAAAATAAAATAAAATAAAATAAAATAAAATAAAATAAAATAAAAATGTTTTTTTTTGTTGTCTCCCACAGACCTGGCCAACTTCAACTCTAATTGGACTATGGCCACACAAATTTTCTCCTTACAAAGGCGAGCAGTGTCCTTGTATTCCTTCCATGTTGCATGACCCTGCTTCCAGCAGCCGTACACTTTCTTTTTATGCCTAAACTCCAGAAGAAGATCCCTGGTCAGCCAGGCCAGCCTTCTGCCCCACCTGCTTGACTTCAGATGTTTTGGAATTACCTGATCCTGTGCTTTTAGGAGGCAGTGCTGAAAGACTGACCAACATTGATGGATGCTGACACCTTCAAAAGTAGTTTCCTGGGGGACCTTACTAACTGTGGTGGTTTTACTCAGGTGGGCAGCCAAACTCCACCACAACCACTCTCTCATTCTCCGTCCTCAAAGCGAAAGGGGGAGAAAATACAACACAAAGGGCTCAAGGTTTGAGATAAGGATGGGGAAGAGGAAGAAGGAAAAACAAACAAACACACACACAAAACAAGGCGGTGTGGAAGCACAGAGAGAAAAGCAGGTACTCTCTGCTTCCCATCAATGAGCGACATTTGGCCACGGTTGTTTGGGATGACAGATGTTTTCACAACGAGAGGTTCCCTCCCTCATGTCTTTCTCCCCCCTCCACTCCTTCCCCTTTCCCACATTTTATTGCTGATTGTGACATCAGATAACATGGAATATTCCTTTGGTCGATTTAGGTCAGCTGCCCTGGTGATATCCCCTCCCCATCTCTTGTCCACCCACAGCCTACTGGCTCTTGGGGGGTTGGAGGGAGTCCTGATGCACAGCCAGTATTGTGCAGCAAAACCAAAACACTTGTGTGGTACCAGTACTGTTCTAGCTACAAGTGCAGAGCACAGAACTGTATGGTCTGCTGCAGGGAAAGTTAATTCCATCCCAGCCAGACCCAGCTTCCCAGTTCCCTGAAAAGCCTGAAGTCTGCTCTCTCCATATGCAAAGTTGAAGTTTTGGTGTCAGTTTTCCTCCTGTCACCAAAAATTTTAAACTCAACCACTTCATGGTCACTATGACCAATATGTCTGCCAATTGCAGTCACCCACAAGACTCTCCCTGTTCTCAAGCAATAGATCTAGGAGGGTACCTTTTCTAATTGGCTCCCTTGAAGTGTTTTAAAAGCCACCTGAACCTGCTTGTGTTGGCTGTGTGACATTCCCACTTAATGTCTAGCAAGTTGAAGTCCCCCATAACGACAAGGACAGTTGATCTTGAGGTATATCTTATTTCTTCAAAGACTAATTCATTGGTGTTATCATCCTGGCTGTGTGGTCAGTGATTCCTTGTGCTGCATGCATTGGTGTAGAAACACTTCAAATATGCCTCATTGTATACAGAACCTTGTGGAGCAGACATAAGGACCTCACTAGTACACAGTCCCTCTGATTTTGGCATGCCATCCCATAGCCAAACCAATGGGCCTGGTTTTATCCCTTTCCCCCTTCGACTCTAGTTTAAAGCACTATCGATCAGCCCTGCTAACTCCTGGGCAAAAATCCTTTACCTGCTCCCAGAGAGGTACATCTCATCTGGTGCCAGCAGGCCTGATGTTGTGTAGACCTTCCTGTGATGAAGAAACACGAGTTCTGCCAGTGGCACCAGTCTCGGAGCCACGTATTTATTGATGAGCTGAGTCTGCCTGTTGAGTCTGCTACCAGAAGGACAGAGGCAAACACAACCTGTGCCTCTGATCTTTTAACCAGTCTCCCTAAAGGCCTAAAGTCCCTTTTGATTACCTATATACAGTAAAAATACTGACAATAATGCAAAAGAATTCAGAAGGGTTAGATTTATGGTTATTATTAGGGAAAAGAGCCACCTGAAAAAAAAATAATACAGCAGACCAAATGGAGCAAGTTAGGTTTTTTAGAGCTGTGGTTAGGGGAATTTTCATGCAAAAAGCTTTAAGGAAGATGATGGAGAACCTTCTTAGAGTATTAATATTAGTATTCTGTAAGTCTTAAAATATCAAAGAAGCTTCAAAGGGGTACAAAAACAAACAAACAAAAAACAAACCAAACAAAACAAAAACACAGTCTTGTGCCAGTATTTTACAATGGTAAAAGGGTGACTTAGGTACTTGTAGGCCTGTCAATTTTTTCGTTGATTCCAGAGACTAATAATAGAAATGGTGAGTCAGGACATTCTGGATGGAGAACTGATTGTCAGCATCATAGTAATGATGGCTGGATTATTTATGGAAAACAGGTTTTGTCAAATATTATTTATTTATTTATTGTTGATAATAATAACTTATTGCACATGACACATCTCACTTTAGGGAAGGTTTGATCTAATAATTACAATGTTTCAAAGATCAAGATAGTACAAAGTAAGTCCATTAATTTTGTTTAAGTGTTACTTCTCAAAATAAAATAAAATAGGGAATTATTATTAAGTTGTTATATACATAAGGTTGTCAGGTAATAGGACAGTTCGTGTTTTACCTAAGGACACAGAAATCAAAGTTTAAGACGATATTAAAATTACACACAAAATATACATAGTAGTCAGAACAGGTTTAAGAGAGCAAACTGACTGACTTTTTTTTTAGAAATTTAACAATATAAAATCTAGTTATATTATTTATTAATTATATAACAATTAATAGATGATATTAGCCTGTCTATTAGTGTAATAAATGGCTAAGTCCCAAACAGGATTACAATCAAAGTTTACAATTTATTAAACAAGTAGAGGTAAGCAAACAGCTCTGGGTGTGCCGGGAGTCTCTTCTTCACCAAGACACACCCAAGTGACATCAGGTGGCTGGTTTTTATGCTCCTAGTCTAATACATATTCATTACTACTTCTAGAAAAGGCAGGGTAATTGTAATTAGTTCTTGGAATCTGAACCCTCCCACTGGTGCATGCGTTTCAGTCTCTGGTGGTCCCTCTGGGGGTCTCTCATGCTGAAGGCTTGTAGTCTTCCTCCCAGGCTTTTTCTTTGTCCTTCTCCTTTGTCCATCTTGGCTGGATGTCAGAGACTTGCACAGCATCCCATGTAAGCTTTGTCTTTTAGTTGTCCTTCAGCTTTTTCCCTTCTCCTTAATCTCTTGGCCACATAGCAGAGACTTGCATAGTGTCCCATGCAACTGTCATAATAGTTAGCAGTTATTCTGAAACCCCTTTGTTCTCTTATCCCCTATTGACATGAATTGCTGGACCATTCCTTTGCAAGACACAAGAAATATATATATTAACCACTCTGTTTTTCTTAGACTTGTAGTTATACAAGGGTATGTAAGACAGAAGGTCACATTTCATCATATCATGTGGCCCTAGCATTGTTCCATATTGACACGAATCAGATGAACACATTTCATAATTAGTAAGGTTACAAATTATACCAAAATCTAAATGAAAACTTAATAAGTTTTTAAAATTTTTTTTTTTTTTTTTTTTTTTTTGAGAAATATGGGAAATGAGTTAGTGCCAATAAATGTTTCAAAAGTCTGAAGTTAAACAAGTTGTTTCTCTCTTTTTCTTGGTTCACTTGTGATTCACTACTTTATTACCAGATATCATATTAAAAAGATCATGTGTTACTGCAAACATTGCTAAATAAGTAGAAATTATCTCAGGTCATTACCCATTACATACTGTTCTAAGATAAAAGTTGCGTGTAAGTACAGAAAGTACTAAAACATTTATTTAGTGTACTCCTTTCAGTATAAGCTTTTCCTTTCATGATAGGGACATTCATTTATTTTATCCATTTAATCAAGGTATGTGGAAAAGCTTCTAGAGTTTTCTTTTGCTAATATCTACCAAATTTCAGGTAATGTTGTTGCTTTGCCCAATTCCATCATCATCCTTTATTTTACTTTGTTGAATAAAAAGTCATTTTTCTGATTGTGGAAATTATTACCTTAATACTTGGGTATTATTGTTACATAGAAAAAAAATGTGCATTTTTGTTTTTCCCTTAAATCTAGCGGTTAATCAATATCAACAAATTAACATCTCAGTTTAGCTATCAAATTTAATAAACATTCTTCCAACAATCATTTCTAAAGATTACAAAATTGAATGAGTGTAGTTCAGAAATATATGAGATAGGTTTTCAACATAAATAACAAACACACATACAAAAAAAAAAAAAAGAGAATTCTTTAATGTTAATTGTCATGATTGAAGGCTTTAAGAAATAATGTTAGTTTCTAATCAGCCAACAGATTGGTATCTACTTTTTTTATAATAGAAATCAAAACACACGCAGCTTGGTTTGTCTAACAATTGCCTGCATATTTCACTTACAGTCACCGTTACTGCTGTTTTTTCCTTCAAAATGAGTGAAAAATTAATCACTGTGTATAGAATAGTTGACCTCTTTAATTGCTGGGTCTAATTAACACCTCACAGCTCAGATCTACAAATCCATGTGAAATAAGTTATCATATTAAGAAGTAATTTTAAAATCTTACTAATGAAAATAAATCTTTTTATATGATTTTATTTTTCTCTTCAGAATGTTTTTTACAGGCTGAATTTCTTATTCCCTTTCCCATTTCCATTTCTTTGTCTGCAAGTCTGATTGTCATATAACATCCAATAAGAAAGTGTCTAAGATGATTTCCTTCTGTAACCTTCTATAACTTCTTCTCTGTACTACATTAACAAATTCAAGTTTGGCCAAAATTCTGTTTTTGATGATGACAGATATTGTGCAGCCTCTAATACTGATATGCAATGTAATAAAGTGCAATATTTATCTAGTTATTTCAATATAAGGATAACTAGATAAGTTTATTGTAGTCAATTGTTTAAATCACTTCTGTGCCCTTCTATAGAAATGAACTAGTAAGTAAGTAATTTTCTTTCTGAAATTTTAAATGTGTCCGTAGGTGAAATTCAGAAACTAGAAAACACCCACTGCCATAAAAACAAGACACCACTGTTTGGCTCTTAAGTATTTTCATCTTGAGCTTAGTTAACAAGTATTTTCAGCCTAAACTTCTAGTTTCTGTTAAGATCACAGCTTTGAAAGATAACATTCAAGTTGCTGTGGTCCTTGATCTTTCTAATCTTTCAGTAGTACAAGTGCCTCTTTATCAAAATGAAGGTTTAGCACCTTCTTGTCAGCTGTGATTGATCTAATCAGGAGATTGCTAAGAGATTGCC
Source organism: Aythya fuligula (assembly GCF_009819795.1). Lineage (NCBI taxonomy): Eukaryota > Metazoa > Chordata > Aves > Anseriformes > Anatidae > Aythya > Aythya fuligula. Next base: position 46,755,359 of record NC_045593.1, read on the forward strand.
TAGATAATTAAATGCTAATTATTTTCCCATTATATCTATATCCTTAACTGGATGTTATTAAATAAGTTGCTCTTTCTGCTTTTCTGTAAAGAGGCAAAATAGTAAATTGATATGAATTTAAAGTTCTGTAGAGTCACATTTAAGCAAGGTATTGTAAACCTAAGGCTTAATAGTATATGGTTATTCAACAATCTGGTTAATATTGTTGAATTAATCAAGTGGTCTAATGAAAAGCTTTAGATTAAGAACATGTTTGCATTTTCATTAAGATGTAAGTATTTAAGGAGAGACTTTCAAAGCTCTGTAAGCACAGTATATAGCAATTTCAATTGAGAGATATTCATAACTATTTCAACCAAAACTTAAAGGCAATGTAACCCAGGTTTGGAAATAAATGTCAAAGCCAGACATTAAAAAAAAAAAAAAAAAAAAAAAAAAAAAGGCAATACTGTTATAGAGCCAGTGGTCAAAATAAATAAACCAACAAATAAATAAATAGTACCTTAAACTTCAAGGTAAAACAGCAACATATTCAACCTCTTCTATGATGGTCACCCATGGTGGTGGCTGTAATGTATGTACAGGGAACATTGGCACTTAGTTCCAGTTGAGACAAATGAAACACTAGATCTTCTGATTATTTGTCAACTGTAGTCTTCTTGAGGATCTGAAATTGATTACATATTGACAGCTCACATTGGTGGATGGCTGTATTAATCCTTTAGGATGTGTGTTACTCTGTCAGAAACAATGTTGTCAGAATGGCCATGCAGGTGGGAAATTTCCATTAAGAGCAGTTAAATGATTTACTAATGGAAAAAATGATAAAAAGACATTTTTATCATTTGGCTATCTTACACCGATATAGCTGTGTAAGATAGTCAAGTTTAATTACACATTATTAGTTTAAAGCAAGACATATCCTAAATGAAGGGGTTTATTGTTATTATGTTATTAAAAACAGATGCAATCTTATTGGAACATAATATGCTATTAAATACAAAAACAAACAAACAAACAAACAAACAAAAAAAAACAACAACAAACATTTAAAGTTATTTACAATGAAATAGAAATGTGAATTTTGGCGCCTTGATATTGATGATAGCTTTATTATGGAGATGGTAAATCTGTTGATCAATTGGAAGCCATATTTATGAATTGTGATATTCTTCTGAAGATAAAGAAACAAGAGAGAGAAACGTGTTGGGAGAGAGTGTTTAACGTATATGCTTATTTAACAGTTATAGAATCATAAAATATTTTGAGTTGGAAGTGACCATAAAGATCCATATAGTTCCAAGACCCCTGCCATGGACACAAACACCTTCCACTAAATCAGTTTAGTCAAATCCCCACCCATCTTGGCATTTTGGAGGTTTTAGGTTGGATAGTAGGAAGAATTTCTTTACTGAGAGGGTTGTTAGGATAGGTTGCCCAGGGAAGTGGTTGAGTTACCATCCCTAAAGGTCTTTAAAAGACGTTTAGATATAGAGCTTAGTGATATGGTTTAGAGGAGGACTTGTTAGTGTTGGGTCAGAGGTTGGACTAGATGATCTTGGAGATCTCTTCCAACCTAGACGATTCTGTGTTTCTCTGATATATATACATAGAAAGGCAGTAATAATTCTATTTTGGAAGTTAAATATCTGAAATGTGTTTTAAGCTGTTCTGAGATAATTTGTGTTGATACAGTATCTTCTGGAATATATATATATATTCCTTTTCATTCATTATAATAACACTTCTAGGGCTTTGTCTGCACTTTCTTTTGGCAGTGGAAATTTGTTGTTTGAACAATATGTAGATTATTATTCAATTGAAGACTCCTAGTGAAAATGTGTTAGTACAATAGACCAACAAAACAGTAATAAAAAAATAAGAGTTTTGTTAGTCTTTATTGATTTATATCTACTTTTTAAGAAGTTTCTTAAAATATTCCTTTCAGCAGGTGTACTTAGTACAATTTTGAACTTGAATGAACTCAGCTTATCAGCACCTTAACATTAAACACTTTTCCTGTAAAGACAGAGATAAGCCTTCTATTTACATTTTTCTGTTTAACCTGTGTTGTCTCATATTTTTCTATTAATGGCTAAAATGCTGAATATGAACATGTTGCTGCCAAACAAGTTCAATTCTTGGAATATATGAGGATTAAACTGAATATCAATAGATCTTATGTATGTAAAGACACATTAAGATCAGAATTTAGATTGAAAGAGATAAGATTGCTCTGCACTTCACATATATCATCTTTTTATTTTTATTATATTCTGCAGAGATATCTTGTAAAAAATATTTGACTAATATTTTTATAATTTCTTTATATTCTTCACACAATGTTTCATGTCAGCCATTGAACCTGTACAGTAATATGGGTAAATTCTGTGATCAGGAAACAACACAAAAATGTAGCTCTTCAAGTTAGTCATTTGTGGCTAACAGATTGTACAATTTTAATTTAGCTTGTATTATCTTGTATATAAACAGATATGATTAGCAAGCTAGTGTATATATTTGGCCATTTAATAAGTTAAAACATAATGTATTTTGGTGAGTATGTCACTAAGTATGTATCATGGCAAATCACAAAACAATTTCTAGCCAATATATATATATATATATATTTATATATTATATACATATGTATATTATATTATATATATATATAAATTATTATATATATATTTTATATATATATATATAAATTATATATATATATATATATGTATGTATATAAATTAACACATTCTATTCAGGATTTAATAACATTATCCCATAAATCATACTTAAAAACAAAACAAAGCCCAAAACCAAGTATATCCTAAAAATGCGTCTTCGGTTAATTTTATATCCTAATATAAATATAAATATAATTTTATATTTATTTTATTTTATATTTATTTTTTTTAATTTTATATTCATATTTAAATATAAATACAAATATAATTTTATATCCTAATATAGTTTACTTCTCTTGCAAGTGCAGTATCCACTGATCTTTCAGGGCTGTCACCAATATCATTTCAAATACTGACATGATTGTAGGCCTCACTTGAGGCCTACAAAACAGTCATGTCTACATGACACTTCTTTAATGCCATCAGGCTAGCTTAAATTAATGATATAATAGAAGGATATTAAAATCTGTTTAAAACTTGAATTAATATTGACATAATTGAATATCATCATTGCCTTATTCACAGCTGTATTTGGTTAATAGCTGAGTTCAATGACTATGAGATCTATTTTCAGAACATCTACTGAAAGGGAAAGAAAAGATTAAGATGAATATATTAATTTCTAAAAAAAAATAAATAAAATAAATACACAGGCACACACACACAAACACCTGAAAAACAACACAAAACTACAAAACAAAACAAACAAACAAACAAACAAAAACAACAACAAAAATAAGTTTATTTTTATTTGTATGCAATTGTATGTCCGAACTGTATCTGGAAATTAGCTATTTTCAATTTTGGCATTCAACACTTTCTTAAACTTTAATGACAATTTTCTTCTATAATGATATAACAAATTCACTTTTATTTATGATATTCAATATCCCAACTCTGTAGGAGAGTACAAAACTGAACAGGAAGAAAATGAAACTAAAATAAATAATTACTGAAAAAGTCTTCAGAAGGTGAAAGTTACAAGATTGCCAACCAACAACAAAGATACAATATTTGAGAATTATTCACTGAGAATTTAAATACAAAACTGAGATTTCATATACAGTCCCAGAAACTACTTTCAGGTAGTTACTTTCAGTTCAACCTGATAATAGAGGTCTGAATGATCTGGTATATTTAAACTGTCAGATAATCTTGGAATAATGCCTCACTTTTAGTTATGACTAGTTTCTTACTGATTTGTTAAATACCATCAAAAATAGATGGCTTAGTACTCAGTAAAATATCCAATGTTCATACCTCTAGCCATGCAGGAAAAAAATAATCTGATATTTACCAGCTGGTATTTTATATTTGTATGGCCCACAACCAACTGGCTGTCATTTATTCAGTCACTGTGGAATGGGAAACAAGTTTCTTGCTGTACATGCATACACACTTCTATTTGTACATTGCCCCAGGAATAAACTAATTGCTGCTGTAAAACACTGTTTACATCTTACCCAGAATTCATATATGAACCCTGGGAGAGAGGGATGTAAAATTATGCCAGCTGGCCTTTTGGCTTTGAGTAGCCAATTAATAGTTGGCTGCCAATTAGCTGTTCACACTGGAATAGTTGAGAAAGAAAAAATCTATTGACATGTAAATTATATCCAGAATCTACTGCTCATTCACTATTTTTTTGTTGAATCTTAGTCACTGTAGCTGAAAAAGAATCAATGTCTTGTCATCTCTCTCCCTGCCAATGCAAGATTATTTTTTATTACACATTTACAGGGTGCTGTCCAGACTAGTTATGTTTCAAGTTATCTCTCTCCTAATGTTTCTTTCTTGGATTTAATCTGAAATTGAGAGCATTCTGCTTACTTAGAATAGAACTTGTCTTGTTGTTTTGTTTTGTTTTAGTTTCTTAATAGTCAGCCTGATTATTTGACGCAGTTGTATTTTCTTCTTCCTTTCACTGCAAACAAATTTCTGTCATCAATATATGGGCACACACTGTCCATACACAAGAAAAAGCTCTGTTTCTGGAAAATAAGTTCTTACACAAAGACAGTTTGTGTAGCACTTTGTGTAGCAATTCTATTAATTGTTTTTACCAGGTTTGACTTAGAACTTAAGATGTGACTCTACTCTGATTTATCAGATTTAATATGATTTTAATAAAAGCTATGACTTTCAAAAGATTAAAGGATAAATTTGATTAGTTCTTTACAAAACAAACAAAAAAAAATGCAGGTAATTCCCTCCCAGATGAAATACCATCAGTCATCAGCCATTTGATGCCATGTGAATTAGAAATGACTCATTTTCTGAAGTCTCTGAAATATTTAAATTTCTCTTATACTTAGGATCTCATTGGTTCTCAGGGCTGTATAACATTCTAAAGGTCTGAGATAGCATTATACATTTTCCTTTATGTGGAGCACACATCTGAGTTTGGTGTCAGGTGCTCAATAAATAACAAAACAGTTCTACTAGTGTCACAGTTACAAGGGCAGGAGTGTAAATCCTTAAGTGGTAGGAAAAGACCACTTAGTATTTCTGATTCAGCTGACAAAACATTCTCCAGAGACTTCTATCTTTCAAACAGCAACTGAACAGGTTAATCAATACAAATTCTTTCTGACTATTATTTTTGTTTTGTTTTGTGTGTGTTTGTTTGTTTTTAGAAAGAAAAAGAAAGCCATTTTACGGGATGACTGATTATGTAGCAATTATTTTATAGAGACAGGAAGGCAGGTATTTTACAAAGCATTATATTATTTCAGATCATCTATATTATCAGAAGAACAAGACAACCACAAGGAAGGTATATGAAATACTATGTACAATTCTTATTATATTTGTTCAGGAAAGATAAATTCCATTTGAGACAGGTCAGGAAAAGGGGGTTGGTGTAATAAAGGGAATTGACAACCTATATTAAAATCTGTAGAGTTTAAAATGGTAATTACTAAAAAAAAAAACTAGAGGAAAGAATGGACCTTTATGAACTTATCTCTGAAGAGACAGTAAGACAAAAATGAGGGGAAAGAAATAGTAATGGACATTCTAGGCACTGAAATGGATACTCACAAGTTCAAGAATTAAAGTTGTGGTTTTGCATTGCAAAATTTCATTAGCTTTGCATAATCAAAAGTGAGTGCACAGTCACTGTTTTTGCATAACAGTGGGATGTGTGGTGCAATTGCCTGAAATGCCTAGGAAAATAAAACTAACATTCATATTTTAAAGTAAATGTACAGCATTGAAGAGGTTTTCAGGGTAGGACGTAACTGCATTACCTGAGTGTTCCCTAGGCTTCCAACCTTAGATGCTATCGTGCTGGGGGAACCTGGTGTGCTCATTCTAAGGAATAGTACGGAGCATAGAGTGGAGTGGAGACTCCATGGCTAGGCTCTGTGACCAGGTGGGGACTCAATTATTCTTGTGCACACTGAGACCAATAAGCTGCACTTTTTGCTACCCTCAACCAAGGACCTGTCATGTCTTGACAAATGCTGTACCCTAGTGTACTTTGCTCATTACAATATCATTATGATATCAAAACACACCTTCATCCCAAAAGCTACCCGCCTCCAAGGTGCAACCACCCCTCACTGGGTATGTGCTCTGAATTTCTCGGAGCCTATTACTTGAAATGGAGATGGGAGAACTTCTCACTGATCATAATTAAGATATGCTTGACTAGAATCACTCAAGCTCCACCTAAAATACAGAAAACAATATGAATTGGCCTAAGAGAGAGGGGATGTCAGGGAAGATACCATTGTTAAGATACCACCGTCAGGGGAGATACCATCCCAAGGGAATACAACATCCTGAGGACCTCCTGAGTCCTAGGATCAGTCGATGGGCTGATCCTCTCTTCCTCTCACATTGGGACGCCTTTGGGTGAGATTTGAACACTTGGTTATACTGTGTCTCCACAGAACTTAGAAATCTCTATAGAGTCTTTGTGCCTTTTAACATGTTAATTTTCAGGCTGTGCACCTGTGTCACCTGTGTATTTCATGCATGCTAGTTTGCTTTTGCAGACAGTAACTATCACCAGCAATCCAAAGAACCTGTGTACCTGTTGCTGTAATAAATTGCACTTGATTTCATTGTTCCTAGTCATGATAGTTCTCACTAAAAATGACTAGAGTAAGGGTGGTTATATGTTATTGGTGAATCCATGACCGTGGTAGTTCAGTGCTCTGAATCCAACCAGACCTCTAGAGGTTAATGCGTTATTGGTGAATCTGACCGGACCCCTAAGGGTTAATTGGTGAATCTGTTATTGTGATAGTTTAGTACCCTGAATCCGACTGGGACCATAATGGTTACTCAGCTGCACTCCTTAACATGACAGAGAAATTGTATTTATAATATTTTTAGTTTTTTTTTTTTCTTTTAAGTATAAATAAATAAATAAATATTTAGATTTAAAAAATATTTTTAATAATTCTGTATTTTTAACCATATTTAAAGCTTTTGTATTCTGGTAACTTTTGTTTGTTTGTTTGTCCTGTACCCTTCAAAATTCAGCAAAATTCAATATGGCTGCCATTCTCAGTTACACTATCTGTGATTTAAAAATAAAAAATAATAATTGGATTACATTTCTTTGCTCACACGGTCAAATCATAAAAACATTATGCCACTTTCTTTACCCGTTAAGCACTTTTAGAATAATAGCTTGTGTCATTCTGAATTTATATTCATATGTTTCTCTAAATAACACATATGTTTATTGTCAGTGATGATACTGTAAAATAGACAGAATCAAAACCTGATTGCTATTGCAAATGCTGTTTCTGGGTGGAACTTGTTCATTTCTTATTAAATAAAAGCAATATGAAAAGATAGATAAAATATTAAGCATATTAAAAACTTCATAAACAACATTTATGGCTAAGATTAGAAAGCATAGAGTAGAGACAAGTAGTATGCCAGTGTTATTTTCATGTCTAAATTGATGACAAATATAAAAGTAGTATAAATGCCCCTTTATTTAATATTAATAGTTAGTTATAATTAATAATTAATAATGCTGCAATTCATATTTATTTCGTTAACAAATGGTGCAGACTTCAATGTAGCTTTAATTATTTCTGTTATATACTTTTATCATATATATTGAAAACATTAAACAATAGAAAGGTAACCGTGACTACTATTCAAGGAATGATTCAAAGCATGGAAAAGATTAAGTAAAAGAAGTAACTAGGGAAAGGGGAAGGGGAGTGGGAAGGGAAGGGAAGGGAAGGGAAGGGAAGGGAAGGGAAGGGAAGGGAAGGGAAGGGAAGGGAAGGGAAGGGAAGGGAAGGGAAGGGAAGGGAAGGGAAGGGAAGGGAAGGGAAGGGAAGGGAAGGGGCAAGGAAACAGAGGAAAGGAAATAGAGGAAGGGGAGGGGAAGGGAGGAGAGGGGAGGGGAGGTAGGGAGAGTGAAGGCAAGGCAAGGCGAGGAGACGAACACATTAGTAAAACTGAACAATATATAAAATTGATTTATTACCACTCTCTTTTTATAGTTGGGTTCTGATAGTAGTTCTTTTCACCCATGTCAATGCAGGGAAAGTTTTGTATGAAAGCTTGCATACAAAGAAGTAAAATGTCTATTCAAATCCCTCAGCAGAACACTATGCTCAAACTCCCACTCCTACTCTCATTGTATCCCTTTATGTGATGCTTGGAGGCTGCCTTGGACATAGGCAACATGAAACAATAGAGGTTTTGATCTTTGGTGAAGTAAAGAAAACATTTAGCAGATCTGCTATCTTCAATTTCCAGAGGATATAATTTGGCCTATTTAGTCACCTGGTTCATGGAGTTCTTTGAGAAGTGCTGTGGTGGTAGGGGTGTTGCTTCCAGCAAGGTAGAGGAAAGGGGCAACTGGGTTTATTGGACTATGTGGAATTGATGGCCTGGCCATCAAAAAAAAAACTAGACTCACAGAAGTATAAGGCTCCAGTGGACACCAGTACACAGTGTACCCTAATGCCATCAGATTACCAAAGGACAGGATCCATCTGTATTTCTGGAGTGACAGGGGGATCCCAACAGTTAGCTGTTCTGAAGGCTGAAGAGAGCCTAACTGGGAAGAAATGGCAAAAGCACTCCATTGTGACTGGCCCAGAGGCTCTGTGATCTTTGGTATAGATTACCTCAGCAGAGGGTAGTTCAGGGACACAAAAGGGTACCAGTGGGCTTTTGACATAAGTGCTTTGGACAAGAAAAGTGAGAAACAAAGGAAAGAAACCAAAAAACACCTTCCTCTCATCCACCCTCTTCCTCTTCCTCCCCCCAAGCAACAAAGGAGAACAGGGGAATGGGGGTTGCGGTCAGTCTATAGTACTTTTCTTCACAGTCACTCTCTTCCCCTGCTCCAATGTGGAGTCTCACCCATGGGATGCTGTCCACTGTTTCCGTGTGGGTTTCCCACAGGCAGAAGCTCTTCAAGAACTGCTCCAGGTATGTGTCTGTACCATGCAGTCCATCCACCAGGAGCAAACTACTCCAGCATGGGTCCCCCACAGGCAGAAGCTACTGTCAGGTCACCTGCTCCTGCATGGGTCCCTCTCCGTGGGCTACAGGTCCGACCTGGAATCTACTCCAGCAGGGGTTCTCCACAGGTTGCAGCCTCCTTCAGGTCAGATCCACCTGTTTCACTGTAGGCTCTTCCATGGGCTGCAGTGTGGAAATCTGCTCCACTGTGGTACACCATGGGCTGCACGGGGACAGCCTGCTTCACCGTGGTCCTATCCACAGTCCACAGGGGATCTTTGTCTCTGGCACCTGGAGCACCCCCTCCCTTTCGTTCTTCACTGACTGACCTTGGTGTCTACAAAGCTGATTTTCACTCCTCTCTCCTAGCTGCTGTTGTGCAGCATTATTATTATTTTTTTTTTTTAATTTCTTAAATCTCCTCTCACAGAGGTCCAAACAACATTGCTTATTGGCTCATCTCTGGCCAGCAGCAGGTCCCTTATCTAACATGGGACAGCTTCTGGATTCTTCTCACAGAAGACAAGCTGGCAGCCCCATTACCAAAACCTAGCCACATAAACCCATTAAACATATGTAAGCTGGTTCATTAGCTGGAAAGCCAAGGACTGATCAGCAAGAGTCACTCATACTTTAATAGTCCCACATGGCCACTGCAAAAATCTAGTAGAGAGTGGAGACTAACAGTGAACTATTGTGGCCTGAATGAAGTCACACCACTGAGTGCTGCAGTGCTGGACATGCTAATTCTTCCGTACGAACTGGAGTCAAGAGCAGCCAAGTGATATGCAACAACTTATACAGCTCATGCATTTTTCTTAGTTCCTCTGACAGCAGGACCCATTTTGTGTTCATTTGGAGACATATTCAGTTCACCTGGAATTGACAACTCCAGCAGTGGAGATACATCCCTAGCACATGCCATGGACTGATCCAGACTGCACCAGAACAGGGGGAAACTCCTGAACACCTGCACCTGATTTATAACATCATAATGTAGGGCAACACAGCAGAAGTTTTTTGAGAAAGGGAAGAGAATAGTCAAAATCCTTCTGAAATCCATTTTTGCCACAAAAGGTAAAGTCAAAGGATTTACACAGGAGATGGTGTTTTGGGGAATAAAATGGCAAGATGGACATTGTCAGATCCAAAAGGATGTGATCAACAAAATTCTAGCTATATCTCCACCAATTGAGAAAATGTAAATACAAGTTTTCTTAGGTGTTGCCAGTTTTCGGAGAATTCCAGTTCCAAGCTGTATTTCTTGGTAAAATAAATAAATAATAATAATTTAAAAAATCTCGTCTTCCCAGGTATTCTAGGTTCAGAGACGAATTTATGGTGATAATGTTTTTGCAATTAAAAAATAAATAAATTAAAAACAAAAATGAAGACTGCCTGTTTCCTCACAAAATAAAACCTTGTGCTTCTCAGAGTTTCTCAATGCACAGCAGCTTGCTCTCACTAAATCTGTATTTTAAGAAGAAAGGTTTTTCCCAGGCAACATTTGGTAACAATTTTCTCACAGTTTCAATTTAAGCTATCCTATAGGCAAACCAGCAGGGTTTGTGTTTCCAACAGCTTGTGATATTACTCAAAAAAAGCTTGTGATATTACTCAGTGAAGAGAATTCATAGCAAAGACATGTTTCATGGAAGTACTAGAATGAGTCTTGGAAGTATTAGAACAAATCTTAGAAGTATTAGAATGAGTCTAGAGGAGGACCACAAAGATGATCAAATGGCTTCTTCTCTTCTCTTATGAGGACAGGCTGAGGAAGTTAGTGTTGTTCAGCCCAGAGAAGAGAAGGCTCCAGACAGACCTTATAGCAGTTTTCCAGTACCTAAAAGGCAGCTGGCTACAGGAAAGCTGAGGATGGGTTCTTTGTCAGGCAGTGGTAGGGCAAGGATCAATGGCTTTAAACAAAAAGAAGGTAGGTTTAGGTTAGATACAAGGAGGAATTTCTTTACTTTCAGGGTGGTAAGGCACTAGAATAAATTACCCAGAGAAGTTGTGGCTGCCTCATTCCCAGGACTGTTTAAGGTCAGATTGGATGGATCTTTGAACAACCAAATCTAGTGGTTTTTTTTGTGTCTTTGTCCATGGCAGAGGTTTTGGAACTAGATGATCTTTAAAGTCCCTTCCAACCCAAACCATTCTATGATTCTGTTTCCAAAATCATTTTCACTAGTAAAGAAGCAAGGACAGCATGTCTGTGTAACTTGCTTTATTCATGTATTTATTTGAGAGTGTGTCCAGATTTAAAGATAAAGATTTAAATTGTATTCCCACTGTTCCTATTAGCATTTCGACTTTAGTTTTAGAGTACAGTATTCTTACATCTAATGCATATTAGTCTTTTGAAGCTCTAATTATTGAACAATGTAGGAAGAAAAGTTCATGGTTATAATCACAGAATCACAGAATCACAGATTTTCTAGGTTGGAAGAGACCTCAAGATCATCGAGTCCAACCTCTGACCTAACGCTAACAGTCCCCACGAAACCATATCCCTAAGCTCTACATCTAAACGTCTTTTAAAGACCTCCAGGGATGGTGACTCTACCACTTCCCTGGGCAGCCTGTTCCAATGTCTAACAACCCTTTCGGTAAAGAAGTTCTGCCTAACATCCAGCCTAAAATTCCCCTGGCGCAACTTAAGCCCATTCCCCCTCGTCCAGTCACCAGGCACGTGGGAGAATAGACCAAGCCCCACCTCGCTACAGCCTCCTTTAAGGTATCTGTAAAGAGCAATAAGGTCACCCCTGAGCCTCCTTTTCTCCAGGCTGAACAAGCCCAGCTCCCTCAGCTGCTCCTCGTAGGACTTGTTCTCCAGGCCCCTCACCAGCTTCGTCGCCCTTCTCTGGACTGTATCAAGCACCTCGATGTCCTTCTTGTAGCGAGGGGCCCAAAACTGAACACAGTACTCGAGGTGCGGCCTCACCAGAGCTGAGTACAGGGGGACAATCACTTTCCTAGTCCTGCTGGCCATACTGTTTCTGACACTAGCCAGGATGCTGCTGGCCTTCTTGGCCACTTGAGCACACTGCTGGCTCATATTCAGCTGACTATCAATCATCACTCCCAGGTCCTTCTCCGCCTGGCAGCTCTCCAACCATTCATCTCCCAGCCTGTAGCTCTGCTTGGGGTTATTGCGCCCCAGCTGCAGGACCCGGCACTTGGCCTTGTTGAACTTCATGCAGTTGACCTCAGCCCATCGGTGCAGCCTATTCAGATCCTCCTGCAGAGCCTTCCTACTCTCAAGCGGATCGACACACGCGCATAGCTTGGTGTCGTCTGCAAACTTACTGAGGGTGCACTCAATCACAGCTTCAAATCACAGAATCACAAAATCACAGAATTGTTTAGGTTGGAAGAGACCTCAAGATCATCGAGTCCAACCTCTGACCTAACACTAACAAGTCCTCCACTAAACCATATCGCTAACATCTATGTTAAAGAAAAAAAAAAATGAAAAGTGTTTCTTATTTTTTTGGGGGGGAGGGGGGGAAGGGTTAGGCAGAAGGTTAATATTTACTGTTTTCATTCAGATGTGATAATCTGCAAAAATTGTTTTACCGATATATGTGTTAGTAAACAGGTAGGTAAAGATAGGTGTTATTTTTGACACCTATGTGCCACAGGCGGGTTTACATAGAAGACCTGTGAAGTAAAAGGTTTGAAAAAGCCAGTCATGCAATCTCAAATGCCTAAAATGCCTACTGAACAATTTAGTATTCTATACAAGTAATGCATTCTACAAAAAAGTTGTAGAACTTTATAACTTATGAATTATTATGAACATGAAGTACCCTGAAGGTATAAATAAACATATTTGCTGTGACCTTCAGACAGAGTTCTTCCTTGCTTTAAACATAATATATTCAAAAATATTTCCTCTGCTTTTATATATTAATATGGTTTAACATTTGACTTGTTGATTTGTAGCCTGTACATCAGCATTTGGAAGATAATGTAGACCTGTAGACACTGATTACTGTTAAAGAGAGTATATACAGCATAAATACAGCTGTCAAAACTTCATTTCACACTTTATCATGTATTGAGATTTTTTTTTTAGTCTCTTATTTTCCACACCACAGAAAATAATAATCAAATAAGAATATCTTGTTAAGATTGTTCTCTGCTCTGTCCACATGACTTTTAAGGATGTCTCCTGTAGATACCTAAAATGATTTCATCCTAAAATATGTCTTGAAATGAAATCAAACATTAAAAGAAAAATTTACAGTCAGTAAAACAAACAAACAAACAAATAAATATAAAGAAAAAGTTACTTTAATAAAGTTGCTGAAAATCAGCATCACAATCACAAATACACTTTGTTAGTTCTTGGATCAAACTTGTGTTAGAACTTCTGATCTTAATAATTAGTATTAGAGTGAATGACACCAGTCAGAAGCCCCTTGCTGCCTTGTCCTGCTTGATTAGGAAGGAGACAGGTTTCACAGAATCACATCTCTGTGTCAGAGGGTGAGACAGTATGAGTCTTTCAGAGTTTCAGCAAAGATAAACTTTTACAGATAATTTGCTGAGGAATTATTAGGGGCTTGGCAACATCCACATACATTCCAAATAAAAATAAAATAGGAAGGGGAGTGGAGGGCAGGAGGGAGGTGGGGGGGTGGGGAGTGGGAGAGAAGGACCCACCCATGAATCCTGCATTGACTTGTACTCTTCAGGTTCTGGGTGGTGGTGGTGATGATGGGCACACACACAGATACTCTAGAATCAGGGTCTTTAAAGCATAGTTCCTGCCTCTTTGGGCATGTTCAGGGCCCTTTGCAACCCTGGGCATGTGTTTCATATTGGGGAATGCTCAAGAAATGAGTCTGGGGTTGTTCTTGGCAGTTTTCAGCCACCTCTTCTATTTCAGGTGCAGGCACAGTCAGGCAGCTTAATTTTGCTGAGGTTGTAAAATGGGAAAATAGGTCATCAGACACACTATCCTGCCTACATGAGATCTGCTCCCTCTCCATTGTTTGCTTTCAAGGTGGATAGTTAAGACATAATGAAGACTGTGTTGCAATTGCTTGGAGCTGTACTCCACACCTCCTCACAGTTTGTGCTGCTTTTGAAAAATAGAAAACAAAAAGAAAAAATTTGTCACCTGCCATCAGTAATTTTACTAAATTATCTTTTCTTTCATTCTGTATTTCTTCCTTACTAACTTTCTGAATCCTTTGAATATTTATTTTTTTTTAAAGGAGGAAAAGAAAAAAGAAAAAACACAGAACTTCTCTGTTACAGAATGCCTTCATGAATATTGAATGAATAATTCAGCAAGAGATCATTACCTTGTATTATGAATTGGATGTTTTCTATTGTCAGCACTTTTTTTTTTTTTCATACTCACCTTTCTAAAAATGCAAAACATTAGGAAAATATTTCACCTTAATGACTTCTAATAACTGTATTAATCATATAGTGTTGACTGACCAGCAGCTAAGCCCCCACCCAGTCACTCTCTTATTCCCGCTTTGTTCGATGTGCCTAATTTGTTGGAAAGAAATGGTCATAATGATAACAACCAGCATGTGAAACACTAGCCAATACAAAGCAGGTCAGAAGTTAAGTTGTCTGCATCAAGGGGCTCAAAGCATTTTAAGCTGAATACGAATGTTGAGAACTGTATATTAATCTCAGGGAATCTGGAGAAAGATTCCTTGAGAATTCCTGCAAGAGCAGGCAGAATTAAACAGATGAAGCAGGCAGAAATTAACAAAGACAGAAGACAGATGAGATGAGAAACATTAACAGCTTAGAAAATGTTCTTGACAAAAAAGAGAAAGAAAAAAAGATTGGCAAGAGACATGCAAATGCAAACACAAATATTCTGGCTGCACTTTGTTTATTCTGCTCTGAGAAGTATGGTAAACAAGGAAGAAATATTAGTTTTTCCTCCTCACAGAAATACCAAACATCCCAAATAATGGCTAACTACTTGAGATACGTGGATAGATATATTTATATTTAAGAATTCTTTTTAAGGATTGTCTTTCTTTAAATTTATTTTGAATTATATTATTTTGTAATATATCCTATTGCAGGCATCAGAGGTACTGGTGATTTAAATTTTTTTTATAAAATCAAAAATAAATTTAAAAAGAGTTATACAATGAAATAATTAAGTTTGTAGATTGCTGTGTAAAGAAGCATATAGGTAGCTGAATGTCGTGGTTTAACCCGGCCGGCAGCTAAACACCACGCAGCCGTTCGCTCACCCTCCCCCTCCCTCTCTGGGACGGGGGAGAGAAATGGAAAGTGAAGCCCGTGAGTTGAGATAAAGACAGTTTAATAAGACAGGAAAACAATAATAACAAAAATAATAATAACAATAACAATAACAACAACAACAACAACAACAACAACAACAACAACAATAATAATAATAATAATAATAATAATAATAATAATAATAATAATAATAATAATAATAATAATACAATGGTGATAATAGGAAAATAATAATAATAATATGTACAAACAAGTGATGCACAATGCAATTGCTCACCACCCGCTGACCGATGCCCAGCCTAACCCCGAGCAGTCCGGTCCCCTCCCCCTGGCTAGCCACCCCTATATATTGTTTAGCATGACGTCAGATGGTATGGAATACCCCTTTGGCTAGTTTGGGTCACCTGTCCTGGGTCTGTCCCCTCCCAGCTCTTACTGCACCCCCAGCCTGCCTGTTGGCAGGACAGAGCAAAAGGCTGAGATGTCCTTGGCTTGGTATAAGCACTGCTCTGCAACAATTAAAACATCGGGGTGTTATCAGCACTCTTCTCATCCTAAGCCAAAACACAGCATTCCACCAGCTACTAGGAAGAAAATTAATTCTGTTCTATCTGAAACTTCTGTTCTAACTGAAACCAGGACACTGAATTTGAAAAGGATTAATTTTTCATTCAGTAAAATGTTGACATTCAAGAAGTACAAAGCTGTACATCGTAATGACAGCAAAAGAGCAAATTGATGCTGTTAGCTATTATTATTATTATTATTAAATCATATAGTAATCAACATTTAGACTGAAATAATAAATACTTTTGGGCATATATAGCTGGGTGTTATTAATAAGCAATGTTGTGCAAAGAGTCAAGAAATATTTTAAACTTAAATATCTGCCTAAGGTAAAAGTATAATCAGGTATAACATATCTCAACATTGTGGGGAATCTTACATCTGACTTCAGGTTGTGGAATTAGCTCTCCTAGTTTTTAAAATGTATGAAATGTAGGATCTGAACACTAACACTGGAAGGGGAAATGCTAATGGGTGAACTACCTTACA
The DNA here is from genome assembly GCF_009819795.1 of Aythya fuligula. Taxonomy (NCBI): domain Eukaryota; kingdom Metazoa; phylum Chordata; class Aves; order Anseriformes; family Anatidae; genus Aythya; species Aythya fuligula. Next base: position 46,771,813 of record NC_045593.1, read on the forward strand.
TATAAAAATTCTTCAATGACAATAGATTAGTGTTCCCAAAGATTTTCTACTACTTTCTAAAGAGATTTGTTTCAATTGTGGCCCTTAATTTAGGATACATCTTGTACATAATCTATTTGTAATTCATTAGGGATAGGATATATTTTTGATCCTTGGTGTTGTTCACTTTTTTAACTTTTCAAAGGGAATAATATCCTGTTGAATTATCATGGCATACTGATACATTTGGACCTTTGTATGTATAAATCAAGCAGACCCATAAACCTATTTCTGAGCCTTTCATTTCTCCAGGTAAGAAGAAGAAATATGTCATATCATCACTTTGTGATCTGTTCCAAAAAAAAAAAAATAATTTCACAGAATTTCTAGGTTGGAAGAGACCTCAAGATCATCGAGTCCAACCTCTGACCTAACGCTAGCAGTCCCCACGAAACCATATCCCTAAGCTCTACATCTAAACGTCTTTTGAAGACCTCCAGGGATGGTGACTCTACCACTTCCCTGGGCAGCCTGTTCCAATGCCTCACAACCCTTTCAGTAAAGAAGTTCTTCCTAACATCTAACCTAAAACTCCCCTGGTGCAACTTAAGCCCATTCCCCCTCGTCCTGTCACCAGGCACATGGGAGAACAGACCAACCCCCACCTCGCTACAGCCTCCCTTGAGGTACCTATAAAGAGCGATAAGGTCACCCCTGAGCCTCCTTTTCTCCAGGCTGAACAAGCCCAGCTCCCTCAGCCGCTCCTCAGAGGACTTGTTCTCCAGGCCCCTCACCAGCTTCATTGCCCTTCTCTGGACTGTATCAAGCACCTCGATGTCCTTCTTGTAGCAAGGGGCCCAAAACTGAACACAGTACTCGAGGTGCGGCCTCACCAGAGCTGAGTACAAGGGGACGATCACCTCCCTAGCCCTGCTGGTCACACTGTTCCTGATACAAGCCAGGATGCTGTTGGCCTTCTTGGCTACCTGAGCACACTGCTGGCTCATATTCAGCTGACTATCCACCATCACTCCCAGGTCCTTCTCTGCCTGGCAGCTCTCCAACCATTCCTCTCCCAGCCTGTAGTTCTGCTTGGGGTTATTGCGCCCCAGCTGCAGGACCCGGCACTTGGCCTTGTTGAACTTCATGCAGTTGACCTCAGCCCATTGGTGCAGCCTATTCAGATCCTCCTGCAGAGCTTTCCTACCCTCAAGCAGATCGACACACGCACCTAACTTGGTGTCATCTGCAAACTTACTGAGGGTGCACTCGATGCCCTTGTCCAGATCATCGATGAAGATATTAAAGAGGACTGGCCCCAGCACCGAGCCCTGGGGGACGCCACTAGTGACTGGCCTCCAACTGGACTTGGCTCCATTCACCACGACTCTTTGGGCCTGGCTTTCCAGCCACTTTCTAACCCAATGACGCGTGCGCCAGTCCAAGCCAAGAGCAGCCAGTTTCTTGAGGAGAATGCTGTGGGAGACGGTGTCAAAAGCCTTGCTGAAGTCAAGGTAGACCACATCCACAGCCTTTCCCTCGTCCACCCAGCGCGTCACTTTGTCATAGAAGGAGATCAGGTTCGTCAAGCAGGATCTGCCTTTCATAAACCCATGCTGACTGGGCCTGATCGCCTGCTTGCCCTGCAAGTGCTGCGTGATGACTCTCAGGAGGATCTGCTCCATGAGCTTCCCTGGCACTGAGGTCAAACTGACAGGCCTGTAATTTCCCGGGTCTGCCCTCCGGCCCTTCTTATAGATGGGCGTCACATTTGCTAGCCGCCAGTCAACTGGGACCTCCCCCGATAGCCAGGACTGCTGATAAATGATGGATAGTGGCTTGGCCAGCTCCTCTGCCAGTTCTCTCAGTACCCTTGGGTGGATCCCATCCGGCCCCATCGACTTGTGCACATCTAAGTGCCGTAGCAGGTCACCAACCAGTTCTTCATGGATAGTGAGGGCCACATCCTGCTCCCCATCCCCTTCCACCAGCTCAGGGTACTGAGTATCCAGAGAACAACCGGTATTGCTGCTAAAGACTGAGGCAAAGAAGGCATTGAGCACCTCCGCCTTTTCCGCATCTCTTGTAACTAAGTTTCCCCCCGCATCCAGTAAAGGATGGAGATTCTCCTTAGTCCTCCTTTTTGTGTTGATGTATTTATAGAAACATTTTTTGTTATCTTTAACGGCAGTAGCCAGATTGAGCTCCAGATGAGCTTTGGCCTTCCTAATTTTGTCCCTGCACAGCCTCGCTACATCTTTAAAGTCCTCCCTAGTGGCCTGCCCACTTTTCCAAAGCTTATAAACCCTCTTTTTTCTCCTAAGCTCAAGCCACAATTCTCTGTTGAGCCAGGCTGGTCTTCTTCCCTGCCAGCTCGTCTTTGGGCACGTGGGGACAGACCGTTCCTGCGCCATTAAGATTTCCCTCTTGAAGAGCGCCCAGCCTTCCTGGACCCCTCTGCCCTTCAGAACCGCCTCCCAAGGGACTCCACCAACCAGTGTCCTGAGCAGCTCAAAGTCAGCCCTCCGAAAGTCCAATACAGCGGTTTTACTGGTCATAATATATATATATATTAACCATTGGCTGTGTAATACTGTAGTATTACACAGCCAATGGTTAATATATATATATATTTATTAACTATATAATATATGTAACATAAATATAATATATAATTTAGTATTAAATTGCACAGCCAATGGTTACATATATATTAATATATCAAAATATTATATATTATATATAAATTATATATATATTACATATTATATATAATTTAGTACTAAATTGCACAGCCAATGGTTAAATATATATGTATGCATTTACTCAGAAACAAACAAACAAACAAAACAAAACAAAACAAAAACAGAATTTATTTTTAGAAACATTAGAAATAGCTGGTGTTCAGCAAAAAGCAGTATTGCTCTTGAATGTAATAAAAGTCAGTTCTTTCTCCCACTTCAGTGTTCTTCTTGGAGATATATCAGAAGAAGCTGTGTTTCTAGAAAGATTTTTTCTTTAAGAAGAGGATGTCTTGTCATTATTATTATTATTATCATCATCATCATCATCATCATCATCATCTCAGCTAATTAGTTTTATGTTAATATAATTTTTATAGCTTGTTTTTTAAATTGCATAGTGTGCTTTTTTCCTCCCCTTGTTCATAAGGGTAGGTGCTCTGAAACAGTTGCCTGGTAAGAATAAATAGCTGTAGCCTTAATAATGTAAGCTTAATGAGTCTGACAAAACACAGTGAAGTGTGGCTGGGTTCAGCTGAAATATATCCTACCTACCACCAGTCTTTCTGCCATGTAAACTTAAAAAATACAACGTTTCCAACCTGTTGTGAATTATTACCTGGTGACATTAGGTATCATTCTGCATTTAATGAGATACTTTCATATAGCTGCAGTTGCAAGTCTTTGAGGGGAAAGGTGTGATTTTAATATATGTATGTATTTATTTATTAAACCTAAACGATTAGATTTACTCATAAATGTAAAATGAGATATCTCTTTCAAGTGGACTTCTTTGCAGAAAGTACTGAGGTATGAAATATGCATGTTAGCAGCATTTTAGGAGACAGGAGAATAAATATAACCAAGAAGTAAAAGAGAAAAGTATATTTCATACTTTAATTAGAGCTGTTGAAATTTTTTTCTGTGATAGGAAAAAGCTACCTTAAGCTTATTACACCTTTCTACAAAGCAGCTTGGTAAGTCTGTCTCACTTTCTGTGTGTTTATCTGTCATTTACACTGCCTATCTCCTGGCAGGGAGATGGACGAAGATTTGAAAAACAAACAAACAAACAAAAACTTTTTGATTGGTTTTCTAATACAGCTCAGAATTAAAGTGATAACATAAAATAAATCAGCTTATATATTCTATGAATGGAATGACCAATTCCCTTTAAGATTTATTTTTAATAGAAAAATATGATTAGATAATTTTATGAGAATAAATAATGTTAGTGTTCTTAATTCTTTGCACTTTTAAACCTACTTTTTTATTATTATTATTTTTTCCAGTAATGACTAGAAGACATACACTCTTGATGAATGCTTTTAGTAAATTTTCAATCTTGTTGTCTCTCTCTCTCTTTTTTTTTTTTTCTCTTTTTTCTTTTTTTTTTTTTTTTTTTTTTGAGGTTGACTGTAAAAACATTTCAAGTGCAAAGATGGTAGAAGTATGGTCTACATTAAAGTACCCCACTATTTTGTATTTTTATACAGAAAAAACTACTAGTTTATATTACAGTAAATATTTAATAGAGACATATTACCTTAAGATCAGCTAGTATTAAAAGTTTTGATACAAAAATCAACGGCTTGATCAGCTTCAGTTTAACTTTGCCATGTGACTACTTATTTAATATGGCTGTACCTGTGTGAGTAATGGTCACAGTTAAGAAGTATAACAAATTTAATTTATTTTTATAACTACAGCACTATATCCCATCACTTTCTGTCAATACTACCACTGCCGCAGCTACAATTTACCTGGAAAGTTTATTAGATTATTCTTAAAGCTGATTACATGAGGGTGTAAAATGTATTAAAAACAAAACGAAATAGTCCAACCCCCCTTGCTGAGCAGGATCACCTAGAGCACATTACACAGGATGGCATTCAAGTGGGTTATGAAAGTCAGAGAAGTAATCTGTGCTTAGTCAACACATGAATACAATGATCAAGCCCCTATCTTTCTGTAATCCTGTTTTGAGTGATAATGAATATTAAATTTCATCAAGAACCAAGATGTCATGGCATGGGGGGTACTGTTGTGGTTGTCTACTACAGGCCACCAGATCAGGATGAGGAAGTTGACAAGGCCTTCTACAGGCAGCTGAGAGCAGCTTCATGATCACAGGCCCTGTTTATTGTGAGGGATTTTAACTCCCTGACATTTGCTGGAAGGCCTACTCAGCCAGCCATCTGCAGTCCAGGAGGTTCCTTCGGTGTACTGATGATAACTTCTCGGTACAAATGATGGATATGCCAACTAGGAGAGGAGTGCTGCTGGCTCTTGTCCTCACTAACAAGGAGGGGCTAGTTGAAGCGATGAAGGTTGAGGGCAGCCTTGGTTGCAGTGACCATGAGATGGTGGAGTTTGGGATCTCATATGGCAGGAACAGAGTACCAAGCAGAATCACAACTCAGGATTTCAGTCAGGCTGACTTTGGCCTTTTCAAGCATTTGCTAGGGAAAATCCCATGGCACAAGGTACTTGAAGGAAAAGGAGCCCAAGATAGCTGGTTAGCATTCAAGGACTTCCGAGCTCAAGAACAGAGCATCCCAACAGGTAGAAAGTCAGGAAAGAGAGCCGGGAGACCTACATGGTTAAACAGGGAATCGCTGGGCAAACTCAGGAGGAAGAGGAGAGTCTACAGATCACGGAAAGAGGGGCTGTCCACTTGGGAGATATATGAGGCTGTAGTCAGAAGATATAGGGAGGCAACTAGGAACACTAAGACCTCCTTAGAATTAAACCTTGCAAGAGGAGTCAAGGACAATAGAAAGGGCTTCTTCAAATATATTGTGGATAAAACTAACACTCCAGTGGGCAATGTAGGCCAACTAATGAATGAGGTAAGTGCCCTGGTAACAGAAGATAAAGAGAAGGCAGAGTTACTGAATTTTCTTTACTGAATCTTTTTCTCTGTCTATAATGTCAGAGGCTGTACTGAGGAGCCCCATAACCCTGGGGCCCCAGAGGAAATTGGAATAAAGAAGGAGTTTGCCTTGGTTAAGGGCTGGGTTAAGGATCGATCAAGCAAGTTGGACATCCATAAGTCCATGGGTCCTGATGGGATGCACCCATGGAGGCTGAGGGAGATGGTGGAAGTTATTGCTAGGCCACTTCCCACCATCTTTGGTAAGTCATGGGCATTGGGAGAGGTACCAGAGGACTGGAGGAAAGCAAATGTCACTCCGGTCTCCAAAAATGGCAAGAAGGAGGATCCAGGTAACTACAGACTGGTCAGCCTCACCTCTGTCCCTGTAAAGGTGATGGAACAACCTTATGCCACAATCCGTGGCATTTTCTGTAGGCATATAAAGGATAAAAGGTCATTAGAGGCAGTCAATATGGCTTCAACAAGGAGAAGTCATGCTTGACCAACCTGATAGGCATTTATGAGGACAAAACCAGGTGGATAGATGATGGAAAGGCAGTGGACGTGGTCTATCTTGATTTCAGTAAAGCATTTGACACCGTCTCCCACAGCATTCTCACCTTTAAACTGAGGAAGTGTAGCCTGGATGATTAGAGACTGAGGTGGGCTGTAAACTGGCTGAAGGAAGAAGCCAGAGGGTTGTGGTTAATGGGACAGAGTCAAGCTGGAATCCTGTATCTAGTGGAGTCCCTCAAGGGTCGGTACTGGGACCCATGTTGTTCAATATATTCATCAATGACTTGGATGAGGGAATAGAGTGCACCATCAGCAAGTTTACTGATGATACAAAACTGGGAGAAGTGACTGACCCTCCATAAGTCTGTGCTACCATCCAGTGGGACCTAGACAGGCTGGAGTGTTGGTTGGACAGAAATTTAATGCAATATAACAAGGGCAGGTGTAGAGTCCTGCATCTGTGCAAGAACAACTTCAGACACCAGTATAAGTTGGTGAATGCCCTGTTGGATAGTAGTGAAGGGGAGAGGAACCTGGGGGGTCCTGGTGGACAGTGGGATGATCATGAGCCAACACTGTACCCTTGTGGCCAAGAAGGACAATGGCATCCAGAGGTGTAGTAGAAGGGGTGTGGTTAAAAAGGAACCTCTTATTGAAAGAGGTTCTTCTCCCCCTCTATTCTGCCCTAGTGAGACCACATCTAGAATATTGCATCCAGTTCTGGGCCCCTCTATTCAAGAAGGACAGGGAACTGCTTGAGAGAGTCCAGCGCAGAGTTATAAGAATGATTAAGGGAGTGGAGTATCTCCCTTACAAGGTAAGGCTTGAGGGATCTGTGTCTCTTTAGCTTGGAGAAGACGAGACTGTGGGGTGACCTTATTAATGTTTATAAATATGTAAAGGGTGAGTGTCAGGAGGATGGAGCCAGGCTCTTCTTGGTGACATCCAATGACAGGACAAGGGACAATGGGTGGAAGATGGAACATAGGAGGTTCCGCTTAAATATGAGACAAAGTTTGAGATTCTGGTATAGAGATAGAGATGCTTGATGTTTCTGATGCCCAATCTTTCATGCAGGTGCCGATTTATTCCCTTTAGTGACCAGTGGCAGGACCCAAGGGAGTGGAGTCAAGCTGCCACAGGAAAGGTTCACTTTGGATATTAGAAAAAGGTTCTTCACTGAGAAGGTGGTTGCACACTGGAATGGGCTTCCCAGGAATGTAGTTATGGTACCAAGCCTGTCAGAGTTTAAGAAGCATTTGGACTATGCTCTTAGTCATATGAATTGGACTCGATGACCCATGTGGGTCCCTTCCAACCCAAGATATTCTATGAGCCTATGATTCTGATTCTGCTATGGAAAAATCAAATATTGAACCAGTTTAACTGAAAAAGTCAGTGAATTAAATGTTGTTTTAATTATAGCTTCTTTCTAACTTTAACTTTTCTTTGTCAAGTGTAGATATTTTTATTGGTAACATTATAAACTTAGGTTCTTTTTATTTTTTCAGATAGAAAATATTTAAAGTGAACATAGTCAATATCAAAACTTTTTCATTAATCATATTTAGCTATGTGCTTGCCCTGAGGTTGAAGAGGACTTGATATTTCCTTTCATGTTTATCTTTCTGCTGGTGTAGATATCAATGGTCTGTCTGGCAATCATTTTGTTCCATTCCCACACATACCGAAGTTGGTCAGTGCCAGCCAACTCACAAATTCAGAGTAACAGTCATCTTATGATAATGATTTTACTTTTGTAACACTTTTACTAATGAGAACAGTCATTGTATCTCTGTAAAAATCAGTTCTAAATGTGTCTTATTTGCTAAAAACACTTAAACTCTACTCCTGCAGAGAAAAATATTATTTTGTTTGTTTGTTTGTTTGTTTTGTTTTTTTTTTTTTTTTTTTTTTTTTTTTTTTTTTTTTTTGGTTGGTTGGTTAGTTAGTTGGTTGGTTGGTTGGATTTTTCCCTATGTGGTATGATTTGTACATATAAAGTGGAGAAGAAAGACAAATTCAAAAAACAGCCCTTTATTCAGATTCTGTCTTGGATAGCTTAGTTATATCCTGCTTCAGAAAGTTGTTTACCTTCTTATTTATTTCTTGTGAACCTTAAAAGGTGCATAATGTATGTATCTAACAGTTATAATCTGACTTAACAAGCTTTAGTGGAAAAAGAAAAGTGTTTTTCTACCTACAGATTTTCTCTGGTTTATGAACCTGAGTTGCTCTGATCTAACTTTGGAATTTCAACTTCTGTTTTAAGGCAAGGTTAATCTACTCAAACTTCACATATTTTTTAATGAACCACATCTAGTCCTTAAATATTTTCTTGTTTAATTTTTTTCTATATTAGTTGGGAACTGCTGGTTGTAAAAATCATGAACAAATTGTTCTGAAAGACCTTGAAAAGTGTAATAATATTTAAGATTTATTGAAGTTCAAAATGAAGTTCTGTCAATGAAAATTCTGCATAAATTATTCATAAGATACTATGATGCATGAATAATTCAAGCAACAACTTTAATTAGATGTTAAAAAAAAGGCTCTGTAGCAGACATTTTTTTCTTTTTTTTTTTTTTTTTTACGATCTACAAGCAGATCAAGTTTGAAAAACAAAGAACTTTTGTTGAGAATGAAATTAACAGGCAATTATTAAACCACTCATTGCAATTGAACTACTATCAATACAGTTTATATCCACAATCCTACCATTCATTATGATATATAATATTTATGAGATGCCAATAACATGGAGCCCAAACAATTAGATTTTTAATGAAAAAACAGTACCTTTTATAGACTCTTATTAGCACTGTAAAAAATGAGCCATGAATAATAAGCTTTTCAGGCCTAACCTTAGGGGATAATAGAATACTGTATATGAGAACACAATAGTCATTTCTTGTTTCTATTAATAAACCTCTTTAAGTGTTCATTATATATATTAATTAACTTTTATATGTGAATATATATATATATTGCATCTTGCTCTTCACTTCACATATAAAAGTTAATTAGTGTAAAGCAGTATTACATCTTTCATAAAAAGTAGGAGTGGAACAGTGTTAGAAAATTCATTTACAAAATCACCCTCCTATGGATCATCCTGAACTATAATAACTCTATTTATCACCCAGTCTCTCAAACAGGACAGATATTTACCCATTTTTTAATTGTTTCGTATTTATTTATTTATTTATTTGTTTGTTAATAAAGGCAGATACGCTTCAGTGTCTCTATTTTAAGCTACATTTTCTAAGTGTTTATTTTCTTGACTTTTCTTGGTTCATTTATCAGTGTATGCAGGGCCAGTGATTGTCTACTGAAGTTGCGGTTTAGTGCAACAGCCTTGATAAAATACAAATACCCAAGAACACCTGGGAGCAGAGTTTTTGACATTTTGTTTTATTTGTTTGGTTTACTATCTTGATATTCATCCTTCAAATATTGTCTGGTTTACCTTTCAGGTGTTTAAATTATTGTAAGGAATTTAAGTTGGTAACACAAGTCTTTCCATATGAATGATCATAATGTTATCCTGTGTTGAGGGAATAATCACTCCATATAATGATGTTTACTGTTGAATACATCTGTGAAATAATACAATATGAAGAAAATTGACAAATTAAAGGAAAAATAAAAAAGAGCATTTTCATAGATTAAATGCTCAAATTGTTTTCAGTAGTTGGCAGCTGCCCTTCATAAAATTATTTCAAGATATTGTAAAAGGATAAAAAAAGGATAAAAGAATAAAGACTTACCGACAAAGGTCTATGGAAGTTTTTACTGTACATCTTTTGAAATCCTTTTCAATTTACTACCTGCTACTGAATAAAAACATCTCAAACAGCAAGGTTTTGGACCTTCTTTCTGCCAAGACAGATATTTTAACCTCTGATGTTTTTTTCATTAAATATTCCAGCAGTTATGGAGAGCAAAGTATAACAAAAAAGTTTATAATTTCATAAAAAAAAATGAGGCCAAAGAGTCCTCAATTTCTGTTCTCCTCAAATCATGAAGATATAAACATTAGGCTTACAAGCAACATTCTGTGCTGTTCTCTAATCACTGTCTCTTTTTGTTTGTTTGTTTTCTGTTTTCTGTTTTTTTTGTTTGTTTGTTTGTTTGTTTGTTTGTTTTTTGTTTTTTCCTTTATGATCCCTGGAAAATTATGTTATTTATTTCAAAAGTGAAATTAAATGTAATGATAGCATTATTTTTAATAAAATCAAGTGGGAAATTTTGAAGAAAAAAAAAAAAAACAGAGATGGAGGAATAAAGGTCATAGAAGCAGAAACATTAAATTATTATTTAGTGATAGAAGTGGTAATAATGAGAGTCCTCAATAGCATTTATTAGGTGCAAGCAAACATTCAGCAAAATGTGAATTAATTGGAAGGTCTAAAGTATTGTAAAGCCTTATTCTAAAGATTCCCATAAGCTGCTGGTTCCTGGGAAATAAAATTAAAGGAAAAAAAAATAAAAATTAAGAGGTATTGAAAAAGTTCTTACTTGCTCCTTAACAAAGATTAAGAGGAAAAAAAAAAAAAAAAAAAAAAAAAGATGAGAAATTTACCAAAGCTTTGTTGCTTATGTGTTTTGTTTGGTTGTTGCTTTTGTTTGGTTGTTGTTTCTATGGAAAAAAAATAGTGAATTATTACAAATAACAAACAAGCAAACAAACAAAGAAAAAAAAATATCTGCACAAAGTCAGTATAATAAATTCTAATAGTTATATTTTTTCCATAGATATCTCAGGAACAAAACACAAACAACTTTTGTCTTGATTCTCACACAGGTGTTGTTTAGGAATCCTGATTTAACAATCTTCATTGGCAAATAAGTCTTTATTTTGATGGAATTTTTCAACATGGATAATTAAAATAGAACATCTGCTATGAACAGATTTGTTCTACTTCTTCCCTTCTTCAACCACTGAATTGGAGTAAATTTGGTAATTATTTTGCATATAAAGTATGCAAAATGTAGTTTCTTCTCCTACTGTCAACTTTTTCAGAGGAAACTAGAGTGAGAAAAAAAATAAAACATAAATTATTAAAGGAAAAATAAAACATAATTATTTATATTGCTTAAGTATTGCTTTTCATAACAGGACAGGATACCAGAATGGCCATAAAATAGCCTGCTTGGTAGCTTTATTGATGTTTCTATTTTTCTCTCAGAAATTTTCCACACTAACGACATACTATGTATTTAATTGTTTCAGCTGTAATTGCTCTTCTGGCTTTTAGATGCTATTTGTGTCACGCCTGCATGACCTTATCATGCCGCTTCTCTACAGAGTAAGCAAAACAGATACAAATTGATCATAAAGTCATGATATTCATTTTATTTTATTTTATTATTTTATTTTATTTTATTTTATTTTATTTTATTTTATTTTATTTTATTTTATTTTATTTTATTTTATTTTATTTTATTTTATTTTATTTTATTTTATTTATTTTAAATCTACTATTAGGACAGAACTTAGAAAAGATGTTGTAACATTTCAGTGGTATCTACTTGGAAGCATTTCATCACAAAGGCTTTCATTTATGTAATACTCATTCCAAGTTTACTTTGATGTGCTGTGATTTTCCTACAGCCTTTATTTTTTGTCAGGTTTCACTCTATCTCTACTTAAAATGGCTACACTACCTCATAATGACAGGCAATTTTGTGCAGACTCTGAAGATGAAAGCAAGTATTTCTGTTGTGGAAGTTGCTGAAAAAGTCTTTCAAATATTGTTCTGAAATTCTGATGTATTCAATGGTGTTACTGTCTGAAAGTCTTGTATAAGGGAGTTGGTAAAGTTGAAAGAAGATCTAAGAAAAATGCAAGGAAAAAAAAACAAAAAACAAAAACATAAACAAACAAACAAACAAAATAACACCTATGTGTGAGGCATCTAGAAAGAAGGTCAAGGAAAGGAAAAGGTGTGGAGTTAGGAAATTGCTGGAAGAGTAAGCTATATAAAGTAAATTTTGATCAATGGAGTAACTAAAAAAGGATAATTGATGCTGAGGGAGAAAAATGAAATCTTCCTAAATAACTGTTTAGATGGTAGAAGGAGTTAATTAAAAGAACTCAGGTATTCTGTAGAGTTTATTTTTTTATTGAGGTGCTTTTGTTTGTTTGTTTGTTTGTTTGTTTCAAATGGCAAGCTGTGAGTTTAGGAAGTTTTCTCCTTAAATAGAAAATTAGACTGGGGTTCACATTATGTGCTTCTCCAGGGATAAAATTGCCAATGAGAACATGCCTACAGATGGAGACTTAATATGTATTATGGACACAAAGGCTTCCTTTGGCTTGTATCTCTTTCATTCTTTGAAATATAGATTAGCTTGTTAGGACCAATTTAAGTTAGAAAGCAACCTACAGTACTAATGTGACCACTTTGAAATAGATTAAGTAATCTGGTCCATTACACAGAGAATCACAGAATCATAGAATGATGATTTTGTGAATCTATGATTCTATGATACTCTTTGTTATGGACCGGATTATTTTAGCTAGCTAGACTTGAAAAACGTAATTGCTTTTCTGGCATTTAACTGTTTTTTGTTTATTTGTTTTTACATTATACTGATAATGTTGTCCCTTTTGAAGTCTTTGACACATAGGTTTTTGTAATGCTTTAAAAAAGAGCATTGTTTTATTCCTACCACTTCAACACAGAAAATAAACAAAAAACAGCTGACAAATTGCTCCAAAATCTGCCACTCTACTAGAAAGCTACAGGGGAACTAATTTATTTTGCTCCCTGATCAACAGGTGTGGAATGCAACTTGTATCTTTCAGATTGTTCAACCTAGCTCTCAAGCAAGACCAAAAAACACCCTTCTAGTACTTAAAAGGAAAGATACGGAAGGACTCTTTATCACAGATTAAAATGAAAGGAAAAGTACTAATGGGTTTAAACTAAAAAAAAAAAGTTAGATTTAGATCAGATAATAAGAAGAAATTCTTTACTCTGAGGGTGGTGCAGCACTAGACAGTTTGTCAAGAGTTGTGGATGGCACATTCCTGGGATTGTTCAAGGCCAAATTTGATTTGAGCAACCTGATTTAGTGGAAAGTGCCCCTGCCCATATAAGGATTTTTGGAACTGGATGATCTTTTAGCTCCTTTCCAACTCAAACCACTCTATGATTCTGTGAAAATCACCTGTGCATGGGCTTAATCATGGGGTTAATATTTCCTTTTTCTCTGTTTCTGTTTTACTTAGATGAGGTACTTTTAACATGGTTTTAGTCATTATAAAATTCTCATTTCACAGTGAACAAATCAGGCTATGATTTAGTCTGCCTGTTTACTGGGATTTCACAGCTTCATTCTGTCTTTAAGTACACTATGACAGTTATATATTTATATACATTTATATATTTGTTCCTTGCATCTCCTGCTTAATAACATTTAGGAAGGAAAGGTGGTAGAGTGATTAGAGGACTAGCAAAGGCATGAAATTCATATCTACATTTTTGCCACTGACTATTTGTGTAGGAAGAAAGAATTGCCTCAGAATCAGAAACTTTCAAATTTCAGACTCTGTGGACCCATGGCAGTGAGGACTGGAGCAGTTTCAATGCTCTCTGCCATTTACAGAAACAAGTATTCTTGGAGATTCAACTCTCTAGCTAGTTGTGATCAACAGGCAAGATAACCTGACCTAATGAATAGCTGTCCTGTGTGTCTGATAAAGTTACTAATGTAGGAAGCCTGTGTATTTACCTCAGAAAGCAGATTACAAGGTGTAAAAGATCATTTTACTTGTTCTTATATTATTAAAATATTAAAACGACATTTTCTCTAGGATTTCCAGTTCAGGTCCATGGGACTAAAACCAGCTAAATTCCTCAGAAAATAAAACCCTTCTTTTTTTTTACCTAGAGATGACCACTCTCATCTTTCTATCATTTTAGAATTTTTCAAGGGGAGTACAGATGATCTTAGAGAAATTGTTCCCAAGAAAACATCAACAAACTTTTTGAAGGGCCTGAATAATTTCATGACAAATTTGGTGTAGATGTGGTAAGGCCACCTTTATAGAAGCCCTCCATTTTACCTTATTTTCATTTTAACCACTGTTTCTGAATTGCTGAGGAATTTGTAATAACATTTTTTCAGTAGTAATCATTGATACTGTATTTCATAGTTCAGTTCTTCAAACAAAATGTCTGAACCATTTTGTCATGTAAATGGTCCTGTCTCTTTTCTACCTTTCCACTAATAAATAGTTACTTGTTTTATATAACACTTTATATAAGAATTTATATATATATTATATATATGTTACTTAGTATATATCAGTAATATTAGTAATATAGTATATATTACTTATATATACTTTACATATAAATTTATATAAGTAATATAATTATTATTATATAATAATATAATATTATATATTATATACATAGCATGTACTATATATATTATATATATATTTATATATTTATATAGTATATATATAGTATATGTACAGATAAATATATGTATATAGAGATATAGATATATATATAATATAGGTATGTACAGATTAATATTATATATATTATACAATATATAAAAATATAGCATATAATAATAAAATATTATTATTATATGTGTTATATGTGTTATATTATTATATTATATTAAAGTTAATATAATATAATACAATACAATACAACACTATATATATTACAATATAATTATAATATATATATAGTATTATATTATAATTATAATAAAATTACATATAATATATAATATATGATACATAATATATTATATATTATAGATAACATGTATATAATATTATAATTACATTACATTACATTATATGATATTACATTATATTATATTATATATAATTTATATAATAATACTATATATTTATATTATTTATATTTTTATATTTTATATTTTTATATTTTTTATTATATTTATATTAATATAACACTAGTGTAAAATAATTATCCATGCCATTTGTATCTAAAATTGGATTTTTTTTTTTTCAGTAAACAAAATAAACCTTCTTCTTCAAAAATAATCTTGTCTTGGAGCCTTTTCTTTTTGATTATCTTATTCTTCATTCAGATTATCTAGACATGAATACCTTACTGTTTCTCTGAGGACATTGTTAACATCTGTTTCTAGTTAAAGTGACAATAAATATCAAAATATCTGTTATGTGGTTGGTAATACATGTATAGTAATATTAATATATAGTAATGATAATAATAGTGTAGTAATAGTAAAATATTTATATTTCTCTTTTAAATAGTACAAATAGTACAATGGTTGTGTTATTCTGGCTACAAAAACAAATAAGCACACAAAAGCTTGTAACTCAAACAAGAAGACCACGTTATCTCTCCTTGGGAGAAGAATGGGGAGTCATGTAAAAAGGGAGTATGTAAATAAAGTTATGTAAAAAGGGAGTTATGTAAAATGAGCCAATTATTGAAAACAACAAGAATAAAGGAATAAGTATGTAGAGCCTTAGATAAAAACGGAGTAACTGTTTGGTAATCATGTTGTGTATTATCTAAGAATAGCTCTGCATGACATAACTTGAAGAAAAAAATGCAAGAGCAATCATTCAGGCTTAAAATTAAATAGACTAAGGCTGATACATGAGGAAGACATAGCTGTCTATGACAAACTTTAAGCAGATTTATTTACCGTGTCCACCACCATCACCCCAAAACAAAATAAAAAAAAAATAAAAAAATGCTAGAAACAAGAAACAAAAAGGTGCTTCTGGAAGTGTTTGCTCATTGTTTGGCCCAGTTTGCTACTCTGGCATACATGTAAAGCAGAACATAAGCTTTCAAGAGATAGCTGCTAAACTCATTGTCCTCTCCAAGTCTGAGCCAATTAAAAACTCCTGGACATTTATCAGTATCAGGGTACTTCTAGGTACCCTGAAACACAGATGAAATACCTTTCTCTCAATTTATTTAAGATGAAAATCCTGAAATTTGATAGTAGTACTTCATTGTCAGTGTAATCCATATGAATGATAACTATTTTAAAATGCTTCAGCTTAAGTAGTTAGGAATGGGTAGTTAAATAGTCAGAAATAGGTATTTTTGGGGGAACTGTTATAAGTTTATTTCAATAGCAAGCTGAATTTCTATTAGGCTTATCTAACTGCAATGTTACAAGTTTATAGGATGAAAATGAAAACAGTATTTACTCCATCTGAATAGGAAATTTGATCTATGGAAGACTTTGATCTAGGATTTTGAGTTCCTTGTTTATAAAGGAGTCATATCTTTCCCTTCCGTTAGTTTCCCTACCCTCATTAGTTCTCTAAGAAGCAAGTAAAAAAAAATAAATATATTAACATTACAAATGTTGTAAATACTTTATTGATTACTGCCACTGAAAACTTTGGTGAAGTTGATAATGTAATTTTTAGATTAAAGTTTGAAGACTATGTATTGTCTCCTAAATCATGAGGGGCAAAAGACAACCAATGAAATAAAATCAAATAATAAGTATGTGCTCATTATATTACCAACAAGGCAAGGGGATAAAACAAATAATTATAGGTTATGAAAATGGTATTTCATATACTAAGGGATATAGACAAAGTTATAGTCTCCAAGTTAAAAATTTATCATTGAATTTTCTAGCTTTACATTTCTTGTTTCCAATATAATTGCAATAGTGTCCAATGACAATAACATTAAATATTATTTATAAAGTCTGTTTTACATTTTAATACTCCTTTAATTTTGGAAGTTGCTGTTGATTATATTGGTTATGAAAGAGACATATTGGATAATATTTTTTCCAAAAGTTGGAAAATATTTTTAAAATCTTTAATTAATTTTGATTTTTTTTAATCTTTTCACAAATCTCAAGCATGACGTAATAAAATTGATCTTTGCAATCTCTCTCAAATTAACTTTAATAAGATTGTAAGTGGAAATAATATGACAAAACACACCGATTTAAAATATTGCATCTTAGGTCTTTTCCATTGTATCCCTTAAGTACTCTGAGGTGACTTGACCTAACACTAACTTCTTATAATATTTCATAGCAAACTTGATTGACTGATAAGGAAAAAGAATATCACATAAAACTGGTATAAGAATATTAAATAACTATATCAGTTATTTTTGTTTTGCACAATAATTTAATTCTCACTGAAACTTTTAGAATTCTCTTTCACATGTCTTAAGTTCTATATTGTCAAGTTAATGGGAATAACTAATATTACTTGTGGTTACTTGCTTAATGAAATTAAGCATCGGTGCACTGTATATGACATACCACTTTTCTTCTTATTATCAGTGATTACTCAAAGTTATGGAAAACACTATTCGCAGAGAAAACATGTATAAAGATAAACCTTAAGAAACTTTAAAGCAGTAATATTGTCCTATATAAGACTCTCATCTTTGGGAAATCTTCACCTGTTACAAATATTGATCTAGACATGGTCATATGGTATATAAACTTCTTTCACATAGATATACAGGGATATAATAAATATTCAGGTGTTTTATTATATTTGTAAGTACATATAGTCTTTTCTCTAATTTTCTAGTTTTATCATACTGGCCAAGTATCTCACAAACCTTTGTAAAATAGCCCTCATAATGCCAACAAGAAAGGAAATAATAGTCCCTCCTGTTTTAGGCAGGAAATCTAAGCACTGATTTATTGATTTATATAATATTTCAGAAGTCTCTGAAGCGGTAATCATAACCTTGATCACCATGAATCTATGGCTAGTAACCTAGTATATATAGCAAGTGTATCATTCTTCCTCTCAGATTATTTAAAATGTATTATTATTACATTTCAAATCTACGTTAAAAGGAAGCTTATTTGGGCTAGAAATTCAAAGATTCACAGGGTAGGTAGTAAAAAATTTTAGATTCTCCTATTTCCTTTCTGTGCTAAAGCTTTTAATGAATATCAGGTACATGTCAAAAGCACTTTCTTAATGAATGCCAAATGAATAATTCTTTAATAAGAGGAGTAGGATAGAGGACTGTTGGAAAAATAGTTTTTTGTTTTGTTTTGTTTTGTTTTGTTTTGTTTTCCTACCCTTTGTGTGGATATGGGGCACTTATGCAGGATAAACAGATTACAACATGGGAATTAGAGTAAGTAGAATCTCCTTTTCATTAATTCTTGCCTTAAGTAATTCTTGCCTTAAGTAATGTAAAAGAAAACTTACCATTAATGAATACTTTCACAAACTACATGGTTCAGTATACACACCCTACCACTCATAAGCAATCTTTCCAGTGCATCTGGGCTGTATCGTTAAATTTTTTGGCATCTGGGCTGTATCATTAAACTTTTTGGACTGCCATTCTTTGAGAATAATTAAAAAATTGTCATATATATATATATATATATATTTGACATATATATGTATATTATCATCAGTAGAGCAAATAAATTCATTCACAAAAAAAAAAAAAAAAAAAAAAGTCAAATGGTGTTTTTAGGAATCATAAAGTACCATTAGCTGTTATTATACTAATCCAGAAGACAAAGACGTTGAAAAAAAAATGTTAATAAAGTCAATTGGAATTGTAAGTGGGTGAAATCTAAAACTACATGTATGTTTTATACTTTTGATAGCAAAGCTTGTATTGAAGGTTACGTAAGCCTGTTTCTTTTATGTGTAAGAGTATGCAGAAAGACAGTGTCTACTCCTTTAAGGATACTCAGTCAAAAACCTCTTCCAAGGAAACAAGAAATAATAAGAAAGAGAGGCAGTGGTAGGAACCAAGTCAGGTCAATCAAGCTAATCGATGAAAGCATGTAAGATTTAGCATGTAGAAATGTTTATTCCAGCAGGATTATTTGACTGAGAACTTCTACACTGGGGGACAATCACATGAAACAAACCATCTTTCTTAACCATCTCTCTGTGTATTCACACTTTCTCTCCTGTATGTTATGTATGCTGCAAGGACTATGTGCCAGATGCCGGCAAGACCTGTACATGTGTGAGAGAAATTAGTGCTATCTGATGGAGTCAGACCATGGTCATAGGACTTGTGGACTGTGGTATGAGCTACTAAAGATCTTGTGGGTCTTGGAGTCAATAGCTGGAGTGGACATAGCTCTCCAGATCTGAAAAGGTCCCATAGACCTTTTCTGGGACCTCTGGTCCAAGAGTGCCAGCTACTGAGACGACCAGTGTGAGTGGACAAGGTGCCACTTACTGAAGTTAAACCAGGGCTGTAGGTGCCCCTGTCCTGTGTTGCCAGCTACTGGAGAGGGTGCGCGTACTAGCATCAGTAGTTGGAGAGTCCTTTCTAGACCTAGAGAGGGCTTCACAGTCTTTGAGTCACACCTACTGGGGTACTGGCATGAGTGGATTGTATGTCAGACATTGGGGTATGGAAGGAATAAGGCATTGCTGTATGTTCCCAAACTAGCTACTGGTGAAGAATGGCATGAGTGAGGTGAGTATGAGACTCTGCACTGGTGGCTGGAGTGTTGGGGCCCAGGTGCCTGGTACAAGCTGATGGGTGTACATGGGGATGCAAACATTTGTCTTCCTCAAGCCTGGTTTGTATGAGGTGTATGTATTTGCTAGCAAACTTTAAGCTGGACTAGCTGATGGGTAGTGAGGGACTCAGGTACAGGCCAGGGTATCAGGCAGGCAAAGAGGTGCATGTGGTACACCCAGGGAGTCTTGTGAATGGGGTATGCATGAGGGAAGAGAGTGTGTGTGTACGGCATGCTCACAGCAAACTTCAAGGTAGGACAGCTGGTGTGTAAGTGACCTGTGAATCAGGTAAGGGGACTGGGATTTGTGCAGGGGTTCTGAACGGACAAAGAGGCTGTGACAGGCACTTGAAAGAATGTGAGCACTTGTAAACCCAGAGAATTCTTTCTGTGTGTGCCTGAAACAGTGAGCTTTTCCGTTTAGCAGTCAAAAAGGTGGAAGGGGACTTGGCTGCCTATATTTAATGTGAGTCCTGTGTTTAAGTGCTGTTGAACAACATCCCTTGGCTGAGACAATCTCGATGATTAGTCATGTTAGCATCCAGTCTCAGTGTGTGTCTAGGACATGCGCTCAATTTTGCTATTGATTGGACCTGCAAAATGGAAAGACATATCCCCAAGTCTAGACAGGAACCCCGGGTCCCCAGTTACCGGCCTGAGCCCCAACAACCTAGCAGGAATTATCCTGAGTTGGAATGGAGGCAGCTGTGCACTTTACACCATTTAATATCATATATGTAAATCTTCGAGTTGACCAAACAAAATTACAGGATTGCTGTTACTGTTTTGGATGAGAAAATATATAGAAACCTATCAAAATACACTGAGCTAAACTAATTCTTCCAATAAATACTCTTATAACACTGTGTAAGGGAAAAAAAAAATAATATTTTTGATTACAGCTGCAGCACAGTTGCCTATACTTGTATGCTAATATTCTTTGTTATGTTAATGATCTCTATACAATCAGTATCATAATGCCAGGTATCCCTGGACAATGGGAAGGAATAAGTGAATTAAAGCCAGCTCAGATCTTTCACACCCTCTAAGATCTTTGAGGTGCCTTTTAACTTTGAATATTAAAATATAGGACTGAATATTGAAATATAAGACACATACACATCTCAGAACAGGTCTAATAATTTGACAGGCATTGCAGAGCTATTATTTTTCCACCCAGGGAACAACTTATGATGAAACAAATTCAAGGTTTCAAATTTGCACACAGGATTAGGTTATTCAGAAGACACAGGGGAATTCAACAGCTCCCTGGAGTTATTGGAATAAAAGATTTTTGTGGCTTTGCACACAGCTACTGGTATTCAGGAGAACTGCATGATTCTGTCCTTCAAATGGGCTCAGTGTATGGGAGGTTATAGTGCAGTCACAACCCCTAATCCACCTGTTCTTGCAGAAGGATAATTATGCAACAATCAGAACCCTTAAAACAGTCAATGCTATTTGGGCCATGGACCTAGCTCAGTAGCTCCACAAATGTCAAGTCTGAAAGTATATAATGTCATATATATATAATACATGGTAGCAACCATAGTATCACATAGTATCACATATCACATAGATAGAGAGGAAAACACCTAGTATATGAAAAAATACAACAGAATATATTAGTTGTTTAGTTGCAATTTCTGTAAACATTTAAATATATTTAATGTTGGCTGTTACCAATCACAACCCTGTCTTCTGTATGCCTTAATATGGTTTCCAGGTTGTCCTGGTTTCAGTTAGAACAGAATTAATTTTCTTCCTAGTAGCTGGTGGAATGCTGTGTTTTGGCTTAGGATGAGAAGAGTGCTGATAACACCCCGATGTTTTAATTGTTGCAGAGCAGTGCTTATACCAAGCCAAGGACATCTCAGCCTTTTGCTGAGGCAGGCTGGGGGTGCAGTAAGAGCTTGGAGGGGACAGACCCAGGACAGGTGACCCAAACTAGCCAAAGGGGTATTCCATACCATCTGACGTCGTGCTAAACAATATATAGGGGTGGCTAGCCAGGGGGAGGGGACCGGACTGCTCGGGGTTAGGCTGGGCATCGGTCAGCGGGTGGTGAGCAATTGCATTGTGCATCACTTGTTTGTACATATTTTTATTACTTTCCTATTATCACCATTGTATTATTATTATTATTATTATTATTATTATTATTATTATTGTTATTGTTATTGTTATTATTATTTTTGTTATTTTTATTTTCCTGTCTTATTAAACTGTCTTTATCTCAACTCACGGGCTTCACTTTCCATTTCTCTCCCCCGTCCCAGAGAGGAAGGGGGAGGGTGAGCGAACGGCTGCGTGGTGTTTAGCTGCCGGCCGGGTTAAACCACGACAGTCTTTTTTGGCGCCCAACGTGGGGCATGAAAGGTTGAGATAACGGCAGATCTGACCAGAGTGTGTTAAACTAAAATTGGTGTAAGTATTAGACCTGCTTAATAGTCACTTGTCATAATGCTGATTGCTTTAATCTCAACTCTGCTGCGCCTGTTTTCCAAATTGAGTATTATAGTACATTATTTTCCGTATTTGCTCTCTGTCATGTTATTTATCCTCTCCGGGCCCTGGTTTCAGATCATTATGGTACTGAGTGTTGTAGCAATGGCTTATGAGACGATGAGATATCTGGTCATGACTCTAACTTGGTATTTATACTCAGTAACATCGTGGACTCTGTATTTTGGAAACTGTATCTTGGAAACTATTAGCAATTATACCTATTGTTTTTTTCCATTAGGGAGTCAATCTGTGGAGGGGAAAGGGGAAGATATTTTTTCTTACTTTATTACTCTCCCTTTCTCCTTCACCACCCCTATATCCTCCTGGATCACTCTGCCTTCCTCCCTCACCACCCTCTTACCCTCCGAGCTTGTTACAATAGCTCTCCAAGATATTGAATATTCTTGGGATACTCAGACCAGCATAGTCTTGTTGTTCTGCCTCCTGAATGCACTTCAGATTCTGCTTAAAGTTAAACAACTACTTAGGAAGCTCATCCGGAGATCTGCCCGGAGGCAGTATAGTTGTGGGTGGCAGGGAGTATGGGAGGATATGGGCAGGCATCTAGACCAGTTGGCACCCCCAGTGTTTTGGAAATTCACCCCTGAACAACTGCAAAATCCTCAAAAACTAGCAGAATGCTTGAGAAAAAGATGTCACGATTCTGGCAGTTCCAAAGTAACACAAATCATTGTAACATGCTGGGGCCTGGCTCATGCCTATCGAGCTGCCATTGATACTGCTATCAACTTAGTGACAGACCCTGCGGCCACTCCAAGCCCTGTGACAGATCCAACGGCCACTGTGACCCCTACGGTGGACTCTGCAGCCGCTCCAGTCCCAGCTCCTGCAGCTGCTCCAGTTCCAGCTCCTGCAGCTGCTCCAGTCCCAGCTCCTGCCGCTACTCCAGTCCCAGCTCCTGCAACTGCTCCAACTCCAGTTCCTGCAGCTGCTCCAGCTCCAGCTCCTGTAGCTGCTCCAGCTCCTGCAGCTGCTCCAGCTCCTGTGGCTGGGTCAGAGAAAAGAGCTGTAGCAGTGCAAGTTGACCCTGCAGAGGGTATTCCAACCTCTGTGGAAGACCCAGTAACGGGGTCAGAGAAACGAGCTGTAGCAGTGCAAGTTGACCCTGCAGAGGGTATTCCAACCTCTGTGGCAGACCCTGTAACAAGGTCAGAGAAACAAGCAGTAGCAGTGCAAGCTGCCCCTGTAGAGAAGGTGAAAAAATGGTATAGAGATTCAGGTCGTTTAGAACGCAGAGAGTCTTCTGCCAAATCTAGGTATAGCGACGACGGAGATGATGACGATGCTGGGCCATTAAGGATTCAGGAGGAGGAAGATGAGGATGCCGAAAAATCAACAGTAACTACCCGAAGCCTAAACGAGCATGAGTTCCGAGATGTGCGGAAGGATTTTGGTCACTGTATAGGTGAGCAGCTTGTCACCTGGCTGCTCCGATGCTGGGACACTGGAGCCAATTGTGTGGAATTGGACGGCAGGGAAGCCAAGCGACTGGGATCCCTTGCTAGAGACGCAGGCATTGACAAAGCAATTGCAGATGGAGCACAATCTCACAGCCTCTGGAGGCATCTCCTCTCAGCTGTGAGGGAAAGGTATCCCTTCAAGGAAGAACTTTTATGTCTACCAAGCAAGTGGACCACTATGGAGAAGGGAATCCAGTACCTGAGAGAATTAGCCATACAGGAAGTGATTTATGAGGATCCAGACCTCAGACAAACATCCAAAGATCCAGATGAAGTCAGGTGTACACGACCCATGTGGCGGAAGTTTGTACAGAGTGCACCATCATCATATGCCAGCTCATTGGCAATAATGGCCTGGAAAGAGGATGAGGAACCCACAGTGGATGAAGTGGCTAAAGAACTCTGGCAGTACGAAGAAAGTCTCTCCTCTTCCTTACAGGCCTGCGTCTCAGATGTGGAGAAACTTTCTGAAGAGTTCCACCAACTTAAAGAGAATCTATTTTCCTCCCCACCTGAACCAACCAGTATCCACCAACCAAAAGAGAACACTGTGGAGAAACTTTCTGAAAAGGTTCACCAACTTGAAGAGAGATTATTCTCCTCCGTACCTGTACAGAGCAGTGTCTCAGCTATCAGGGGTAGGCGTTTATCCACACAAGGAAGACGATATGGTGGGTACTCACCCCGTGCCACCCTGTGGTTTTACTTACGAGACCATGGAGAGGACATGAGAAAATGGGATGGAAAATCTACCGCGACCCTAGAGGCACGGGTACGTGAGTTGCAAAAGAAAACAATCAAGAAAAAGGGATTCTCTGAAAAGTTTGCTGCTCCAACTTCCAGCAGACAGTCCTTCAAACACAGAAACGAAGAAGATTCCGACCAGGATTAGGGAGGCCCTGCCTCCAGCCAGGGGGAGGAAAGGGATAATCGAGTTTATTGGACTGTGTGGATTCGATGGCCTGGCACGTCAGACGCACAGAAGTATAAGGCTTTAGTAGACACCGGTGCACAATGTACTATAATGCCATCGAGCTATAAAGGACCAGAGCCCATCTATATTTGTGGAGTGACAGGGGGATCTCAGCAGTTGACTGTATTGGAGGCTGAAGTGAGTCTGACTGGGAATGAGTGGGAAAAGCACCGCATTGTGACTGGCCCGGATGCTCCGTGTATCCTTGGCATAGACTATCTCAGAAGAGGATATTGCAAGGACCCAAAAGGGTTCCGGTGGGCTTTTGGTATAGCTGCCTTAGAGACAGAGGGCATTAAAGAATTATCTACCTTGCCTGGTCTCTCAGAGGACCCCTCTGTTGTGGGGTTGCTGAGGGTCGAAGAACAGCAAGTGCCAATCGCTACCACAACTGTGCACTGGCGGCAATATCGCACTTACCAGGACTCCCTGATTCCCATCCATAAGCTAATTCGTCAATTGGAGAGCCAAGGAGTGATCAGCAAGACTCATTCACCTTTCAATAGTCCCATATGGCCAGTGCGAAATTCTAATGGCGAGTGGAGACTAACAGTGGACTATCGTGGCCTGAACGAAGTGACGCCACCACTGAGTGCTGCAGTGCCGGACATGCTGGAACTTCAGTACGAACTTGAATCAAAGGCAGCCAAGTGGTACGCCACAATTGATATCGCTAATGCATTCTTCTCCATCCCTCTAGCAGCAGAGTGCAGGCCACAATTTGCCTTCACTTGGAGGGAAGTCCAATATACTTGGAATTGGCTGCCCCAGGGGTGGAAACACAGCCCTACCATTTGCCATGGACTGATCCAGTCTGCGCTGGAGCAGGGGAAAGCTCCTGAACACCTGCAGTACATCGATGACATTATTGTGTGGGGTGACACAGCAGAGGAAGTTTTTGAGAAAGGGAAGAAAATAGTCCAAATCCTTCTGAAAGCCGGTTTTGCCTTAAAACAAAATAAAGTCAAAGGACCTGCACGAGAGATCCAGTTTTTTGGAATAAAATGGTAAGATGGACGTCGTCAAATCCCAATGGATGTGATCAACAAAATAACAGCTATGTCTCCACCAACTAACAAAAAAGAAACACAGACTTTCCTAGGTGTTGTGGGGTTTTGGAGAATGCACATCCCAAATTACAGTCTGATTGTAAACCCGCTCTACCAAGTAACCCGTAAGAAGAATGAGTTTGAATGGGGCCCTGAACAACGACAAGCCTTTGAACAAATCAAGCAGGAAATAGTCCATGCAGTAGCCCTTGGGCCAGTTCGAACAGGACCAGATGTAAAGAATGTGCTCTACACTGCAGCCGGGGAGAACGGCCCCACCTGGAGCCTCTGGCAGAAAGAACCTGGGGAAACTCGAGGTCCACCCCTGGGGTTTTGGAGCCAGGGATACAGAGGGTCTGAGGCCCGCTATACTCCAACTGAAAAGGAGATACTGGCAGCATATGAAGGAGTTCGATCTGCTTCAGAGGTGGTCGGTACTGAAGCGCAGCTCCTCCTAGCACCCCGATTGCCGGTACTAGGCTGGATGTTCAAGGGAAGGGTCTCTTCTACGCATCATGCAACTGATGCTACATGGAGCAAGTGGGTTGCACTGATTACTCAGCGGGCTCGAATAGGAAACCCCAGTCGCCCAGGAATATTGGAAGTGATTATGGACTGGCCAGAAGGCAAATACTTTGGGATATCATCAGAGGAGGAGGTGGGTCGTGCTGAAGAAGCCCCACTGTACAACCAGTTACCAGAAAATGAAAAGAAATATGCCCTGTTCACTGATGGGTCCTGTCGTATTTTGGGGAAGCATTGGAGATGGAAGGCTGCTGTATGGAGTCCTACACGACGAGTTGCAGAAGCTGCTGAGGGAGAAGGTGAATCGAGTCAGTTTGCAGAAGTGAAGGCCATTCAGCTGGCTTTAGACATTGCTGAACGAGAAAAATGGCCAGTTCTCTATCTCTACACCGATTCATGGATGGTAGCAAATGCCCTGTGGGGATGGATACAGCAATGGAAGCAAAACAACTGGCAGCGTAGGGGCAAACCCATCTGGGCTGCTGCATTGTGGCAAGATATTGCTGCTCGGGTAGAGAACCTGGCTGTGAAAGTACGCCATGTGCCCAAGTCTGGAATAAAAGGCAGCAGCTTGTACTCAATGTTTATCGTTTTTGGAGCGTACCTCCTGATGTATTCAAAGAGTTCCTTAATTTTGGGCGACACTTGCAGGTAGTCACACTCGGCTAGGTTGTAGTCACCGCTCATGTGCCCAAGAATCGGGCTACTGAAGAACATCAAAACAACCAGCAGGGGGATCAGGCTGCTAAGATTGAAGTAGCTCAGGTGGACCTGGATTGGCAGCATAAAGGTGAATTATTTATAGCCCGATGGGCCCATGACACCTCAGGCCATTAAGGTAGAGATGCAACATACAGATGGGCTCGTGATCGAGGGTGGACCTGACCATGGGCACTATAGCACAGGTTATTCATGACTGTGAAACATGTGCTGCAATCAAGCAAGCCAAACGGTCAAAGCCTCTTTGGTATGGAGGACAATGGCTGAACTATAAATATGGAGAGGCCTGGCAGATTGATTACATCACACACCCTCAAACTCGCAATGGCATGCGCCACGTACTTACAATGATGGAAGCAACCACCGGATGGCTGGAAACATATCCTGTGCCTCATGCCACTGCCCGGAACACTATCCTGGGCCTTGAAAAGCAAGTCCTATGGCAACATGGCACCCCAGAAAGAATAGAGTCAGACAATGGAACTCATTTCCGAAACAACCTTATAGACACTTGGGCCAAAGAACATGGTATTCAGTGGGTGTATCACATCCCCTATCATGCACCAGCCTCCGGGAAAGTTAAACGATACAATGGACTGTTAAAGACTACATTGAAAGCAATGGGCGCTGGGACGTTCAAAAATTGGGATACGCATTTGGCAAAGGCCACCTGGTTAGTCAATACTAGGGGATCTGCCAACTGAGCTGGACCTGCCCAATCAAACCTGTTACGTACTGTAGATGGGGATAAAGTTCCTGTAGTGCATGTAAGAAATATGCTGGGTAAAACAGTCTGGGCTACTCCTGCCTCAGGAAAAGGCAAACCTATTCGTGGAATTTTTTTCGCTCAGGGACCTGGATACACTTGGTGGGTGATGCAAAAGAACTGAGAGGTCCAGTGTGTACCTCAAGGGGATTTAATACTGGGTGAGAATAGCCCATGAACTGAATTGTACCATGTTAATTACTATATAATACTGTATGTTATCACTACCATGACTACTATAGGTGACTAATTAGAATGTATGGAAAAGAGTGTAACCTGAGCATGACATAAATGGTATGGAATAAGGGGTGGATAGATGTCCTGGTTTCAGTTAGAACAGAATTAATTTTCTTCCTAGTAGCTGGTGGAATGCTGTGTTTTGGCTTAGGATGAGAAGAGTGCTGATAACACCCCGATGTTTTAATTGTTGCAGAGCAGTGCTTATACCAAGCCAAGGACATCTCAGCCTTTTGCTCTGTCCTGCCAACAGGCAGGCTGGGGGTGCAGTAAGAGCTGGGAGGGGACAGACCCAGGACAGGTGACCCAAACTAGCCAAAGGGGTATTCCATACCATCTGACGTCGTGCTAAACAATATATAGGGGTGGCTAGCCAGGGGGAGGGGACCGGACTGCTCGGGGTTAGGGTAGCCATCGGTCAGCGAGTGGTGAGCAATTGCATTGTGCATCACTTGTTTGTACATATTTTTATTACTTTCCTATTATCACCATTGTATTATTATTATTATTATTATTATTATTATTATTGTTATTGTTATTGTTATTATTATTTTTGTTATTATTATTTTCCTGTCTTATTAAACTGTCTTTATCTCAACTCACGGGCTTCACTTTCCATTTCTCTCCCCCGTCCCAGAGAGGGAGGGGGGAGGGTGAGCGAACGGCTGCATGGTGTTTAGCTGCCGGCCGGGTTAAACCGCGACACAGGTTGAGTAGTTTTATGATCTTTCCAGGTACAGAGTAGTTTCTCAGGTCCTTTTTTCTGCCCTTTTAAAAACTGATGTTTTGTTTCCCCTTTTTCAATGACTGTTGGCTTCACCTGAGTGCCATGACATTTCAAATATGATGGAGAGTAACTTGGCAACTGTGAGAAAAATCTTAAATAATTTTCTTCAGACAGGATCTTCTGTGAAGCTTATTTTATTCGCAATCACAATGGCAGGTGTCCTGTCAATCAGGAGCACAATTTATACAATTTATACTTTTTACAATTTATACAATTTAAACAATTTATAACCTTTTATTCCCTATTACCTGAGGCCTGATCACCTCCCCTGTTTCCTCATTGGCTGAGTACGAGTTCACGAGCTACTCAACGCTCCTCTATATGTACAATTTTTTGTTGTTGTTGTTGTTTTTTTGTTGTTGTTGTTTTTCAATCCTTTAATTTCTCTTTTCTTATGTTTTGAGAACTTGTGGTCTTTATTTTACTGTTCTCATACTGCTCATCCTGTTTTTCTCAAGCTTCTATCTTATTTTGGAACAGTGAGGCCTTCTACTGTCCACTTATCTACTTAACATTTCTCCTCATTATGACTACACAACTACCTTGGAATACAGAAAATTAGTTCTCTACTGCAAAAACACAACTTAGTTTCTCACAGCAACTACATCAGCCAGTTCCCTCAGGACCCTAGGATATATGTCATTAGGCTCCATAGACTTGTACATCTTCAGTTTCATCAGCTGGTCTTGAACCTGCTCTTCTCTTCCCCAACCCTTTCCTAGAGGTTCAGGGACTTGAGATATGTGGGAAGCCTAATTAGCAGTGAAGTGTGAGGCAAAGAAGTTGTTGAGTACCTCAGCCTTCTCCATGTCTATTACCAGTTCTCCTCTCTCATTCATTAGAGGGGGTACACTCTCCTTGAATTTTCTTTTTTGGCCAATATATCTATGGAATCCATACTTGTTATTTTTTGCATCCCTTGCCAAGCACAGTTCTGTCTGACTTTGGCTTTCCTAATTCCATTCTTGCACATTGGACAGCATCCCTGTAATCTTCCGAGGCCATATGTCCACTGCCACTTGTCCACTGCCTTTACAATTCCTTCTTACACCTAAGTTTGACTAGAAGTGGGTCCTTGCACAGCCATGCTGGTTTGCTGTCTTCTATGCTTGCTTTCTTACACAGGGGAATGGAGAGTTATTGTTGTGTGAGAAAAGTAGATAGTGTGAAAAATATATAATTGTAAAATAATAAAAAATTATGAGGTATTGCAGCACAATAGAGTTGTCTGTTCCTTATTTCTCTAATGTGAACTAGGCATCATTAGTTTGTCTTGAAAATAACTTGTTCCAGTGATATAACCAAGTAGGAAGAAATGTCATGATCAAGCCCATAGATCCAACAGATCCTGAACTATAAATGGTAAGAAACTATTCTGTAATCTCTTAAAGGATTATTTTGTTTGCTTCCCACTTTTTTTTCTTTTTTTTTTTTTTCTTTTTTTTTCTTTTTTTTTTTTCTTTTTTCCCCTGTAAAAGTGAATTAACTTTAAATATATATATGCAAGCAATCAAGAGTGTGGTCTGGTTGAGATTAGATTTTTTTATATTTTATATATTTATTTTATTTTATTTTATTTTATTTTATTTTATTTTATTTTATTTTATTTTATTTTATTTTATTTTATTTTATTTTATTTTATTGTCTGAACCTGTCCCTGTATATCTTAGTTTCTGATTTTTAACTTCTTTAGCATATTTTCTGAAAGGGCTGTCAATGATTCATAAGTGTCTGAAAGTGGTACTAGTGCACCTTAAAGAGAACAACATGATACAATTTTGTATGATGTGAAGGATTCTGAAGACTGAAAACAAAATCTACAGTTTCTGGATTAACATTTCAAAACAGATTAATCATATATAAGCTATATTTTTTCAAACTATCATTTATCATCTGTTTACTTTTTAATTATTGTTGTTGATGTTTTTAATAGCTTTTTATGTGGACGAAAATATCATTTATTATATGACGTATAGCAGTACTCTCAGTTTTTGAAACCATACTTTTGAAAAAAAAATAGATTTGGAGTCATTCAAAGGCAAGCTTTAAACAAACATTGTTAATGACAAAGTTTTAACATCTAGTATTTGCTATAGTTACTGAAAGATACTTTAAATCTTGGTAACTGAACTTTAATATTAAATTCAGATGCTCAACTAATTTTAATATTGAACAAACCTTTAATGTCATTATTTCACCATGAATTCCCTGTCAAAGCTGCCTGGTGGTTGATGGCTGTTACAGTTCCTTTGAATGTGTAGCAGTTAACTAGGTCTCTGCTCACTTTTGTGTACCTAGAGATTCAGGGGAAAACATAGTCTGAGTAAAGAGCATATCTCTAAGCTCTTAGCAAAAATGCAATTAATTTATTTATGGAAGGTGCACCTTGGGCTGAAGATGAAGCTCTCTCCTAGCTACAAAACTGCATCTTCTTGCAGTCTGCTTCATTGGCTAGAATAGATTGCTGCCTGTTTATCACAGAACTGTGTCTGTGTGATTATCCACTTAAAAATTGTGGAGTTGACAGTGCAGGCTTTTCTCGCATTCCTTAATGACTCAATTTCCTCACCTAGTAAACAGAATTTCCACATCAAGTGAAGGGCAACATACTTTACACCTTAGCAGAAATTCCAATATGCATGAGCCCAATTCAGACAGATAGTTAGCTAGCTAGTTGAAAGATTAATCCATGTAATCTAGCAACAAAGTTTATCCTGGAGTTCACACAAGGTGTCAGTAATGACAGGGTCACATGATGTCGTGCTACTGATACTTAAAGCAAAACAAATAATGAAAACTATAAAGGGAATTTTTGCAGGTTCTGTTGAACAGAATCAGTCTTTTCTGAGGAGAAAGAGCAGGCATCAATGAACGTCAATTCAAGGACCACCTAGGAGATGTAAATGCAATCAGTAGATTTCTCTATGAGTATGGAATTCTTTTTGTATCAGGGCAATGAATATTTCTCATGGCCAAAGGCACACTGTGGCCTGTCAAATACCTTCAACATGGCAGCAGACAACCTCTGGAAAGTCCTAAGAACAGAGGTCAGAGGGTGCAAGGCAAAGAAGTAAGGGTGCTCGGAACAGTCTCTGAGAGACAAGTGCAGATGTGCAGAGCAGCTGGAATGGGCAGAAATTGTCATCCAGAGAATGACTGTTGTCTTTGGCAAGCTCAATACAATTTTCTGGGACAATTAATAGCCAAGCGTGAAACAAGTAACACATTCTTCATAACTACTTCTATTCCTCGTTAACGGTGGCAGGGTCAACATCAGAAATGTATGTGTAGCCAGCTATGGACAGCTATACATTTTGCCCAAACTTGTGCATGACAGGTCCTTGGCTCAGGGTAGCAAAAAGTGCAGCTTATCGGTCTCGGTGTGCACAAGAACAATCGAGTCCCCACCTGGTCACTGAGCCTAGCCATAGTGTCTCCATTCCACTCTACGTTCTGTGCTGTTCCTTAGGGCTAGCACACCAGGTTCCCCCAGCATGATAGCATCTAAGGTTGGAAGCCTAGGGAACACTTAGGTAATGCAGCTATTCCCTACTCTGAAAGTTTCTTCAGTGCTGTACATTTTCTTTAAAATGTGAATGTCGGTTTTATTTTCCTAGGTACTTCAGGCAATTGCACCACAGTGAGAAGATATCAAAGTAAGAAAAATAGAAAAAGTATGTATAGATATAAAAAAAAGAATAATATAAGTACTACAGTACACTGTTGTTCTTAATGACACCGAATAGCAGTTGGAGATATAAACCTTCTCTGCTTCCAACAAGAGTTTCCTTTGGATGATCATGCATATCCAGTGAAACAGAAACACAAAGTTGAAAAACAAACAAACAAACAAACAAACAAACAAACAAAGTAAAAATAGTAAAATATGCAAAACATTGAAAGGGGATTTTTTTTTTTTTTTTTTAAGAAGTACTGTCAGGCTGAAAGCTACATTTAGGACATTTTTTTTCAATTGTTTCTTTTCTCCTGTTGAATGTATAACTTCAGAGACCTGTGGTTTTCCAAAACACTTAATTATTCAGATTTTATCCACAAGCCATGTAATCAAAAGACAGAAATGATTTATATAGTGATCGTGAGTGGAAGACCATTTTTTATATAAGTGATTTACATTAGGGGTAACCTGACTAGGCCTACTGCTACCTTCAGGTTGTTCTGTGCTGCAGAAATCCTCTTGCTGCAGGATAAACTCACCCACCTTATGGTAATAGAGGAGGGTCCAGGTAACTCCCACTCAATACCAGTGATTATGACAAAGGCATGGTGTTTCTGTTTGTTTTTTTTTTTTTTTTTTTGTATCTAACAGTGCAACAAGAAGTTCTCATGATAACATCCTTTCTGTTTGACTGTAGAAATGATGAGTAGAGTTGTTTCCTGATAAGAAAATCTTGTAATAAATTGAACAACTGGAAGGGGAGGCCTTCTGCTGTGGATGGATTCAGCTATGAGTAATAAGAATCCTGTTCCCTGATATTTCTTATGGCTCCCAACATCCAAAGGGACATAAGATTTTCTGTGATTTTTTTTTTTTTCCTTACTACGGTGCCAGCTGTAATACACTATGTTGAAAATGGGAATCATAACATAACGGAGCAACAACTTCTGGTGCAAAACAGCTCAAAAATATACTCGTCAATGCATTTCGTTTTTAAATTGCATGTCTGTCTATGTTTAAAATTCTTATCCTTTTTTAACTAAAAATGCTTCCTCAGTTTCAGCTTCTTTTATAGGTATCTTTTTCATCTGACTTGTGGTGATCATATTTAGTTTTTTAAAAATTCTTTAATGAAGTTGAACCCCAAATCTTTCCATCTCTTGCATTACCTTTACCACTCAGCTTAGTGTCATCTGCAAACTTGCTAAAGGTTCAGTCAATCCTATTATCTATGTCATTGATAGAGATATAAAACAACATTGGTCTCAAAACAGGCCCCTGTGGGACACCGCTCATTACCAGCCTCCACTTGGACATAGAGCCAATGACCACTACATTCTGTATGTGGACTTTATGACAATTTTGTATCTGCCGAATGGTCCATCCATCAAATAAATATCTCTCCATTTTAGAGATCAGGATGTCGTATGGGATCATGTCAAAGACCTTGAAGAAGTCCAGGTAACTTCTCCTAAGGCATCTTTAACTCAGGCTAATATATTTCTTTGAACTGTTAGCAACAAGTAGCCAGCAAAAGAGTATTGATGTCAGGAATAACAGACTTGTCTGAAGCATGTTACAAAAATGATGCATTATTGATCTTTATCCATATTTAAAGTTGGTGTGGACTTCTTTTACATTCGTATGTCAATTATATTTAAAAAATCCATATGTTGATCTTAAGACACTGCCACCACTACAATAGTCAACCTTAACTACTTTTAACAGTCACAATGCAAAGTAATAAATAAATAAACAAATAAATAAATAAATCACCCTTGGTTTTTATTGCTGAACATGACATTATGGATATAGGGTATCCTTTTGATCAATCTGGGACAGTTTTTCCTGCTATGTGCCCTTCCAACCCCTTGCTCACCTCCTGTCTATTCCATGAGGCAGGGAAGTGTGAGAAACAGAGGCTTAAATGCTGTGCAAATACTGTTCAGCAAGAGCTGCAATATCATGTGTTATCAGCACTGTTTTAATCACAAATCCAGAACACAGCACCATATGGGCTACTATGAAAAAAAAAAAAAAAGGCTCAAATACATCTCGATGTTAAGAAGATTTAAGTTCTCATTTGTAATATATTTCACTTAAACTACTTTTCCATGAGATGACTAAGAGATGACATAGTCCTAGGCAACCTGCTTTGTGTGTTTCAGCGGGGATCACAGAATATTGTGAGCTGAAAAGGATGCACAAGAATCACTAAGAACAACTCTTGGCTCCACAATGGACTACCTCAAAATTAAAGCTTATGTCTAGGAGTATTGTGATAACACTTCTTGGACTCCAGCAGGCTTGATGTCATGATTACTTCCCTGGGGAGCCTGTTCTAATGCCTGACCACTCTCTCAGTGAAGAACCTTCTCCCTGTCTTGACTCTTTTGAGGTCTTTCTCATAAGGGCAATTAACCTCACAGCTTTGCACAGCCTATGAAGCTGAAAATCAGGATGTTATTCTGCAGCCTAACACACCTTTCAGCATGCCAAATCAAACTGATGACTTTCAGTTTCCTACAGCTTAAGGGTCTGGCAGCCTAGCATTATATGAACCTGAAGCAGACATGTACCAGGGGACTCAGAATACAATGATAAGTCCTGAGAAACTGAAACACAACCATAAATACATTTATAAGCGTTTGAAGTACTTATTTGATAAAAAGCAATAAATTTTTAAGAACAGAAGTTTCCAAGATGTTAAAATTAGGACATTTATTTTAGTATCCTATTTGTTTTGTTTTCTGTCAAAACATAAATTAAAAATATATATTTTTTTAATTAATAAAATGAGCATACTTAAATTTTTCAACCTTCATCTAGAGAAAATTATAATATTATGATTTGATGTATGTAATTCTACTAATACTGGGTGGATTCATTGAGCTATCTAGAGGGCACTCCTTGCTCCAAAGCACAAAAAAATAAATCACAGAATCACAGAACAGCCAAGGTTGTAAGGCATCTGTGAAGATTATCTAATCCAATCTCCTTGCTGAGCAGGATCACTTAAGAGTACATTGCAAAGGATGGCATCCAGGAGGCTTTGAATATCTCCAGAGAAGGAGACTCCACAATCTCTCTGGGAAACTTGTTCCAGTGCTCTGTTACCCTCACAGTAAAGAAGTGCCCCTTCTTATTCAGCCGTAACCTCCTGTGCTTCAGTTTGTGCCCACTGCCTCTCATCCTCTTGCTTGGCACAACTGAAAAGAGTCTGGCTCCAACCTCTTAACACCCTCCCTTCATATATTTATATACATTAATGAGGTCTCCCTTCAGTCTTCTTTTTTCCAGTTTAAACAGGCCCAGTTCTCTCAGCCTGTCTTCCTATGACAGGTGCTCCCGTTCACTAATCATCTTCATAGCCCACCTCTGAACTGATTCCAGTAATTGTACGTCTCTCCTGTAGAGGGGAGCCCAGAACTGGACACAATACTCCATGTGTGGCCTCATCAAGGCTGAGCAGAGGGGGAGGATTACCTTCCTTGACCTGCTGGCAACACTTCCAAATGCATCCCAGGATACCGTCGGCCTTCTTGGCCACAAGGGCACATTGCTGGCTCATGGTCAGCCTGCTGGTGTACAGCAGGACTCCCAGGTCTCTCTCCACAGAACTGCAGTCCAGCAGGTCAGCCCCCAGCCTACAGTAGTGCTTGGGGTTATTCCTTCCTATTCTTCCCTCCTGCAAGACCCTGCACTTGCCTGTGTTAAACATCATGAGGTTCCTCTTGGCCCAGCCCTCCATCCTGTCGAGGTTTCTCTGAATGGCAGCACATCCCTCTGTATTATCAGGCACTCCTCTGAGCTTTGTGTCATCAGAAAACTTGCTGAGGGTGACTTCGTTCCCTTGTCTAGGTTGCTGAATAAGTTGAACAACACTGGATCCAGTACTGACACCTGGGGGACACAGCTAACTACAGGCCTCCAACTAGAGGCTACCACTGAACAACCCTCTGAGCTCTGCCATCCAGCCAATTACCAGTCCACCTCTCTGTCTACTCATCAGCCCACACTTCCTTCATAATCTTCAAAGAATGAAATAGAGTTTTTTGTTTGTTTGTTTGTTTGTTTATATATATATATATATGTATATATATTATTATTTTATTTTTTTCAGCATTTCTTACTATTGTCTGCTGGCCTAATGGCTTAAGCTTTTTACATAGTTGAATTATTCAGGTTTATCCAGAGCTGGATACTTACCATAAAAACATTGTTTGTAGAGATAAAATCTTCAAAATAAAAACCCACTACCAACAAAAACGCACAATTATGACAAATTCTCTAAAAAAAAAATTGTTCATGACCAGACCATCATTGCCTCTGTTATCACCTGTCTCTTTTACTTTCAGTTACATAATTAATGATAGATGGCTTTGACAGATTGAACTTCAGAATAAAATTAAAAACAAACAAATAAATAAATAAACATAAAAACTAGCAGATAGAATAAATGGACTTTAAGCCACATGAAAAAGTACACCACTTGAAGCAAATACAAAAATAAGTCACAGTCATAAACTACACTTTTTTCTCTCCTTTCTAGGCTATACTGTGATAGGGAGTACAACTCTTTGTACTACCATGGCTCACCTTTTGCAGTAGCCTATTTTGAGCAGTGCTGACTGTAATGTCACTTACACAGATTTTTCTTTGCCTGCTTCTTTAATAAGGCAACCCCTTTCAGGGTATGGCAGTGATCACCTAAAGCATACAGAGTATATACACTGCCATAGCTTGAATGAGCCCACATGGTATTAAAGCAGGTATTAAATCTAACCCAATAATTAAAGAAAAACACAGTAATTTATTTATTTATTTATTGATTGATTGATTTTTTTAATCAACCTTATACCTTCTACTTTCTGAATTTCTGGAACATCAGCTTAGTTCACTCAGATGTCACAAAGTCTGAAAGGAAACTCATATTGTTTACTTGGTGGACAAGAGCTTTTTTTCTTGCTGTTTGACTTTGAGCCAATAGACTATGTATGTCCCTTTTTCTGCTCCATTGCCCATTTATATATCTAATTTCTATAGGATCTCTTCAAAACTTAAATAAAAATAAATAAATAAATAAATAAAAATAAATAACGATAAAAAAAAAATCCATGTCCCTCATCACCTTATTCCACTCCATTGCCTTCCTATTATCATATTAATTGATTACTTGTTGGATGTATAACTGAAGCAAAGCATGATAATAGTTCATCTCCTTCTTTCATATAAGATGGAAATTAGGGCAAATTTCAACAAAACAGTATTTTGAAGTGACAATGAAATGTACTGTCCTTTTTAACCTTCATAAAGATGGATTTCATCTACTTTTCCACATTGTAAAGAAAACACATGCAGAGACAACAGAAGTTCTTTCACCATAACAATGGATTTATGGATTTTTATCATTACAAATATTCCGTTGTCCTATTATTGTACTACTGTCTTTTTGGCTTTGTATGCTCAGTAAATTTCGCAGTATATTCAATTTTTGGTCTTTTTGCTGAGGCATTATCAAGGCTGCCAGTTAGTGTCAGTTTGATTGAAATAGCAATTTCTCTTACATTGGCTACCTGCACTGCAAATATCCTTGCCTCATTCATTAGTTCCACAAAGGTTAAGAAATATTATCCCTGAAGCAAACTAAACAATGGCTGGCTTGGGCACTGACTGGCTTGGTCTTTTACTTCAGACCAGAAGTAAAGAAAGTCTGTGTAACATATCTTAATAAGATAATTTCTTTATTTGTATGTAATTACAGTGTATTAGTGTTGTGGTTTAACCTGTCTGGAAGCCAAGCACCACACAGTCATTCACTCACCCTCCCCCATCCCTCTTTGGGATGGGGGAGAGAATCAGAAAAAAAAATGAAGCCTGTGTGTTGAGATAGATATGCTTTATTAGGACAGAAAAGAAAGGAAAATAGTAATAATAATGATAATAGTACTACTACTAATGTGTCCAAAACAGGTGATGCACAACACAATTGCTCACCACTCGCTGACCAATGCCCAGCCTATCCCCGAGCAGCCGTGCCCCCACACTCATCCCGGCTAGCCAACCCTACATATTGTTTAGCATGACATCAGATGGTATGGAATACCCCTTTGAGCAGTTTGGGTCAGTTATCCTGGGTCTGTCCCCTCCCAGCTCCTGCTGCACCCCCAGCCTGCCCACTGGCAGAAAAGATTGAGAAGCTGAAAAGTCCTTGGCTTAGTGCAAGCACTGCTCTGCAGCAATTAAAACATTGGTGTGTTATCAACGTTATTCTCATCCTAAATCCAAAACACAGCACCATATCAGTTACTAGGAGGAAAATTAACACTATTCTAATTGAAACCAGGACAATTAGGCACCAGGTCACCCCTTTCATTCAAGGAATACTATGTCTCACAGATGAAACTGTAAAACTTTGCTTTCACAAAATATAACAGACCAAAATGTACTGGTAAAGCTTTCCCAGTTCATTAATTTATTCAGTGACTTAGGAAAATTATTCAATACATTAACTTCTGTTTTCAGAATTCATTCAGATACTCTTCTCTTCCAGCTTTTGATTGTGAGGGAATATAATTTGAGTTACAAAAACTTGTGGTTCATTACCAGTATAATTAACTTAAGTTCAACAAGGCCAAGTGCAAAGTCATGCACAAAGTCATGGTCTGGGGCAATCCAGGCACAAATACAGGCTGGGTTGATAATAGATTGAGAGCAGCTCAGATGAGAACATCTTGGGGATACTGATAGATGAAAAACAACGTCCGCCCACAATATGCACTCCCAGCCCAGAAAGCCAACTATCTCCTGGACTACATCAAAAGAAGCATGACTTGCAGACAAAGGGAGGTGATTTTCCTCCTCTGCTCCACCCTCATGAGGCTCCACTTGGAGTACTGCATTTAACTCTGAGCTCCCAAAATAAGAAGGATATGGGCCTTTTAGAGATTGTCCAGAGAAGGACATCAAGGATGATCAAAGGGCTTGAACACCTCTCCTATGAAGACAGACTAAAGGAGTTGGAGTTGTTTGGTTTGGAGGAGAGAAGGCTCCAGCAAGACCTTATAGCATCCTTCCTATACTTAAAGGGGGCTACATACAAGAAAGCTGAAGAAAGACTCTTTATCAGAGAGTTTATTAATAGGACAAGGAGCAATGGTTTTATACTTGTAAAGGGTAGATTTAGATTAGATATAAGGAATAATTAATAATTAGATATAAGGAATAATTCTTTACTCTGAGAGTGGTGAGGCTCTGGAACAGGTTGCCCAGAGAAGTAGTGAATGCTCCATGCCTGAAAGTGTTTAATGCCAGGTTGGATGGGACTTTGAGCAACCAGGTCTGTGGAAAGTTTCCAGGGTGGAGAGGGAGTGGTAGTAGTATCGTTTAGATAATATTTAAAGTGCCTTCCAATCCATACCATTCAGTGATCCAGTTCTATGCTTCTATAGTCTAGTATATTGTAGCATTTTCTTCAGTGTAGAAAAGTTTAACCCCTTCCAACAATTTGTTTTTCTCTTTTCAGTTCTGAAAGCAAAAGCGACACACTGAGATTTGTTTCAAGAATGAACAGACCTTTACAGGGGATGGGAAAACAGAAACAACAACAACAAAAACAATAACAAAAAATCCCCCCAAAATAAAGTTTAAAGGATGTAACTAAATATTATGAGCACAGAAATTCAAAGTATGACAGGAAAAGTTAAACATGAAGAAGCAAGAGGGAGAGCATGGGGGAGAAAAATGATAAACATAAAGACTAACAAAAATAGTAATAATTTATTTTACATGTTTGTTCTTCTATATATTTATATCTGCTTTTGTCTTGTCAGCAATTTACTTAGTTGTGTTTGCTCACTGTCATATTGCCCAGGTAAGTAAAAAGAAAACAGAACATAAAATATTTCAATTTTGTATATTCCAAAGGCAAACTATCCTTAATATCCTTTTTTTTTTTTTTTTTTTTTTTTTTTTTTTTTTTTTTTTTATCATCATTATCTCACCTTCACTTTTTTAACTGCATTATCTTATCTTAACTGCAATATCTTTCTCATCTTTTACCTTCACCTCTTCCTTCATTGTTTCTTACCTTTCAAAACTCCATTGATGCTTTTTCTTCCAATTTTATCCATCCTTCAAAGACCATGCAGTCTTTTCCTATTGTGTTCCCCTGTCATTAGAGTATCTGAAATCATTGATTTTTCCTTCCTTACCTAGCTTGCCCCAGATTTAGTAAAGTTTTATTTTATCTTCTAAGACTCCAATATAATCATAACATGGTACTCCAGCTTCCTTTTACTTGATTGAGATTTGACTCCATTTTTTACTTGGCATCCAACCCTACTTTTGGCTTTTAAACTATTCACTTTGCCTTCTTCACTTCTTTCCTCCTGTGCCTTTGATTTTTCCTCCACTACATGTCCTCATCTTCTGAGTAGTTTGCCCTTTTTTGCCTCCTTTTCTTTTGCAATACTTCTTATAATCTTGTCAACATAACATTTCCCTTCTGACTAGAATGATCAGTGGCAACATAGTTCTTATCTCTCTTTTTCTTATATTCCATATTTTCATTCTCTTGCTATGGCCCTTTTATTTTTGTTGCTTGCTTTCTATTGCTTGTCCAAACAAGAAGATGAAAGGACAGTGCAGTTTATAGTATTTACAAATGTTGAATATAAAAATTTATTCTGCTTTATGCTATCTGCAATCCCAAAGCTGTAATTTTTGACAAGAGTAATACACAGAAATATCAAAGCATTAGTACTGATTGTATGAAGAAATACATTATAAAAATCTTTAAAATATAATAAACTGTCTCACAGAATTCTAATCCTGTATTATTGTTGACCTTTATATGTAGTTAAGACAAAACAAAATATAAGAAAAGCAGTTCAGTGTATGAAACAGAATTAATTGTAGTTGAGAAATATAAACAATATTTAATGCTATCAAAGACATTTAATAATAATAAGACAAAAACATTTAATGCCCACAAAGGGAACAGAACCAGGTTCTCATTTGCACATGTGGTATATCACACACTAGTATTCATACAGTCCAAAGTTTCCTCTTCTTGTATTAGCTGTGGCTGTGTGACTATTTCAGGCAAAGTCAAGCATGTGTTGTTTTAATCATTTTCTTTAGTAGCTTAAAATAAATTATTTTGTCTGAACAGAAATGGCCAATATGCAATACATATCTTCACATCATTAGTCCTTGGGTCTTCACTGAGTACAATTATATGCTGGTTAACTAATTGTGGGAGATACTGAAAACAGCTTATATAAATAATTCTCATAAAGTCCATTACAGGAGAGTTGCAGTCACTTTCTTCGTACCATTAAGATTTTTTAATAAAATTCCTGTTTATATGAGGTCAGCCTATGTCCAGGCTTTTTGTATGTCAAGTGTTGATGATCTTTTGATATGTAGCTATGACTGAAAAAGTGGTAAGGAACATAAATGAGTGTTTTGGTAGACATATCCTAGCAATGTCTACAAATGACTACAAGGTAGTCAGTAGTATTGTCAGGGAGACTTCAGGTAGTAGTCAGTAAGCTTAAATGATGCTTATTTATCTTTACTTCAGGACAGTCTCTCTTCACATTTTTTCCTTAACTACTGACAACTTATCTTCCCTGTCAGCCCTGCTTGTCACCTACATCACGGCGGGCTGTTATCTTGGATTCATTATTGAATTATTTATAAAATAGATTATCTAACAGAAATGATACCTTTCACAAAGTGAAAGTGTCCTGGTTCAATTTTTCATATGATGAACGATACTCATTCCAGTTTGGAGAAAAAATTGTAAAGACAGAGCTCTGGCTAAAAGTATGTTGCCACAAGTTTCCATTTCCGCATTCTTTTACCTCTGAATATCCCCTTTAGGTTACATACTATAATGTAAGTATAAAAGTAAGCAAGGACTACTTTCAGTTTAGAGGCTGATACTGGTTTGCTAACTCTAAGAGGAACAGTACAGAGCATAAAGCAAAGTGGAGACACCACAGCTAGGCTCTATGACAAGATGGGAACTTGATTGTTCTTGTGCACACTGAGACCAATAAGCTGCACATTCACTACATTTGCACATTTGCACATTTTCAAATTACCTTCATGTTTTGACAAAATTCTGTATGCTAGTGAATTTTGCTTATTATAGTGTCATTATAACACCAAAACACACCTGCATCACAAAATCTGCCTGCCTCTGAGATGCAACCATTCCTCACTGAGCACACCCTCTGAATGTCTTGGAGCCTATACCTTTAAACAGAAATGAGAAAACATTGCACCAATCATAACCAAGATATGCATGACTAGAGTCACTGTAGCTCCACCTCAAAGATAAAGAAAATAAAATAAAAGAAAATAACATACATTGGCATAAGATAGAGGGATATTAGGGAAGATACCTTTGTGACCTCTATGATCAGTCAATGGTCTGAGTCTCTTTTTTTTCCCCCATTGGGATGCCTCTGGGTAAGATTTGTACACTTGGTGATACCAAATGCCACCCTGAAAAACTTAGAAATCTGTGTAGAGTCTTGGTGCCTTTCAACAGATTAATAACCAGGTTCTGTTACTCATACTTTTGGTATTTGATGGTGCTCTGCAGACAGTGAATTAATCATCATCAAACCAAAGAATCGGTGTACCTGTTGCTTTAATAAATTGCACTAGATTTTGTTGAACCTAGCCACGATAGTTCTCATTGAACGTGAGCAAACTCTTTAAGTGTGTCTGTGGTAGTTCATGGAATGCAACTAGAGTGAGGGTTTGCTTTGTTATTTGTGAATTCGTAGTTGTAGTAGCTCAGTACCCTGAGTGCAACCGGACTTAAAACGGCTGATTGGCTACACCCTTAATGCAACAAACTGTTACAGGAATTTTGATTTTAAACGTTCCAACAGAGGTTTTCATGAAGTTAGTGATATACCTCAGGCTCTTAAAACAATGTTTTAACATTGTTGTGGATGATCAACAAGGAATTCTGAAAATATTATTGCTTAAAAAATGATAAAAATAAAAGTAATCAAATCTATGTCTGTAAATATATATAAAAATATTATTTTAAAATACTTGTTATTCCTTATAGTAGGTTAAAATTATGTTTACAGTCCTTTAATGTGATTCCTTACACACAAGAAATCAAAAAAAACCCACATTCATTTCAGCCATAATAACATCCTATTCCTTCCTTCCTTCCTTCCTTCCTTCCTTCCTTCCTTCCTTCCTTCCTTCCTTCCTTCCTTACTTACTTCCTTCCTTCCTTACTTACTTACTTTCCCTTCCTCTTTCTTTCTTTCTTTCTTTCTTTCTTTCTTTCTTTCTTTCTTTCTTTCTTTCTTTCTTTCTTTCTTTCTTTCTTTCTTTCTTTCTTCCTTCCTTCCTTCCTTCCTTCCTTCCTTCCTTCCTTCCTTCCTTCCTTCCTTCCTTCCTTCCTTCCTTCCTCCCTCCCTCCCTCCCTCTCTTCCTTCCTTCCTTCCTTCCTTTCCCTTCCTCCCTCTTTCTTTCTTTCTTTCTTTCTTTCTTTCTTTCTTTCTCTCTCTCTTTCTTTCTTTCTTTCTTTCTTTCTTTCTTTCTTTCTTTCTTTCTTTCTTTCTTTCTTTCTTTCTTTCTTTCTTTCTTTCTTTCTTCTTCTCTCTCTCCTTTCTTCTTTCTTCTCTTCTCTCTTTCTTTCTTTCTTTCTTTCTTTCTTTCTTTCTTTCTTTCTTTCTTTCTTTCTTTCTTTCTTTCTTTCTTTCTTTCTTTCTTTCTTTCTTTCTTCCTTCCTTCCTTCCTTCCTTCCTTCCTTCCTTCCTTCCTTCCTTCCTTCCTTCCTTCCTTCCTTCCTTCCTTCCTTCCTTCCTTCCTTCCTCCCTCCCTTCCTTCCTTCCTCCCTCCCTCCCTCCCTTCCTTCCTTCCTTCCTTCCTTCCTTTCTCAATTGTGTGAGGGCTGAAGATAGTGATGATTTATTACCATAAAAATAATTTAAACTGTCACAATTATTGTAGAACTGGTCTGGCATAATAATAATAAAAATAAATAAATAAATAAATTTTAGATTTTTGGAGGTATCACCATGCTCTGTTTGCCTGTTGTTTTTAAAAATGCAAATGGGTTTGCTGTTCTACATTACCAGATTAGTCTGTTTTCAGAATCTTTGTTCCGTCAACAGTTTCTTTCAAGATCATTGTGACAAATTCAAAGTTCACTACAACTTCTTAGTAAGGGCATGAGATAAACTTTTTGGTCTGAATTATGAAATTTAAATATATTTGAAATGTCTGCAGACTGTGGGCCGAGTTAGTGAATTATTGGAGATATATCTTTGGACGACAGAGAGTGGAGCCATAGAGTTGTAAATATACTATATGTAAGAGAAAACATGTGGGCTTGTCTACCACTTCTATTTGATGGGTATTCTTGCCAAAGAAGGAAACCTAAGATGTAAAGAATGTATAACCACAAAAGACTTAGCCTGTTTTAAAAAGTATGCTACCCCCAGTAGAAGCAGATATTTCAAAAACTGAGGCAATTTCTCTCAAGTGAAAAAAAAA
This sequence comes from Aythya fuligula, assembly GCF_009819795.1. Lineage (NCBI taxonomy): Eukaryota > Metazoa > Chordata > Aves > Anseriformes > Anatidae > Aythya > Aythya fuligula. The sequence goes on from NC_045593.1 coordinate 46,816,689, forward strand.
AAAAAAAAAAAAAAAAAAAAAAAGATGAGAACTCATAGACAACTGGGATGTGCAAAGTACATCTGTCTTGGTTGCTCTGGACAACAGAATACCTGGTAGGTAAAACTTCGCCATGTTGATATATTCTCAACAAAATACATAGCAGGTGCTCTTTAATGGCACACCAAAACCCATAGGTCACAATCTTGCATAGCAGAAGGGGAAACATATGCATCCAGACATAGAATACCACGGCCAGCAGGGCTAGGAAAGTGATTGTCCCCCTGTACTTGGCTCTGGTGAGGCCACAGCTCGAGTACTGTGTTCATTTTTGGGCCCCTCACTACAAGAAGGACATTGAGGTGCTCGAGAGAGCCCAGAGAAGGGCCGCGAAGCTGGTGAGGGGCTGGGAGAACAAGGCTTACGAGGAGCAGCTGAGGGAGCTGGGTTTGTTCAGCCTGGAGAAAAGGAGGCTCAGTGGCAACCTTATCGCCCTCTACAGGTCGCTTAAAGGAGGCTGTAGTGAGGTGGGGGTTGGTCTGTTCTCCCACGTGCCTGGTGACAAGATGAGGGAGAATGGGCTAAAGTTGAGCCAGGGGAGTTTTAGGTTGGATGTTAGGCAGAACTTCTTTACTGAAAGGGTTGTTAGACATTGGAACAGGCTGCCCAGGGAAGTGGTGGAGTCACCATCCCTGGAGGTCTTTAAAAGACATTTTGATGTAGAGCTTAGTGATATGGTTTAGTGGAGGACTTGTTAGTGTTAGGTCAGAGGTTGGACTAGATGATCTTGGAGGTCTTTTCCAGTCTAGATGATTCGTTGATTCTGTGGTCTATTGCCCCTGCATGTAGTTTGAGAATTGGAGCAGTTTCTTTTAGTCCACTAGGAAGAATCCCAGTTTCAGCAGCAGTAAAAGAGAACATAAAGGACTTCTCAGGAGATCTGATGAAGTAGGCATGTATAACCCTGAACCACTGTATTGGTAGCAGTAGTGAGATTATTATAGCTTTGATTTAGCAGATATGAAAGCATTTCACCTTGCTACCTTTCATAAAATGATATTTACTTCCATTTATGTTTTATTCCTTTATATTAAATAAAATGTCTTCCTTCTGGAAAGAAAGATTGATAAGTTGAAAAACAAGACTGGTCAGCTAGTAGATTTAGACAGGAAAAATAAAAAGAACAGATGAACTCTTAAGAGACATCAATAATTACTAATGGTTTTGTTTTTTCCTGTGCATATGTTCTATATCAGGGAATACATATATATATACACATACAATATATTAATATGTTAATTATTAATACATTAAATTAATGTTTATTTTTAAAATATACAATTTTTATATAGCATATATTTTTATATTTTTATTTATATTAATTACATTTAAATACATATTATTTAATATATATATCTATTTTTTTTTTTTTTGGAGGTCCAAGAAGATATATCAGGAGAACACTTAAGATTTCTCGAAAGGGATGTTGGGTATCAGCCCTAACAGACCTTTCTTTAATGAATTAACCACATTTAAATACTTGTAAGGATTTGGTAGTATAACACATTTTAATAAAGGTCAAATTTTGTTTCAAGCTTGCATTGAAAGCCATATGCAGCTGTCACTGCTAAAAATAAATAAATATTTTTCTTGTTAGGAAGACAAAGTTGGTAAGATGCCATACTGGCAGGATGACTGACTCCCTAGTAACTGTTCACCATAATGACAAGTTGTTGTATCAGTCTCCCAGCTGTGCAACTCACTTGACTGACCTTTGGTCATCTAACGTTATATTGCCCAAACGTTATTATTTCAATTTAAGTAAATAAATAAATAAATACATAATACATCAATTTATTCAATTCTAAGACACCTTTTAAAACCTATTCATAATATTTCCTTCCTAGTATTTTGTAATAAAAAAAAAAATAAAAAATCTGGGGGTGGTATCTAATCTCAGGAGACTTGTTTCAATGTTGTACATACCATATTTCATATGGGAAATAATAGCAGGATTCTTGTTAGACTGAATGAAGGATCTGGGATGCCAGAGAGAGTAATAAAAACTCAGGGACAGAATTAAAAGGGATGCAATTAATCTCTTCATTCTAGAAAATAAACAGCCACACAGCAAAAACTTTGTGCTGATCACTTTGCAATGCTATCTTGTAATACGCAGACAAAAGTAACATATAAATCCTGAGGGAAATCCTTATCATACCAGCTGAATGCAAAAGATTGATGGCTTATTAGCATTGCAGACTGAGAGCATATAGTGTAAGAAAATATATGTAACATCTATTTTAGTTGCAGGGTGAGCAGGGAGTGTGGAGTACCCCTCCCCACTGCAGAGACTGGTTCACCTATCAGCGGCCTCCCAGACAAAAAACAAACAAACAACAACAACAACAAAAAAAAACAGCCATGGTCTCCACTAGGCAGAAATCTCTTACCAAAAAGACTGTGGCAACCTAGACTGACTGACTGCTGTCGTGGTTCCGCTCGAGTGGGCAGCCGAGCTCCACCACAGCCGCTCTCTCACTCCCCCTCCTCAAAGAGGAATGGGGAGAAAATATGTGAAAAGGGCTCAAGGATTGAGATAAGGACGAGAAAATCACGCAATAATTATTGTAACGGGCAAAACAGACTCGGCATAAGGAGATAGTAAGATTTATTGCCTATTACTAACAAGCGAGAGAAGTGAGAAAACAAAGAAAAAAAAAAAAAAAACAAACCAAAAGCACCTCCCCTCCCCCATCCACCCTCTTCCACCTACTCCCACCGAGCGGCACAGGGGAACGGGGAATGGGGGTTATGGTCAGTCTACAGCACTTCTTCTCTGCCGCTCCTTCTCGGTCACTCTCGTCCCCTGTGCTGTGGGGTCCCACCCACGGGATGCAGTCCTTGATGAACTGATCCGACATGGGCTTCCCACAGGCAGCAGCTCGTCCAGAACTGCTCCAGATATGGGTCCATACCACGGGGTCCATCCCTCAGGAGAAAACTGCTCCAACCTGGCTCCCCTATGGGCAGCAGCTCCTGCCAGATCACCTGCTCCTGCGTGGTCTCCTCTCCACGGGCTACAGGTCCAGCCCGGAATCTGCTCCAGCAGGGGTCTTCCACAGGCGGCAGCCTCCATCGGTGCAGGTCCACCTGCTCCACCGTGGTCTCCTCCACGGGCTGCAGCATATAACCCTGCTCCACCGTGGTACTCCATGGGCTGCAGGGGTACATCCTGCTTCACCATGGTCCTCACCACAGGCCGCAGGGGACTTCTGCTCCGGCGCCTGGAGCACCTCTTCCCCTCCCTCTGCACTGACCTTGGCACCTGCAGGCTGTTTCTCACGCCCTTGACTCTCCCGGCTGCTGTCTGGCGCAGCGTTTTTTTCCCTGTCTTAAATATGCTCTCACAGAGGTGCAAACAACATCGCTTATTGGCTCAGCTCTGGAAAACAATGGGGCCCTTCCCAAACATGGGGCAGCTTCTAGATTTTTCTCACAGAAACCACCCCTATGGCTCCCTGCTACCAAAGCCTTGCCACGTAAACCCACTACAACTGCCCAAAGATGCAGTTGTTCAGATCTCCAGATTCAGGGAGTGCCTGAGCCTGTTGCTACTAATGGAGGGTGGCAGAGATTCTGCCTGCATGAGGTGTGAGCAGATGAAGGATCTGATCAGCCTGCTGCCAGAGCTCAAGGAGGAGGTGAAGAAATTAAGAACCACAAGGGAGTGTGAGCAGGAGTTAGACTAGTGGAGCCAGTCATGCTGGCAAGAAAGGCACAGGAGTCACACTCCCAAAGTAGTGGTGGGCTCCTAAAATAGTAGCGGACTTCCTGCCCTGTCACTGTTGGGCAGAGGAGGGGACCTGGGAGATAAGGAGAAATGGAAACTGGTCCTTGCTCAGTGTCACAGGCAAGCTCCCTCCGTACCCACCTCGTCTTCCCAGGTGCCTTTACATTATAGGTTTGAGGTTCTGAAGCTTGAGGGACAGGTAAGTGAGGATTTGGGCAAGGTCCACCTTGGAGGTTGCCTAAGACAAGAAAGTTGACTTCATGCCTCAAGACTGACTCCACCAAGAAGGAAAGAAAGGTAATTGTCAGAGGCAACTAACTTCCTTCTGAGGGGAAAAGAGGGCCCCGTATGTCAGCCAGACCCTACCTGTAGGGAAGTCTGCAGCCTCCCTGTGGCCTGGGTTAGGCAAATTGTCAGAAAACTTCCTGCCCTGTTTTGTCTCTCTGAATATTGTCCCTTAGTGATAATTCAGGCTGTCAGCACTGAAATCACTGAGAAGCCTGAAAGAAAGCTATCAATAGGGACTTCAGAGGGCTGGGGCAGTTACAGTTGGATAGAGCAGGAGTCCAGGTGGTGTTTTCCTTTATTCCTTTAGTGACAGGGAGGGATACTGTGATGACCAAGAAAACCCATCTGATAAATACATGGCTGAGAGGCTGGTGCAATTGCAGGAATATTTTTGTTTGCTTGTTTTGTTTGTGTTGTGGTTTAACCCATCTGGAAGCCAAGCACCACACAGTTGTTTGCTCAAACTCCCCTGTCCCTCTCTGGGATGGGGAAGAGAATCAGGAAAATGAAGCCTGTGGGTTGAGATAGAGATGGTTTATTAGGACAGGAAAATAATAATTACAAAACAATAATAACAATAACAATACTACTACTACTACTAATAATAATAATATGTACGAAACAAGTGATGCACAATACAATTGCTCACTGTCTGCTGACCAATGTCTAGCCTATTCCAGAGCAGCTGTCCCCCTCATCCCTGGCTAGCCACCCCTATTGTTTAGCATGACGTCAGATGGTATGGAATACCCCTTTGAGCAGTTTGGGTCAGTTATCCTGGGTCTGTCCCCTCCCAGCTCCTGCTGCACCCCCAGCCTGCCCGCTGGCAGAACAGAGCGAGAAGCTGAAAGTCCTTATCTTACTGTAAGCACTGCTCTGCAACAATTAGAACATCGGTGTGTTATCAACATTATTCTCATCCTAAACCCAACACACAGCATCCTACCAACTACTACGAGGAAAATTATTCTAGCTGAAACCAGGACAGTTTGTTTGTTTGTTTGTTGTTTTGCTTGCTTGCTTTTTTTGTTGTTGTTGTTTTGTTTTGTTTTGAACATGGGGTGATTTACTTGACACCTGGCCTGATAGTTGCAGACAGATCTCACTTGTCTCCAAGGGGGAAACAGATCCTAACCCACGAGCCGTAAGGTCTCATTGAGAAGTCTTTAATCTAGGTACAAAGGGGGATGGGGATGAAATGTGGCTTGATAGAGCTGAGCCTGGGGGAGCAATGCTGGCATTGGGGATGACAGTAATGGCACAACTGAAGTGCATCTGCAGCAATGTACGCCTCATGGGCAACAAACAGGAAGAGCTGGAAGCCATTGTGTGGCATGCAAACTACGAGTAGTCACCATCACTGAAACATGGTGGGATGACTCCCATGACAGCAGTGCTGCAGTGGATGGCTACAAGCTATTCAGGAGGGACAGGCAGTGGAAGGGCAGTGGCATGGCTCTCTATATTAGAGAATGTTTCAACGTTGTTGAGCTTGGGGTTGGGAATGATAAATTAGGGTCCCTATAAATAGGTATCAAGGGGATGGCCAACAAGGCAGATATCCTGGTGGGGGTCTGTTATAGATCTCAAAACCAGGATGAAGAGAAGAATGAGGCACAGTAGAAGTAGCTGGCAGAAGTCATGCAATCAACAGCACTTGTTCTCATGACAGATTTCAACTACATGGACATATGCTAGAAATACAATACAGCCCTGAGGAAGCAGACTAGGAGGTTCCTGGAGTGCACGGAAGATAGCTTGTGACTCAGCTGGTTATTGAGCCTACTGGAGGAAGTGCACCCTCAGACAACACCAAGCTGTGTGGAAGGGTTCCACAGAGGGTAGGTGTTCTACCAGAGGGTAGGAGGGCCCTGTATGGTGGTTTTACTCGGGTGAGTGGCTGAACTCCACCACAACAGCTCTCACTCACCCTCCTCAAAGAGAAATGGGGAGAAAATATGATAAAAAAGGCTCAAGGGTTGAGATAAGGATGAGGAGACTGCACAGTCATAATTGTGAATGCCAAAACAGACTCAGCACAGGGAGATAGCAAGATTTATTACCTATTACTAACAAGCTAGAGAAAGAAGAAAAAAAAAAGGAAAGAAACCAAAAGCACCTTCCCCCCCATCCACCCTCTTCCACCTCCTCCCCTTGAGTGGCACAGGGGAACAGGGGAATGGGGGTTATGGTCAGTCTATAGCACTTCTTCTCCACCACTTCATCTCAGTCACTCTTGTCCCCTGTGCTGTGGGGTCCCTCCCATGGTATGCAGTCCTTGCTGAACTGATCTGGCGTGGGCTTCCCACAGGCAGCAGCTCTTCCACAACTGCTCCAGATATGGGTCCATACCACGGGGTCCATCCCTCAGGAGAAAACTGCTCCAACCTGGCTCCCCTATGGGCAGCAGCTCCTGCCAGATCACCTGCTCTTGCGTGGTCTCCTCTCCACGGGCTACAGGTTTGGCCCAGAATCTGCTCCGGCAGGGGTCTTCCACAGGCTGCAGCCTCCATCAGTGCAGGTCCACCTACTCCACTATGGTCTCCTTCACAGGCTGCAGCATGAAGCCCTGCTCCACCGTGGTACTCCATGGGCTGCAGGGGGACAACCTGCTTCACCATGGTTCTCAACAAAGGCCACAGGGGGCTTCTGCTCTGGTTCTTGGAGCATCTCTCCCCCTCCTTCTTCACTGACCTTGGCACCTGCAAGGCTATTTCTCACTCCTCACACTCTCCCAGTTGCTGTGAGGCACAGCATTTTTTTGTTTTGTTTTGTTTTGTTTTGTTTTGTTTTCTCCCTGTCTTAAATATACTTTCACAGAGGTGCAAAACAACATTGCTTTTTGACTCGGCTCTGGTCAGCAGCAGGGTCTTATGGGGCAGCTTCTAGATTCTTCTCACAAAAGCCACCTCTATGGCCCTCTGCTAGCAAAACCTTGCCACGTAAACCCACTACACCCTACAGAGGGACCTGGACTGGATGGGTTGATGGGCACAATCCAGTGGGATAAGGCTTGAGGCTAAGTGCTGGGTCCTGCACTTTGGCCACAACAAGCCTATCCAAAGCTACAGACCTGGGGCAGAGTGGCTGGAAAGCTGTGCAGAGGAAAAGGATCTGAAGGTGCTGATTGATGCTCGCCTGAACATGAGCCAGCAGTGTGCACAGGTGGGCAAGAAGTCCAACAGCATTCTTCCTTGTGTCAGGAATAGTGTAGCCAGCAGGACCAGGGAGGTGATCTTTCCTCTGTACCCAGCTCTGGTGAGGCTGCACCTCAAGCACTGTGTTCAGCTTTGGATCTCTCAGTACAAGAAGGACATGGAGACCCTGGAACATGCCCAGAGAAGGGCTACAAAGCTGGTGAAGAGCCTGGAACACAAGTCTTATGACGAGCAGCCAAGAGAACTGGGTTTGTTTAGTCTTGGGAAGAGGAGGCTCGGGGGAGACCTTATTGCTCTTTACAACTACCTGAAAGGAAGGCATGGGGAGCTGGGGGTTGGCCTCTTATCACAGATAACTAGCATCAGGACTAGAGGGAATGGCTTCAAGTTGCACTAGAGGAGGTTCAGTTTGGAAATTAGGAGACATTTCTTCTCAGAAAGAGTAGTCAGGTACTGAAACGGGTTGCCCAGGGAGGCAGTGGTGTCATCATCCTTGGGATGTTTAAGGAAAAGTTGGACGTTGTGCTTAGGGACATGACTCAGTGGGTGATATTGGTGGTAGGGAAATAGTTGGACCATATGATCTTTGAGGTCTTTTCCTACCTTACCAATTCTATGATTCTATAATTCTATGATCTTCCTAGCAAAACAAATTGACCACAGAAAGGTGAAAAAAAAAAAAACAACAACTGGAAACATTGTTTGTGATATGCTGAAGAATCATAAAATATTTAGGAGAGAATCATAGTTCTTATTTCAAATTAAGAACAAAAAATATAACTTGTGCTGCAAAACAATGCACATGATAAAGATACTTTGTGTTATTCTACACTTTCAGGACATGTAAAGTCTTATTTTCCCAAACAATTTTCATATCTTTACTTATACGTGGATAAAATGATAACCTGTGCCTGAAATCTGTCAAAACCAGTCAACTAACCCAGTCCCATTGACACCTGTCCGTACTAGTCCATACCTTCATATGAATTCTAGCTATTATTTACTAAACAAATTAATGAACATGCAAATAATTATATAATACTATATAATATATATTATATATGCTGATAAGTATATTCTTATATATGTATATATATGCATTCTATATGCTAATAACTATAAAATGGAAAAACTATATAATATATATACACTATGCATTACAGCTGTCACTAAACAATATTAAACAAATTCATTACCCACCTGTTAACCTCAGGGGTCTATCCTGGGACTGGTACAGTTTAATACCTTTATCAACGACATAGACAGCAGGATCAAGTGCACCTTCAGTAGTTTGCAGATGACACCAAACTGAGTGGTGCAGTTAACACAACAGAAGTAAGGAAAGCCATTCAAAGGGACCTGCACAAGCAGGCCCACGTGAACCTCATGAGGTTCAACAAGTCTAAGTCCAGGGTACTGCACTTGGGTCAGGGCAATCCCAGACATGAGTACAGACTGGGAAAAGAACTCATTAAGAGGACTTGGGGGTTCTGGTGGATGAAAAGCAGTGTGCACTTGCAGACCAACTGCATCCTGGGCTGCATTGAAAGAGGAATGGCCAGCAGGTCGAGGAAAGTGATTGCCCCCCTATACTCTGCCCTTGTGAAGACCCATTTGGAGTACTGTGTCTAGATCTGGGGACAGAGCACAAGAAGGGTGTTGATCTGTTAGAGTGGGTCCAGAGGAGAGCCATGGAGATGATCAGAGGGCTGCTATGAAGAAAGGCTGAGAGAGCTGGGGCTGTTCAGCCTGAAGAAGAGAAGGCTGCAGGGTGACCTCACCATATCTTTTCAGTACTTAAAGGGGCTTATAAAAAAGGCAGAGAACAACTTTTTTCTCAATCAGATAATGTCGGGACAAGGAGAAATGGTTTTAAACTAAAAGAGGAGAGATTTAGATTACATATAGGGAGGATATTCTTCACTCAGAGGGTGGTTAGGCAGTAGAACAGTTTGCCCAGAGAAGCTGTGGATGCCCCATCCCTGGAGGTGTTCAAGACCAGGTTAGATGAGGCCCTGGGCAGCCTGACCTACTGGTATCCCAGCCTATGGCAGAAGGTTTGGAGTTAGATGATCTTTAAGGACTCTTCCAACCCAAGGCATTCTATGATTCTATAATGCATCCATCCATTGCTAACATCTCAAGTCCTTTATGTTTCAGGACTACCTAGACTAGGAGTGCTCTCACTATTTTCTCTGTAGGAAATTTTATTTGGAATGAGTAATCCTGCAAGTTCCAGGGGAAATGCTAAAAAGCTCTAGGTTACATTTAATATCACTCTGCTTTCAACTGCTGATAAATGTGTAGCTATGAATAAACATTACATTAACTATGTATCTATAATAAGCAAACGCATAGGTATTAGTTAAACACCTGCAACTAGTGCCCTGTAAACAACTACCCAGAAAATGTAATGGGATCATTAGATTTTGTATATATTCAATATCTGAAGAAAACCTTAGAGGGAAAGGTTTTTCAAGGAAGCTTTGTATTCAGCATGTAGAAGTTGTGAACTATGAGTTTTAATATCTGGAAAAGAAATTGAGTATCATACTATATATAAAAATGTATGTATTTTTTAATTTCAAGGCTCATTACATCAGGCAAGAGAATGCAACTAACCCTGTAGCACTGTCAGCTGTAGGCTGCAGAATATATATACATATATACATATGTATATATACATGTATATATATACATATACATATACATGTATATATATATATACATGTATATATATATGTATATGAATATACATATTTGAAGCTATAAATTGCAGAAAATCACACCAAAATACTTCATAAATTATCTGAAACAGTACCCTTTAAATAATAGGGAGCCTCAAAATACCCACTTAATGTTTTCATAGACAGATATGTATAAACTTTATACAAAATTACTCCTTCGTCTAAGCTTCATAGCTCAGAAAATCCATAATGGTCTCTCTGTGTTTTGTTTTGTTTTAACTTCTAGTTAACGTCTATTTATATAATTAAGTTTCCACTTCTTTCCATTTTCTTATTCATTTAAACAGAAAACAAAAACAAACAAACAAACAAACAAACAAAAACAGATATTCTTTTGCAAGACAGAGAGAAAAGCATATTATAATTACTCAAAGCTAAAGATTTAAAAGGGAGGGGATTTTGTGGTCTTTTCTTTGTGTCTTTCTGTTTTCAATTGAATAGGACTAAGTTAACAACCATAAAAAAAAAAAAAATCAAATTAAAAAACAAACAAACGAACAAACATAAAATCACACTGAACATTTAATTGCTAGCTGTGCCAAAACTCCTAAGTTTGACAGGTACACGTTATTTTATAAATCTGACTTTGAATTGCCACAATGATGTCTTAAAAAAAAAATAAAAGTACTAAAGAAATGGCTTTGTTATTTCCATACCAACATTTGTTCTTTAGTATCTAAGTTCAAATGTATTATTCTTATTCTTTGGTAGTAAAAATAGTAAAATAAAAACAGTTAAGCTTTTTATCCTTGTATTCTGCCTAGGTGAAACACAAAGACTGACCACATGAAATGAAAGTTACTCGTAAGTCTGTTATAGTTCTTTTTTCTAGAAGATAATAAGAGACAGAGATGGAAAACAGACAGAGAGAGAAAGAAAAGGCACTGGTGTTACCGCTTCCGTGGTTCTCAGGTTCAGATCGGTCTGAAACATCTCTTAAATTCAGAAAATGAGACCTAATGGATCCTGACATATCCAATATAAGGAAATGGTGGAGCTCAGATAGGTTTCTTCCTATTATCAGTGTCAAATCACAGAAAGGTGGTAGTAAACTTAGCCAATTCTCTTATTTTTTTTCAAGCTCATAGTGCATTTTTAATATAAAAATGCATATATATATAAATTAATATATATATTATATATATAATATATATACAAATATATACATTTTAATTAATTTTCAATCCAACAAAACTAATACTCACTGAAGTTTATCTTGATAAGAATTTTGTCTCTTGTATTATACTAAATTAGGGGGAGGTTATATTTAATTATATTAACTGTTATAGTTTAACACCTGCTGCTTTTGGCAATAAATTAGTCTGAGCTAGGGTTTGTTAGTTGACCAAAATGTCCTTTCATGTGTAAAAATACTAGCAGTTTCTTCCCTCAATGACTGTGTAAAAATGTGTATTCCAAAAGTTGCCTAATTCTGGAAAAGAGCTCCAGTTATACACGGACAACTGAACAGAATTTCTGATTATTATTATTATTATTATTTTTTCATTACATTTCAGACTTTTAAGCTATGACTAATATTTCCCAAATGGGCATGGGAAGAGATGCTTGAATGTATAAGAGTATTCAGGAACTTGACTTATGTTGAGTGGTGCAGTTGATACTCCAGAGGGAAGTTATGCAATCCAGATAGACCTTGACAGGCTTCAAAGGTGGACCCATGTGACCACCAAGAACTTCAAAAACAATTATAAGATCTTGCACCAGGGTTGAGACAACCCCCAAAATTAGTACATTAATGATGAATGGGTTGAGAGCAGCACTGAGAAGAACTTGTGGGTACCTGTGGATGAAAAATAAAACATGAGCCAATTATATGTGCTTGTAGCCCAGGAAGCCAATTTTATTTGGGGCTGCATCAAAAGAAGCTTGGCCATCAGCTCAAGGGAGATAATTACCACTCTAATCTACTCTCCCCTCTCCCCTCTCCCCTCTCCCCCCCCCCCCCCCTCCCCCTCCCCCCCCCCTTCCCCTCCCCTCCCCTCCCCTCCCCAATTATCCAAATGTCACTTATCTGAAGATTCTCATTATCTGAAACACATCTGTATTTTTCTCACTTTTAGGAAGAAACCTAATACTGAAAGTAGTTAATAGATGGACAGATATGTTTACACCATAAGTGAGGAAAAGACATCTAGGTGGAGAGGTTCTAGGGAGGACATAGAGAGTGCAGGGTTATGAAGTACATTTACAAAGTTCATAGCACTGTATGTAAATTGAAGCCTCTTCCTGTGTGCAACATCTAAAAGCTTAATGACATAGAGATTCCTGCAAACATTTTAAAAGTTAATAAAGATCAATAGCTGCCTCTCCTGCTCACAATAGGCAAGCTAAGAGTGAGTTAAGTTTGTACTTAATAGATCCACTCTGTGGTAGACTTTGCAACCTCTTAAGAGAATTACGTCTAAACTAGATTTGTCACGTCTAAGCAGAGTATAATACAATCACTCTGAACACAGATGACTCATGAGTGGTAGGAGTCTTGCAGCAGCAATACAGACTTCAGCATAGGCCAGTTTTGATTGAATTGTTTTATGGCCTATTACTGCATACAGACTTGTCTGTGGCCTTGAAATGGGTTCAACCTGTACCTGGTGTCAGACCAGCCAGCTGAAGCTGTGGCATATAGTCCAGATGTATCAGGTTCATGGGGTCGTAGTAGTCATACTTCATGGGGTCATACTTCTACCTTTAATTTCAAATTCTACAGAGTTGTTCTTGCTAGTTACCTGAAACTACAATAATTAATTTAACTATTGAAAGCAAACAATTTTTTTTTTTTAAGTGAAAAAATCTACAAACATGTAAGAGAATTTTTACATGTAAAACCTTTTTTTTTTTTTTTTTTCGTATTAGCTTTATAGAAGTTCCAAAACATTAAGATAGAGAATGCCTTTCAGTTAGCATTTGTTCAGACATAAATTTCATTTCCTGCTTCTACATAGTACTGTAAAAATTTTGGGCACTAGTGTTATCTGAATGCTCGGAGTTTTAGTATCAAGCTGCATACAGGTATTCTTGCTATCTTAGTCATCAGGCTATGCAATAATAAAAATGTAATTAGAATGTAAAAAAGTCAACAAAATAAATATAGACATTCATTGACTATGCTGAAAAAGGCTTTTCAGTGATTAACTACTTGTGATTATTAGGGCTACTGACATAAAATTTTGAGCCAACGAGAATCAATGAGATGAGCTTATACCAAAAAGCATAATCAAGATCCATTTTATCTTTTGAAGAACACTAAAGCTGATGAAAATCTCAACAAGATCGCTTACTGGTTTGCAAGTCCCAGGTAAAAAAAAAAAAAAAAACAACAGAAAAATAATGAGAGAGGCAAAATCAGAAGAAGGAGAGGACAAGTGTGACAAAAGGAAATAAAACATTAATAGGTTAGAGAGTTGAGAATAAAAGGTACATAAAAATATTAGAAAATGAAAACTAAAACTTCTTGGAGTTCTACATTTTGTTTGAATGACTAAAAGTTAAGTTAGGAATTTTTTTATTTCAACTTGCATAGCAAATCTAGCATTCTCTGATCTTCTTTTGTTAGAAAGTGTACTGAATATATCAGAGAATGTTTTACATTTCAGTATTTCTTAGTTGTTTTTTTTTTTTTTTTTTCACTCATTTTTCAAACTGTTTCCTTAATAGAAATACTTCAAAATTTATGTCAAAATATAACTCAATTTTATTACTACTAATAAAAAATTTGTGGTTGGTTTAAGATCTGAACAATGGTTTGGATCAATTCTTACTTTTCCGAAAAGGTTGGGTAATAGGTCACTGCCACTGAAAAAAGGTAGAGGAGGTTTTTACACATCCTAAAGGATCTTCCCTAAAGGAATAAAGTGCTTTGTGTCAAGCAATGAAACGGTACATTTCTATCTGTGTTATGAATGCACTTCTCTTTTATTCACAGGGAAAAAAAAAAAAAAAGTTTTAGGTTTGGTAGATGCTAAAATGCAACTCTGCATTTCCTGAAACATTAATCAATAAGATTCTTCCTTCAATGGTAATATAAACAGGTACATCAGAGGCAGTTTTATTTTCAATATTGATAAAAGGTTTGGTACAATTTCATCGCATACTATTATTCATAAATCATTTCCTACTCCAGTGTGGAAATTGTCTGTAAGGAGGCAGGAGATTTCTTATCTTTAGCTAGTTGAGTTCTGACAGCCACTAAAAGACACTTATTTCAAGTTCAGCCTTCTGGATTACTGATCATTAGAAATATTTAATAAGAAAAATTGTTCAAATGAACAGAATCCTGGCTCAGTTACACAGCCAGAGAAAGCAGATGAATAGCGATGGGAATGATTCATCTCTCTCTTCTGTCTTCTGTCTCCTTAGAACCATCATTAGTAGCATCAGAATAAATAAATGAATAAATAGATTTTTTTGAAAAAAAAAAAAAACAAAACAAAAAAAAAAACACCTTATTTTCAACTACTAAAAAGCATTCAATTCAACAGACATGAAAGGATATCATTCTACATTGATATTCTCAATATTCTAGATTAGAGTTTTAAGTAATTAGTAAACTCTATATTGCTCAAATTCAAAATATTTAGAAAATACGAAGAAATGCTTTTCAGTTCTCCCTCAGGAGGTCAAGGATTTGACCATCATTTTAATAATGTAAATACATTTTAATTTGTGTTTTTGTCCTTTTTTCCTCATCCTATGGCTAACAGTACAATTACAGGATGACATGCAAGGAACCAGATTTCCTATCCTCCTGCAGCAAATACAATTTAAGTTTCACTCATTCCAAAATCTTTGTGGAATCATTTAAATCTCTTTGGTATGTGGTTGAATATGAAAGAATGCAAATGACTGAAAGCCAGAAACATGTTACCATACCACTTTTTAGGAAAACAAACAAACAAACAAAACAAAACACAACAAAAACAGGGAGAGATGGAGAGAGAGAAACTACAGTGAAAGACATTTAAATATGGCCTTCTTGTAGTGAAGGGCCCAAAACTGGACACAGCACTCGAGGTGTGGCCTCACCAGAGCTGTGTACAGGGGGATGATCACCTCCCTGGTCATGCTGGCTACACTATTCCTGACAAAATCCAGGATGCCATAGCCCTTTTATTCATAAACAGCCTGAATTTGCTATTTAGTAAACCTTCTTGAAAACTGAAAGAAATTTGGCAAGTAACTTTGCAGAACAAATGAGCTATTAACTGCAGATCAGTCGACTTCAGTTCTAACCATTTTAAATCAAAGGGTAAAAGTAATGACACCCATTGGAGCTCTTCCCCACCAAAATGCCTTGGAAATATTACATCTCATTGTCTTTGTGCCAGATAGTGCAGACTGCTTTGCAGTAACAAAGTTAATGTCACAGATTTCTGTTTTAGAAAGCTACTCTTACATTCCATATTGAAACTCGTATGTATGTGGTACAAAAGATCAAGAACTTTCAGCAAGGTATTTTGCAGCACAAGGTCTTTAGAATGAAATGGAGGCAAATCATATTGACATTAATGACCACATGTAATGCTTCCTACAGCAAGTTATAGCTTGCTACAACAAAAACAGCAATAATGACAATAATAACAAAAACAATGGCATGTTAAAAAAAATAGCCAAGAGTAGGGTTGTCAAGGTCATTTTGCTTTCCCAAATGTACACTAAACATTTATTTTTGATTAATTCATTCTAATCAGCAAATTACATCTGGAACAAAACTCTGCCCTTGGGAGGCCCCACTTGGAGTACTGCATCCAGGTCTGGGACCCACAGCACAAGAAGGATTAGTTAGGATCTGATAGAAGGATCTGTTAGAGCGGGCCCAGAGGAGGGCCACATAATGATCAAAGGGATGAAGCACCTTTACTATGCAGAAAGGCTGAGGGACCTGGGGCTATTCATCCTGGAGAAGACAAGGCTCAAGTGTGACCTGATTGCAACCTTTCAGTAGTTTAAGGAGACTTATAAGAAAGATGGAGAGAAACTCTTTGTTCAATCAGATGTGAGAAATAAAGTTGTGTTTTTGCTGTTTTTGCAGTGGAAAATTCCACTAACCTTGCAAAACAGTGGCATAACAGTGAGGGGTATGTTAAGCAGATAAGATCCCTCTGTCACAAAAAAAAAAAAAAAAAAAAAAAAAAAACAAAAAAAGGTGAAATTAACGGTCGGTTAAATACAATTCTATATATACAGTATACTGACATACGTCAGTTGTTTGTGAGCCTGTAGTACTCATCCAATGAGGAATCCAGATGTAGTACTCATCCAGGAGGAATCAAGTGTCAGGCAATAGGGAATATAAGGTTATGAAATACTTTTCTGTGTGCTCCTGCTTCCAATATGGACAGATTGGAGAGCTGGGCGATCACCAACCATATGAAATTTAATAAAAGCAAGTGCCAGGTCCTGCACCAGGGAAGGGGCAACCCTGGCTATACATACGGACTGGGCAAAGAGACGCTGGAGGGATCTGGGGGTTGTGGTTGATAGCAAGTTGAATATGAGCCACGAGTGTGCCCTGGCAGCCATGAGGACCAACTGTATCCTGGGCTGCATCAAGCACGGCATTGCTAGTCGGTCGAGGGAGGTGATTGTCCCACTCTGTCCTAGTGTGGCCTCACCTTGAGTACTGTGTGCAGCTCTGGGCACCACAATACAAAAAGGACATTAAACTGTTGGAGTGTCCAGAGGAGGGTGACAAAGATGGTGAAGGGCATAGAGGGGAAGATGTATGAGGAGCGGCTGAGGTCACCAGGCCTGTTCAGCCCAGGAGGCTGAGGGGAGATGTCATTGCAGTCTACAACTTCCTTGCGAGGGAGAGTGAAGAGGCCTATTCTCCATAATCACTAGGATATGACCTATTCTCCATAATCACTAGGACCCATGGGAACGGTGTTAAACTGAGGCAGGGGAAGTTTAGGCTGGACATCATGAAGAGGTTCTTCACTGAGAGGGTGGTCACACACTGGAGCAGGTTCCCCAGTGTGGTGGTTTTACTGTGCTGGGCAGCTAAACCCCACAACCGCTCTCTCACTCCCCCTCCTTTAGATAAGGAGGGGGAGAAGTAAAGCAAAGAACAACTCACGGGTTGAGATAAGGATAATTTAATTAAAGGAAAATAATTATAATAATTAAATAAAGACTACCATGAACTAAACAATTTAACTAAGGGGAAAATAAAAGGGAAAGGGGAAAAGGGAGGAAAACAAACAAACAAAATAAATGAAAGCTATATGGAAGTGCAGAGGAAAGAAATTACTCTCTACTTCCCACAAATGAGCGATGATTGACCACGTCCTTGAAGCAAGGCCTCAACGCACGCAGCCGGTGTTCGAGAGGAGGACCGACGTCTTCTCAACGAGAGCCCACCCCTCCCCTCTTCTTCCTGTTTCCACCTTTTATTGCTGAGTGTGACACCACATGGTATGGAATATCCCTTTGATTGGTTTAGGTCAGCTGCCCTAGTGATGTTTCTCTCCTCACTTTTTTGCCCACCCCCTAGGAGGGTTAGAGAAAGGCCCAACGCTGTGCCACTGCTGCTCAGCAGTAGACACAACACTGGTGTGATAACACTGCTGTTCCAGCTACAAGTACAGAGTACGGCACTGTATGGGCTGCTGCCGGGAAAGTTAACATTCCAGCCAGACCCAGTACACCCAGTGAAGTAGTTACTGCACCAAGCCTGTCTGAATTTAAGAAGGGATTGGACTGAGCACTTAGTTGCATAGTCTAAACTTTTGGGTAGACCTGTGTGGTGCCAGGAGTTGGACTTGATGATCCTTATGGATTCCTTCCAACTTGGAATATTCTATGATTCTATGATTGCAATCACAACTAAAAATGCTACTTCACCAAGATCCTTGCCTGAACCTGTGTTATTGGCTACAGATTGTTTCTCACACAGATAGTGACAGGACAAAGGGGAATGGTTATAAACTAAAAGAGGGGAGGTTTAGATGGAGATTACGTGCAGATTCTTTACTCATAGGGTGGTGAGTACCACCCTATGAAAAAAAATGGTTGTCCAGAGAGGTTGTGGACACCTCATCCCTGTAGGTGTTCAAGACCAGGTTAGATGAGGCCTTGAGTAACCTGATCTAGTGGGTGGTGTCCCTGACTATGGCATGGTGATTGGAACTACATCCCTTCCAACCCAAGCCAGCCATTCTATGATTCTATTATTCTATGAACTAAGAAATTTGTTCAGAAAGTATTGTGAGTATTATAGTCATGTGAGTATAGTCATGAAAACAACCTAATTGTTTTCAGTTGGACGACTCTTTTCGCTCCTGCACTGTCAATTCTATAGATTTAGTCTGGTATCTCAAAGCTAAACGAATTACCTGAGTGATACATAAATGGGGTATAGGTCTTGTTTGAAAGATTTGAAGACATAAATGCTGCCTCCAAAATGAAATGAGAAGAAAAACTTTCCTAATTAATCATTTACTGACAGTGCTTTAGCCCATAGTTCCATAGCTGATTTACTCAAGCATCTTTTGTTAAATGTGCACTTTAAAATAAGGTCCTGAAATATTCTGAAATATTCTGAAATATCCCTCAACTTGAGAAAAGTGAAATTACATAATACAAGTGTAAAGCTTGGAAAAACTTTGAAGGTACAGTCTTTGACTAATTCAATATTGCTTATCAAAAGAGAGAACATTGTTTAAGGATTAGCATTACCAAAATTCTCATTCACAATGTAACACAAAATTTTGAGCAGTTTACTTATGGGTAAGCTAAAGTTTGAGATACTGAGAAGTTTGCATTTAATTTATATGAGCTTTGTTACATGTTTTAATTCAGCAGAGTATATTGAACACATATATTAGGAACATAATCAAAACATCAACAATAATTTTTAAATAGAACTGGTGCAGACTACTTAATTATTCTGTTGATTCTAACAGAAAGCAAATAATAGTACATATTAGTCAGTGGATATGAAAAGTGGCATTTTAAATACATAGATAACAGATACATAAAACAGTTCACTTATATATATATTATTTAAATCAAAATTTAAAAGCTTTGAAATCTCTGAGAAAAGCTCTGAAATCATGAGATTTCAGAGTTGGACCCATACCTTCAGTGACTCTGAAATTACAACCAAAAAATAGAGGTTGCAGAAGAGGAAATTAAAGAACCAATGATCCTCTTCTTCTCCTTCTCCAGCACTTCCCACCCACCCCCCAAAAAACAACAACAACAACAAAAAAAAACAACAAAACTATCAATTTAAGGCATGAATAGAAAGTTCATCTGCAAGGAGTATTTTTCTAGGTGGACATATTAAAATATTTTTGTAGAGATAATATTTTAGAACAAGAGTAATCATCAGTTTCTTTTATCTATGGAGTTTTGACAAATAATTTACAGGAAGCTGTCCACAGTATACATCAGCTCTTTGGTAGATGGATTAAACCACATCTTCCTACAACTGCAAGTTATTTCAATATCAGGTATCCAATAAGAAAATGTAGTTATAGTTAATAGTACAACCACGAACATCAAAGGGTAGAAAAGGAAGGTTCATTTAATGGACATAATAGGAAAAAAAGGGAAGTTTGCCACACAGTAACAAGCAAAAAACATTCAAGTACTATGAAGAATGTGGAGTCTACAAAATGGAGAGTTCAGGGAAGTTATTTGAGAAAATTAATAGAATATTTTAAAACATTACTGTTTATTGTTTCAATCATTAAATATTATAATGTTTCTTATTAATTATCTTGTTAAAATATTAGGGTATTTTTCTGAACATATAAAAATAGTAGTTATAAAGCATTATTTGAGGCCAATATTATAAAACAAAGCATTTTGATTTTTATTAACATTTATATGATTGTAATTAGAATACAAAAAACAATTTCTGGTCCAAGATTTATGTCATTTAAACAAATCAATAAATCACCATTTGATGCTCATTTGCTTATATCATTCCATTTCAAATTTCAAAAGATACAATTTCAGAATGACTGTATTTTAAATTCATTGCTTAAAGAACTTATTGTCATTTAATGAGTGTTTCCAAAAATTTCATTGCTATGTTTTTTTTTTTTTTTTGTTTGTTTGTTTGTTTTGTTTTGTTTTTACATTGCTGTAGCTGTAATGTATTTGCTGCAAAAATTTAGTACGTGAATGTTTAATAGCACAAATATCTCCTGGCTTCTGTCTTCCAAATTCCTCCCACATCCAGATAAAAACACAGATTAAGACAATTTAAATGAAAATTAAGACAATTAAGACAATATAAAATTACATAACTCGTATTTCAAGTTCTTCTGAACTTACTGGGTAGTCCTACCACAATAAGAAACAATCACCTTTGTGGATGGTAACAACATCCACATTTTTAAGCATCCATCCTTGCCTTCTTGACAAAAATTCTTACATTTGCGTCTGTTAGTGATTTTCAGTGTACTTTAAGATATCTCTGCCATTAAAATACACTTTTAAATTAAGAAGCACTACAATAACATGTTGTCAGAAATTTTTAGTGATTGTGCATTGCAAACATTTGTAGTGAGTGGAATCTGGTCTAGAGATGTTATATTATTATTATTATTATCATTATTATTAATGTCTTTAATGACTTTGTATTAGTTTTTTTTTTTTTTTTTTTTTTTTTTTTTTTTTTTTTTGTTTATTTGTTTCCAAATTGTAATAGAGGTAATTCTCAGATTTAGGTAAGATTTAGGTCAGTGTATCAATAATGAAAAAGTGTTAAAGCACTTTTTTTTTTTTTTTTATATATATATAAGCTTATATAGTAATAAGCTTTTTTGTCTTCAAAGGTTTTAAAATAGTTTTAACACAAAATGTTACAATATGCATAAACCCTTTGAGGGTAAAGCTAGAACCAGGATAAACTTCATATGGAAATTCTCCATATATGTGGGGATCTATTATAACTCACGGCACATCTTATGGTAAATAGTAGATGTTAGGGTAGATAGTAGATAGTAGTGTGTGGTTTCAGAGCAACTATTTCCAAATCAAGAAAGTTGTGCAATTAGTTTAAAAGCAAATGTCCCCATGCAGCTTTAATTATAGCATTCCTTAGCTTTTAGCTCCTGTAATCTGAATCCAATTTAATAATATTATGTGTGATAGACAAATATCTATATTTTATGTATGTTTCATTTATACTTAACATCCTGGTCTCAGATAGATGTTATGGCAGAAAAAAAATCAGAATAAGATTCATTCAACTCATCTTTTTGATCTGAATTCAGGCTCCTAAAGGAAATCATTTTCATGACCCACTTTAATCTAATCTAAACATTCCACTCAAACTGAATCCAGTTTCAATGCATTCTGCTTGTTACACCTATCTTATTTTTCTTGTTTTCCTTCCTGATTTTCATTTCATTATGTGTGTATTCTGAGAATAAGGTATTGATATACTAAATCATTGGAAGACCTGAAGGTAGTTTTTAAGATGCAAATGAGTCAAATCAGTTTACAGAGAAAGAATAGAGGACAACATTCCTATTTTTTTTCTTCCATACATTTATACAGTCTACTTTTCTATTCTCAAGAATATATTAAAAGATATAAAAGAATGTCTTTGTACTCTCAAATCATAATCTCAGCACAAAATGAAGTGTTTAACTGGACATGTTTTTAAAGCTCATGGCATAACATGAGATATTGATTTGAATAGAAAACATTATATATTGAGGCATATTGCCTTAATAATCTTTGCACTGAGAACCATTAAGAACAGTCTATAAAGTACCTAAGATTCTTCAGGGAAGGTATTAACACTTCTTCTTTAGAGGAAGGGAGAAAATAAATGCAGGTAAAAAAAATTAAAAAAAAAAAATAGGGAAAGAATTATTTATATTAATGTTTGCAGAACTTAGAAACATTATTTTTTAAAGCTTAAAACAAAAAATATTAGTCTGACTTGCTTAACACATTATCTGTGAGCTGAAATGCACAATCTTACTACATAGTAAGAAAAAAGTCTGTGAATTTAGTATCCATTACTGCGGTGTAAAATGGTATACAGAGGCAATTACCAAGGCCTAGCTGGCCCACATTAATTTGCTACCTAGAGTTAACATGTTCATATGTCAAAACAAGAGGTTTGAAGAAAATAATTGGCTTGCTTATTAAAGCCAAATCAATTGTCTGTCTGTTAGGTCTGTAGAAATAATATTAATTTATTAAAGGGTCTTTGTGGTTCGAATTCATCTAAGTGTAAAGCAGACTCACAGCTGAGGAACTGAGTTAGATATACATTCAGCAGAGCATTTTGTTAGGCTTTTGATTTTAAGCAATTTGTATAATGGTAAATTAGAGGAGGGAATATAGTTTATTACATCTTCAAATGCATTGCAGTGAATCGTAATGAGGCTGCACCTCGAGTACTGTATTCAGTTTTGGGCCCCTCGCTACAAGAAGGACATTGAGGTGCTCGAAAGAATCCAGAAAAGGGCAACGAAGCTGGTGAGGGGTTGGGAGAACAAGTCCTACGAGGAGTGGCGGAGGGAGCTGGGTTTGTTCAGCCTGGAGAAAAGGAGGCTCAGGGGCGACCTTATCGCTCTCTATAAGTACATTAAAGGAGGCTGTAGTGAGGTGGAGGTTGGTCTATTCTCCCACATGCCTGGTGACAGGACAAGAGAGAACAGGCTAAAGTTTTTTTAAAGGTTTAAAGGTTTTTTAGGTTGGATATTAAGAAGAACTTCTTTACTGAGAGGGTTGTTAGGCATTGGAATGGGCTGCCCAGGGAAGTGGTGGAGTCACCATCCCTGGAGGTCTTTAAAAGATGTTTAGATGTTGAACTTAGCAATATGGTTTAGTGGAGGACTTGTTAATGTTAGGTCAGAGGTTGGACTCAATAATCTTGAGGTCTCTTCCAACCTAGACAATTCTGTGATTCTGTGATAAACACAGTGTCATCAGTGCTCTCTGCTAAGGCAAATATGTGTCTAACTTTAATTGTATGCTTTATCTTTTTATACAGTGTACTGTGATTGTATACAAACTAGACTTAAAATAAGGGTTCATCTGGAATTATAAAAATAAAACTAAAAATCCAATATAATGAAGTACAACATCTATAAACTTTAAGTGGTAATATATTTCTTTGACCTAATATTTAATAGTAATTTAACAATATCCAAAATATATCTGTTTATTAGACCTGAAACTCAAACCTGAAACCCAGAGGGATCTCAAATCTTAGCTGTTTTCAAGATTCTGCCTTTTTTTAGCCAATCTTTGAAATACGTTATGTACAAACATTCTGTCTGGAAAAAAAAAAAAAAAAAAAAAAAAGGAATTTAATTTTATTTGATTGATTTAATTGATTCATTTAATTGATTTAACATACGTTATATACATATATATATATAATATATTTTTGTGTGTGTGATGATGTATTGGTTTCACTGAGGTGGGAAGCTGAGTTCCATCACAACCGCTCTCTCATTCCCCCCTCCTCAAAGGGAAAGGGGGAGAAGATACAATGAAAAGGGCTCAAGGGTTAGTGTAAGGACAGGGAGATCATTCAAAAATTATCATCATAGGCCAAACAGATCCAGTGTAGGAAAATTAGTAAAAGTTGTTGCCTATTATTAACAAGCTAAAGTGAGAAACAAAGCAAACAAACAAACAAACAAACAAAACACAAAAACACCTTCCCCCCCATCTACCCTCTTCCTCTCAGGCAGCACTCTTCAAGAACTGCTCCAAATATGTGTCCGTACCATGGGGTTCAGGAGCAAACTGCTCTAACACAGGTTCCCCACATGCAGCAGCTCCCCCCTGACCTTCTGCTCCTGCATGGGCTCCTCTCCAGGGGCTGCAGCCCCGGCCCGAGGCCTGCTCCTGTGGGGGCTCTCCATGGGCCACAGCCTCCCCTGGGCCTCATCCCCCTGCTCCACCGGGGGCTCCTCCTTGGGCTGTAGTGTGGAGATCTGCTCCATGTGGGACCTATAGGCTTCAGGGGGACAGTCTGCTGTGTTCCTGGAGCACCTCCTCCCCCTCCTTCACTGGCCTTGGTGTCTGCAAGCCTGTTTCTTACTCTCCCAGCAGTAACAGCAGTTACTTTCCCTTTCTTAAATCTGCTCTCACAGACGTGCAAACAACATTGCTTATTGGTGTAACTCTGACAAGATGCAGGTCACTTTTGCAGCTGGCTGAAACTGGCCCTTATCTAACATAGGATAGCATCTGGACAATTCTTACACAGGCAACCACTGCAGCCTCCTGCTACCAAAAACTTGCCACATAAACCCAGTACAACATGCCACTATCTTTACCTCTGCCGAATTTGAATATGTGAGAAGCCATTACAATCAATGAGTAGAAAATAGGAAAACGCATTTACTGTTCTTTTTAATGATGGATCTGGGATAGTTTAATAATGAGAATGTTTGCATATTCTGTAGTCTAGAAAAATGGAAAAAAATGTTCAAAATCATAACATTAATGATTCGCTGAAAAATTTTAGCTAAAATACCTTATGTTTCTGCCCCCTAGTCCTAGAATCATCTAATTCTTTCTTTCTTTTAGATTCTTATTTTACTCACGCTTCATTGGTTTTGTGATATTCCTGCAATTACTGATACATTTTCCTTCCATTAAACCTTGATATTCTTTTTTGTTTGTTTTTATTTTTTTTCTTGTAGAAGAACATAGAAAGTACTCAACCAGGCAAACCCTGTCTAGTCTCAGACAGTGGCCTTTAATGGAAACCTAAGAAATAAGGCAAGCAGTAACTCAGCATACACTCAAAATCTGTAGGGATATATAATTAGGGGATTAAGAGTTACATCTGAAACATGGATTCACAGTCTAAGGTTACGTTATTGGTTTTGCAGAAAAATGAATTATGATAGTTACTTATGGCAAGCGTTTATTTAGTGAGTAACTGTTCTTTAGACAAATAATTTTAATATTTAAAAATAATTTCCTTCAGTTTCAACCAATACTTTATTTCCATGACCCTATTTTCACTGCTGTCTAGTTCTGTTATTTCATGTTACAGGGCCTATTTTCCACAATAAAATGTTATATGCTAACCTATAGAAATTATTTTTATAATTACTTTAGAAATTGTTGTGGTTTAACCTGGTCTGTTGCTAAACACCACACAGCCGTTCACTCACCTTCCCCCCTCCCTCTCTGGAATGGGGGAGAGAAACGGGAAAGTGAAGCCTGTGAGTTGAGATAAAGACAGTTTATTAAGATATGATGATGATGATGATGATGATGATGATGATGATGATGATGATGATGATGATGATAATGTATACAAAACAAGTGATACACAATGCAATTGCTCACCATCCACTGACCGATGCCCAGCCTAACCCCAAGCAGTCTGGTCCCCCTGCCCCTGGCTAGCCACCCCTATGATGTTTAGCATGACATCAGATGGCATGGAATACCCCTTTGAGCAGTTTGGGTCAGTTGTCTTGGTTCTGTCCCCTCCCAGCTCCTGCTGCACCCCCAGCCTGCCCACTGGCAGGACAGAGCAAGAATCTGAAAAGTCCTTGGCTTAGTGTAAGCACTGCTCTGCAACAATTAAAAACATAATCATGTTATCACTCTTCTCATCCTAATCCAAAACACAGCACACTACCAGGTACTAGGAGGAAAATTATCCTAACTGAAACCAGGACAGAAATAAACATGCCTCAGTTTCTAACATCATTTTTTGATAAACTAACCCTTTAAGGAATGCAAATCCAACTTACATTTATTTTACTGTATTTCACGAAATGATTCAATCATATTAAATTCTTACGGCCATTGAATTTTTAAGGTATTCTAACAGATTCGGAAGAACATATGCATGTAGTGTTCAAAAACATAATGAAAAACCACAAAAAAATAACTGATCTACTCTGTGAATAAATGATGAAGAATAAAACTAGCAAAGTTGTGGTCTCTTTGTGGCATCTCCATAATGCAATTTAAGCATGTTGACACCTATGCAACCATGGGTCATTGGATTACAACACTGTTGGATTTTGTTAGATATCAGTAACACCACTTCCCAAATTCCTTGTATTCAAAATGTATTTGTATAATCAGTATTTCCTCTGTGATGATCCATAGTTTTTGTTTGTTTGTTTGTTTGTTTGTTTTTAATTCTGTAATCCAGAAAAAATAAAAATATCAGAATGGTTTTAGTGAAACCCAGCACTTCAGGTGATATATTTTATTTTGGATTACATAATAGGTAGGTATATCTTAAGCTTTAAATATTTATATATTTTTTTCCCAGAATTAAAAAAAGGAAAGAGTATAAAAATAATTTTAATTTGTAATCTTTTTTTTTTTTTTTCAGAAATGATTTGAACAATACACACATAAAGTATTTTAAACATACATTTTAATTTAAAAAATGCTTTGTCCTAATATTTAATTCTGCTTGCAGAATAATAATTTATTTAATATGTAAACAAATTCATGACGAATGTATTTGATCCTGACTTTCAAAAGTATATATGTACTCCAAATTTAATTTAATTTCTTTAGTATACTTATCTTGCACATAGAAATAGATACAATAGCTTGAACTTCTTTCTTTTGTGCGTGATCTTAAGCATAATCTTATTGCCTACAGAAAAGGAGACTCCTATTGTTTCCAGGACTGCAGTTTGGACTAACAGAACAATTTGTGCATGGAAACAACTAAGGCTTTGTTTGTTAAGCATTTTTTTTTCTGTTTTCAAAATTATCCTCATTATCTGCTTCCTCATTGGAAAGGTGTCACTCAACAGACAATTCCTCAAGTGTGTTGGCAGATGTCAGTTTTGAAATACTTGCTGAATGACTACCAGATCAGCAAGATGTTAAATTATGTTGTTATCTGGAGAGAAGCACCAAGCTGATGAATTAGCTGTGAAGGTTAGCTGCCCAGTGACCTTTGCATAGAAATGGTGCTTCCACCTGTACATATTTAAAAGTCATAGGATTTATTCCAGTTACTCACAAAGGCTGCCATTTCACGTAAGCAAAGAGCAACTCTGTACCAATTTTTGATACCTAGGAAATACCTCACTTTGGTATCCATTAGTATGGGTAAATTAATTCAGAACGTAAAACCACTAGACTCAATAAAGTTTCAGGGCAAAAAGATTTCTATTGTTGCAGATGACTGAATTGTATCAGTATCTTTTTCATTTTTTGTTTTATGCATATGAAAATTTATACCCTGCATACTGTGAAAATCAAATTTCTTAGAAAATACAATGGCACAGAAAACTAACAGCTTGCTCTGCACTAGCTCTCACTTTGGGCTTCTGCTGTTGGGGACACTACCATGTTTGACTTGCAAGTAAACAAGTCAGTACTAGAACAGCTGCTTTTTAAGTACCTGTGTGTACACATGCCCTTACAGTTCAGTAGAAGTCCTTCCCCACTGTAGTGGGTTTACGTGGCAAGGTTTTGGTAGCAGGGGGACATAGGGGTGGTTTCTGTGAGAAAGATCTAGAAGCTGCCCCATGTTTGGGAAGGGCCCCATTGTTTTCCAGAGCTGAGCCAATAAGCGATGTTGTTTTGCCCCTCTGTGAGAGCATATTTAAGACAGGGAAAAAAAAACGCTGCACCACACAGCAGTCGGGAGAGTGAAGGGAGTGAGAAACAGCCTTGCAGGTGCCAAGGTCAGTGTAGAAGGAGGGGGAGAGGTGCTCCAGGCGCCGGAGCAGAAGTCCCCTGTGGCCTGTGGTGAGGACCATGGTGAAGCAGGATGTCCCCCTGCAGCCCATGGAGTACCACGGTGGAGCAGGGTTCCACGCTGCAGCCCGTGGAGGAGACCACGGTGGAGCAGGTGGCCCTGCACTGATGGAGGCTGCCGCCTGTAGAAGACCCCTGCTGGAGCAGATTCCGGGCCGGACCTGTAGCCCATGGAGAGGAGACCACGCAGGAGCAGGTGACCTGGCAGGAGCTGCTGCCCATAGGGGAGCCAGGTTGGAGCAGTTTTCTCCTGAGGGATGGACCCCGTGGTACGGACCCATATCTGGAGCAGTTCTGGACGAGCTGCTGCCTGTGGGAAGCCCACGCCGGATCAGTTCATCAAGGACTGTATCCCGTGGGTGGGACCCCACAGCACAGGGGACGAGAGTGACCGAGAAGGAGCAACAGAGAAGAAGCGCTGTAGACTGACCATAACCCCCATTCCCCCGTTCCCCTGCACCGCTTGGGGGGGAGGAGGTGGAAGAGGGTGGATGGGGGGGAAGGTGCTTTTGGTTTCTTTCCTTTGTTTCTCACTGCTCTAGCTTGTTAGTAATGAGCAATAAATCTTACTATCTTCTTATGCTGAGTCTGTTTTGCCCATTACAATAATTATTGCGTGATTTTCGTGTCCTTATCTCAACCCTTGAGCCCTTTTCACATATTTTCTCCCCATTCCTCTTTGAGGAGGGGGAGTGAGAGAGCGGCTGTGGTGGAGCTCGGCTGCCCACTCGAGCAGAACCATGACAACCACCAAACTCTTCCCCTGCTTCTATTTGTGTAAATTCCCTCCATCTTCTTCACTGTTACAGGAACATTGTGATTTCCTAATGCATTTAAATTTAGAATATTAGGACATGTCTTATCTTTTTATAATATACATGGAAACTTTACTTAAAGGCATGGTTAAAAAATACTTAAAAA
Source organism: Aythya fuligula (assembly GCF_009819795.1). Classification (NCBI taxonomy): domain Eukaryota; kingdom Metazoa; phylum Chordata; class Aves; order Anseriformes; family Anatidae; genus Aythya; species Aythya fuligula. The sequence goes on from NC_045593.1 coordinate 46,845,293, forward strand.
CATGGTTAAAAATGGTGAGTTTTGCTTATACAAAAGCAGATGTGGCCAGAATTTTTTTAAGTGTATGGAACCTAAACATTGTTTATTTTTTCACCTACACTTGCCTGTTTAAATAGTAATTCACCAAATCTTATTTGTAGAAGTTAATGTTGAAATGACAACCCAAGAGAAGAGGGACAGTATGTTGACTTGTCAAGACAGATTCCACTTAACATTAACCCCAAGCATCAGTTACTTACTGTAATAAACAGAAATATACATATACAAACATAACTTAATACATATATGCATAACTGAAGTTAGTTTATAGAGTACAAGAGTACAAGAGAGGATAACAGCTCTGTAAGAGCTTATCTTTGGGATGTATGATAACCTAAGACAAATCGTTCCTTTTTCTGTTTTTCTGTTTTTCTTTTTTTTTTTTCCTCATTTTCATTTTTTTTTTTTTTGTTCAATTTCTAATAATTCTCTAGTTTAGTTATTAGTCAAAATCAAATGATGTTATGGAATTCAATACAGTCAGAATTATTATAAAGAGTCCGTCCCCTTCTTTAAAAAATGTATTAATGAATCAATTTTGGAACTTAAAAGTGAGTTCATGTACGTATCTGTGGGGTGCTTTATAGCTCACTTTGTAACGCTGAATATTAAATGGGAGACTAGTGTCATTGGATCCTGAGATTAGTATATCCAATGTCCCTAAAGACTTGATGAAACTGGATTTTGAACTCCACACAGCTTTAAGTAACGTGGTGGTGAATGTCAAGAACAGGAGTATCTGACCCTCTGGAGTGCAACCAATGTAGTTAAAATTAACATGTTTGGACACTGCATATATTCATCATTGTTGCTGTATGTACCTGTATCACCTACAAGTTTAATCAAAAAGGTGCAAATAATCTCTTTGGTGTAAAAAGTAAAACCCTCTATAAGTTTCAGCCCAGATTCTTGCTGTGTACAACCATCCTCCAAGTTTCAGGAATACCTGAACCTAAAAAAATGTATCTTGGATATACTTTTAATAGGAATTTTACCTCATACATTGCTCAATTTCCTGTCAAATATAATACTTTAAAAATTTGCAATGTTGCTATTTCATCAGATAAGCTCACAGATCTTTAACCTTTGTTCTTTGTGTGTTTTCTGTACTTTCCATACTTCTGTACTTAAAATACATTCCAGTGTAGAGGTTTGTAGTCCACAAAAAAAGCAAATTATCCTGCAAGCAGTTATAGAATATTAAGTTTTTAAGATTGCTGTCTGTACAGGTAGTGGAAATTAAGTTAACATTCAGACTGGAAGAAGCTTTTACGGTCTCGCTTCTTAGAAGTTCTGCATTACAAAATTCATGTTGGAAGATGTTTTTCCTTACTTTTAAGAAGGAAGAAGTGAGAAAATTTAAGAAAACACATATGTTTAACAGTTAAAATTTTAGGAAATAAATGTACTATTCAGTCATTCCACCACAAAGCACTTCTCTTAAAAGGCAAGTTTTCTTAAGATAAAGTGTGTTACACATATCCACAAACACAGAGAAAGCAGTTAATGTGACGAATTGGAAACTTAGTTAAAATCGCAATATCTTAGGAAATCATCCATCAGCAAGTTTAGAAATATATGAATATTTAGAAATATGACATACATTTGAAAACAAATTATTGAGGATTATTTTAACTCCTATCACAAAGCCCATAAGTTTTGACCACCATTCTATAAATTTCTGAATTCTTATAGAGAGCTTTTCTATTTTTCCTTTTTTTCCCTCTTTTTTTTTTCTTCCCCCCCCCCTTTTTCTCTTTCCCCCATTTTCCCCTTTCCCCTCTCTCCCTTTCCCTCTCCATCTTTTCCCCCCTTCCTCTTCAAGGAAGGGGATACCCTTGTTCCCCTGTTCTCTTCTTTCCTTTCCCCTTTCCTCCTTTCATTTTCCCTCTTCTCTTTACTTTTCCCCTTTTCCCCCTTTTTCCTTCCTTCCCTTTCCTTCCCTTTCTCCCCTTTCTCCCTTTTCCTTTTTTCTCCTTTCCTCCTTTTCCCCTTTTCATAAACTATTATTTGAAATCTTGGAAGGGAACTGAAAAATTACTTCTCATTTTAAAAACAGTTTTTCCTGAGCACAATTTAAATCTAACACGCATGAATTCAGGTGGGAGAGGAAGGGGAAATGACCTCTGAAACCTATATCCTCATACACTTGTATGAAATGAAATGAAATGAAATGAAATGAAATGAAATGAATGACTAACATAACATAACATAACATAACATAGCAAAATGAATTGTCTGTACAACAGCTTGTTAAAAAGCAGAACAAAAATATTTTTATGATAACTTTTATTCATGCTAAGTAAACTTGAACACTTATATTGTGTCTTGCTTACAAGTTAAAAGTAGTATAATTGCATTTTTCAGAGTGTAATCTAATGAAAATGAAGGTCTAAGTTAAAATTAAAAAAAAAAAAGAGATTCTGTTTCTTTTCTTTTAATCCAGAGCTAGTACCAGCAAGCTATAAACGAATAGATTTATTTCTACTTTTGTTGCTACACCTCTTTTATCATTTTTTTCCCATTCTTTATCTTTTTTCTCCCTAATTCTTGCTCAATTACCAGAAATGTTAAAATTCTAAGGAGTAACTACTCCAATTATTCAGAAATTCAACAGTAATTAGAGAGCAAGGAAATGTGGTTTGAAAGTTAAATAGTTTAAACCCACTCTAATATACAGAATAATATTTTGTCTTAAAATTTTAATTTATTTGTGTGAAGATTCATTCACCCTGTTTTTAGAACCTATCTCATACAAACAAACAAAAAATACCCCATCAATGTTTCTATTTAAAAGAAAAGCTTCACAATACAGACATAAAAAGAAATTTACGATAACAGGTAAAGTGAAAGGTAATAGAAGTGCCCTAAAATGCTACAGGGTATGACAGAGAGCTGGTATGTCTTCATGAGTTGATAAAACTAGGAGATACATGAATCATTGGAGATCAGATGCAGTAGCCAGGTATTTTTTTCTACTAAGTGGGGATGGGGGTCTAGATTTCTGGTAAACAAACTTGGAAACAGCCTTCTGAGGCTGTTAACTCCTACCCCTTGGAGTAAAAAAAAAAAAAAAAAAAAAAAAAGGAAAAGTCCAGAAAAGAAGTCCAGAAATCTTAATGTGACAGGATAAGGAGACAGATCCCCTTTATACATTTATTTTATTTTATTTTATTTTATTTTTAGGGCAAAACACCAGGGTGTCAGCATTGAACTGAGGATTGATAGTAGAGAGAAAAAAAAAAAAAAGGCCACATATTAAAGACCTCTACTCAGTTATTATTGTAGACTATTAAAAATGATAACTGATATTAAAGTCCAGCTGTTTAAGCCAGTTTATCTTGTCTTCACTCTGATTTGTCCAGCATGAAGGCAAAACAAAATTGTAGGGATGGAAATAGAAGATTCATAAGCAAAGATGAAGCTAAAGCTAATACAACTATTCTGTTGCACTTAATTAGTCTTCCAAACAGATGATACAGATGATACAGAGTAACAGCAGAATAGAACACTGATTTATCTGAAGTGATCTTGAACAAACCAGCTGGTCCTGTATGTCTTTAACAAAGATGTCTTTTAAAAGTCAGACACAGAGACTCCAGACTCCAGCAGAAAATGTCACAGTAGACCTAAAATCGTTTATCAAGGAGTGGTTGTAATACCTGGGAGTACTGAGTGTATGCTGCAGAAAGTCAGAAGATGTTTCCATGTCTGTGAATATTATAGATGTATGCAATATATCATATTATTTCAGATTTAAGCTAATTTTGGTTTTGTCACAGTGAAGTCACAATTTCTGAATTACTCTGTGGGGACAGAACGTGGGACAGAATTAATTGCTGATGCCAAATTAAAATAACTAAAATGAATCTATTCCTAATTGACTTTTGAGCAAACAGAAACTCAATACTGAAAAAGAATCTTTACAGTTACTTTATGACACTTTATTAATAAAAGTTTTGACTGTTTCAAATGCAGCATACTAATATCTGAAAATACAATTCTTTGTGTCTGAACAACCAATGTTTTGCAGTCAGCACTGGAAATACAATGAAATGTTAGTAATCACAAATCTTATTAGAGTATATTATTAAAAAGCTGCATATCATAGAACTCACCTCTCATGAGTTCATGATTTAAGAAATGTTTTAAGTTGGCTGTGAACAACTGACCATGTGGACTGACAAAACTGCTTGCTAACTTCCTTTGAAATAAAGCTAGAACAAAGAAAGCTTGCTGAAATTAGGCTGCTGAATTTATGATGCTTTTTCAAAGATTTTTTTTTCTTAATTATGGTTGTATATTCTTGATTCTTTTCCAATTGCTTTTTTACTAATGGCAGATAAAAATGTTTTCAAACACTGCAGCAAGAATGCAGTGTATGGGCCATTGAGCAAGATACTGCAAGGAGTTCGGTGATCAGCTAAAGGATGTTCTCACTAATCACCATTTCTTGTATATTTCAAATATCCAGCCATCTCATGCTTGGCCAAAGATCATGTTTCCATATGAAGTGTCCCTGACATGGAACCTAATCACGTGGAGTGGCTGCCATAAGGGTGATCCCACTGAGCTGCTTTCTGTGACCATGCATGAACCCTTATTAGAAAAGTGCTGCCTCTTCAAGTAGGATCCACAGGTCAATGCTCCATAGGACATTGTTCTCCTTGTCCTGGCAGTTTTCCCAGGGCTTACCCTGCAGCTTTTGGGGCCATCCACATTTGGAGTAGTAATAAACTGCTTTGCGTGTATTGGCTATTGTGTCGATACTTGTCAGCTGCAAACCCTGGACCTTTGGTCCCACACACGTGTTGTGGTGGAAAGAAGGTTAGAAATATGAAAAAATATATATTCTGAAACATATTTGAAAGCCTGAGTTCGAAATTCCTTAGATCTAGCCAAGGAAATGAGAAATCTAATAAGGAAAAAGAAAACCTTAGTTTTTAAGAAAATATATTAGTTGTCTTTATTTATTTATTTATAGCTTTTAATCTGTAGGTATTGCTACCTAATATATATATTTTAAATAAACAATGTACAAAAATAAATTAGTATTTTTATAATCAAGAAACATCAGTGAATTCCAATCTTAGAGTACTTAAGGTATCTTTTCCATCTGTAATTCGTTTAGTATTTAGAAAGATACATCCACATAACGGTAGTTAGATTATCGTGTATTGCTGGATACTTCTGATGAAGTACTTGCATAGGCATAAGAGCACACATAAGTAAAGTTTTTTTTGGTTGTCTTGTTTCTACGTTTCCAAACAATAATAGGGAAAAAAAATCACATCAGTTTTAGTTTCTTAAACTAAAAATGCAATGCTTTTCATTCATTTTTAAAAAGCATTTTCATTTTCAAATTGTCCTCGTATAGACTAAGAAGTTACTACCATAGTTGTCATAAATACTACCTGTCAAAATCATGCGAATATATTCTAGAGAGGTTAAGGTAAAAATTATTATCAGTATACAGTTCCTAAAAATTATACTGAAAGAAAAAATAGATAAAACTAAAAGTGATACTAGATGCAAAAATATGAAAATTATTGCAGTCTTTCCTTGTGTGAATATTTCTGAGATTTATAAAATTCATTTTTAGCTTATAATAAATTTCATTTATTTTCCCTGTACTAACAGTAATAGCACTTCTCATTATTCTCTTGACTTCCAAAACTTTATTTGATCCTTCCAGCTTGCAATTAAGGAACATAATTTGCATGTCTGAGCTTATGTAATTAAAAAAAAATAAAAATCATCACTCAGTCGGCAGTCCTTTATTTCACTAACCTTGGCAAGCCCAGTGGTATAGAAGAAATGCACAGCATTACTAATTAACAATCCAAAATTTAAGATAGGTGGTAGAATCCCACACGGTACACTTTTTTTATTTGCAAAATGTGCATCATAGTTTTCAATGGATAAATGAAGATCACAACATACGCATAAAATTATTACACAGTGAAAGGTTCAATGACCACGTAGAAGTGCATTTTCTTGGAAGATGGAACTCTTGGAGCTATTTATAAATCTTTTGTTTTGCTGGATACTTTGCTGGATACTAAAAAAAAAGATTTATAAATCTTTTGTTTTAATTGTAATTAATTGTAATTACAATTTGGTTGGTAATGAATACCCATAAAGTGTTTGTTTGTAAATGATTTAAAAACTCCATATAGCTAGTGCTCAAAAGGAGATATGAAAAATCACTTTAGCAGGTTTCAGTTGAAAAGCTGTAATTAATTTATGTACATATGAACAGCAAAACCAGCGATGTTCATCTGCCTTAATTCTCATGAAAAGTAACAATTCAGAACAGAAATCATTACTTAGGATGCTGCAAGTCAAGTGTGAAGTTAACTGAACATCTTACCTATTCCAAACGATGTGTCCCAGTGAAATCAATCACAAATTTTAAACACTGTCAGGCAAAATATCATCCCTAGAAACATTCCCTGGAGAGAATGCCATCCAGAGGGACCTCACCAAGCAGGAGAGGAGGGCCGTTTCAATAAGGCCAAGTGAAAGGTCCTATATCTGGGCTGCGACAATCCCAAGCATAAATACAGGCTGTATGGAGAATGGATTAAGGGCAGATCTGATAAGAAGGACCTGAGAGTATTAGTTGACAAGAAGCTCGACATGAACAGAGAATGTGCACCCGCAGCCCAGAAAGTCACTGTATCCTGGGCTTCATCAAAAGAAGCATGGCCAGCACATTGAGGAAAGTGATTCTCCCTGTCTACTCTGTTCTTGTGAGATCCCACCTGGAATACTGTGTTCAGTGGTGGGGCCCCAAATATAAGAAGGACATGGGTGTACTAGAATGAGTCCAGAAGACGGCCACAAGGATGCTTAAAAGGCTGGAGCACTTCTCCTATGAAAACAGGCTGAGACAGTTGGGGTTGTTCATCCTGGAGAAGGGAAGGTCCATTGAGACCTTATAGTGATCTTCCAACATCTAAAGGAGGCCTACAAGAAAGCTGTGGAAGAACTCTTTCTCGGAGAGTGTAGTGATAGGACAAGGAGTAATGGTTTTAAACTAAAAAAGGGTAGACTGAGATAAGAAATAAATTATTTATTCAAAGCATGTTGACACATTTGAACAGGTTGTCTAGAGAAGTTGTGGATGTCCCATGCCTGGACATATACAAGGCCAGGCTGGGGCTTTGAGCACCTGGTCTAATAGAAGGTGCCCCTGCCCAGGTCAGGGGCATTGGAATCAGATGATCTTTAAGGTCTCTTTCAGTACAAACCATTCTACATTTCTGTGATTCTATTTAACCGGATTTGATGTTATTTGCAATGCTCCCAAGACCTTGTTCCACGTATGTTAGTGAAACTGGAAAGCTGGATTGTAAGCTCCTCTTTTCACATCTTGAGTTTCTTATTCAAGTCTTTTCTTTTAAAATTAGAAAAAAGATTTTTTATGATGTTTTTTTTTTTGTTTGTTTGTTTGCCGTTACAATGATGGCTGTGCTACTTCTCTTTCTTTCAAAACCTAAAAGAACTTAATCCTTAAAGTCCTTTTCTTGAACTCTGTCAGCACTGGATCAATTTTTTTGTGCCAGTTTATTTAAATAAAAATAACAACCTGGAAGAATAATGCAACATAAATCTTTTTTGTACTTTCTATTCCTCTAAATAGTGCATTTACATCCTGCCAAATGAGAGCAGTGCCAAAATTAACTTCCCCCCATTCACACACACACACACACACACACCAATGTTAAATATTAGTATTTAATTTTATTTCTCCTTTATTTCTGTGAAAAAAAAAAAAAAAAGAAAAAAAAAAGTTTGCAATTCCTTGCAGGACCATATAAGTATTATGTTCAGTATCATCTAAAATCATCTTTCTGCTTTTGCTATCAGCTTTGGATGATACTAAACTCACTTTTGGGGGGGGGGTTATTTAAGTGAAAGTAATAGATGGGAGCTCCAGCATGTGTCAAACAAGGAGAGGCTGAGGCAGTGAAGAAGGCCTTTCTCATTCCTTCCTCATTCAGAAAAAAAGGAAGGTCAGGGAGGAAAATTACTGCTGTAGGAAGGAAGGTTCAGAAAATTCAAAGCTTGGGGTATGCATTGGTGGAAAGCGAGGTAGAAGCACTGGAAATTCCAGTTTGACATTAGAAATGTTTTGCACTCATGATAGTCAAACCACTGCTGAGGGCTGCATAGACAGACAGGGGAATCCCACTCCTTGGTGATATTGAAACATCAACCAACTGAAGCCTTGAGCAATGTTGTAGAAGTTGGTCCTATTCTGTCTGGGAGGTGGATAATGTACCTAAACTACTTCATGAATTTATAAATTAATTATAAAATACATTTCCTGAAATCTGACTACTTGTTTTCAGGTGAGTATTATCTAAGTCTAACCCTAATTTCCAGAACTATTGGAATTAATAAAGCCATTGTTCAGACCTACTTTCTCAGGAATATATATTGGAAGCCTTTCCATTGATTTTAAGCAGGGTACATATCAAAGAAATTTCCTCAAAGTAAATGTAATTCTAGGGAATCCAGATAAATCCCAAGTGAAAGTGAAAATAGAAACTAATTAGCATAAGTCTTTATACTCAGACAACTCACCAAAATGATACTCTTCCCAAAAGAGCAATAAACAATAATTAGCTATCTAGAATCTTGTTAATTTGTGTACTTCTTCCGATTATAAAAACAAAACAAAACAAAACAAAACAAAACAAAACAACAACAAAAAACCCTTGCTTCCATTTTCATTATAGATCATTAGTGGAGATCCTATTTAGCAGGCAATTCCTTCTAAGTATAAACAACTGTACAAGTGCTTCAATATTTACCAGCAATTGCTGTGCTTTGACATGACTGAAGTTCAAATTCAAGTACATATTGAAAAATAATTTATTTAAAAAAAGAAAGTGTCAGAAATCCCCTGCAACAACTTCTTTTCTAAAGGAAAATGCATACTGTGCCACAATTTTCTCTAGTTTCTTAGGAAAGGCCCAGAGCTGAACCACGCTGGTGACAGTTAGTGGTCTCTGGGACAAAGCTGAGATTGTGAAGACTTCCCTCTGAGAAACAGCCAAGAGGCTGAGAGAAAATTAAGGGTGGGTGAAAATTAAGGACAGGACCAACAAAGGATAGCTAGTGGTTGGGGTCTACTACAGGCAACCTGATCAGGAGGAGTCAGTTGATGTGGCTTTCTTGTTCCAACTACAAGAAGTATTGCACTCACAAGCTGTCATACTCGTGGAGGATTTCAACAACATGGATGTTTGCTGGGAAAGCCATGTGGTGGGAAGTCAGCAATCCAGGAGACTCATAGAGTCCACTGAGGACAACTTCCTCACCCAGGTATTAGACAAACCAACTAGAGGAGAAGCGGTACTGGACCTGGTGCTCACCAATACTTGGAAGAAGTCTAGGCTGCAGTGTCCATTCCCTGTTTTAGTTTGTTATCTCGAGGGATATGGGCCTGGCTAAGAGCAAAGTCAGGACCTTGAACTTCAGAAGAGCGAACTTCCAGCTGTTGAAAGAATTAGTGCATTACATCCTATGGGATAAAGTCTTTAGGACAGTGGATCTGATCAGAGCTGGCAACACTTTAAAGATATTTTCCCTGGAGTGCAAAAACTCTCTATTCCCATATGTAATAAATCAAGCAGGGAAGGTAGTAAACCGGCATTGTTGAATAAGCATTTGCTGGTAAAAGTTAGGCAAAAGAATGAAATGCACAGACAGTGGAAATAGGGTTGTGTGCCCTGGGAAGAGCAGATAAACACAGTCCAAATGTGAGGGGATGGGATCAGGAAAGCTAGGGCACTGACAGAACTAAACTTGGCAAGGGATGCAGAGAATAACAAGAAGGGGTTCTACAGGTACATTGGCCACAAAATAAAGACTAATGAGAGTGTATCACCTCTGACAAATTAAGAGAGAAATAGTAACAACAGATGTGGAGATGGCAGAGGTACTTAACAACTTCTTTGCCTTGTTCTTCACTACTGGTCAGGCTTCCCACAACTCTTGTGTCCCTGAACCTCTAAATGGGGGCTGGGGGTGCAGAGTCCCTCCCATAAGCAAAGATCAAGTTCAGGACTTCCTGATGCAACTTACCAACTACATGTCTATGGGCCCTAATATGCCTCCTAAGGTCCTGAGGGAATTGGCTGACATAGTCGCCAAGCGATATGACTCCATCATATTTTAAAACTCAAGGCAGTTAGGCAAAGTCCCTGGTGACTGGAAAAGGAAATATCACTCCCATTTTGAAAAAGGGTAGAAAGGAAGACCTGGAACACTACAGACCAGGGAGCCTCTCCTCTGTGCCTGACAAGATCATGCAATGGGTCCTCCTGGAGGTAATGTTAAGGCACATATAGGACAAGGAGGTAATCCAAGACAGCCAGCATGACTTTACCAAGGGTAAATCATGCCTGACCAATCTGGTGGCCTTCTATGATGGAGTGACTGCATCAGCTGACAAGTGCAGACCAACTGATGTAATCTACTTGGACTTCCGTAAGGCTTTTAACATGGTCCCACAAAACATCTTAATCTATAAATTGGAAAGATACAGATATGAATGGTGGACCATCTGCTGGATAAGGAATTGGCTCAAAGGCTGCACCCAGAGAGCAGTGGTCAATGGTTCTATGTGTAGGTAGAGACTGGTAACAAGCAGTGTCCCCCAGGGATCTGTCTTAGGGCCAGTGCTTTTCACTATTTTCTTTAGTGACATAGACAATGGGATTGAGTGCACCCTCAGCAAGTTTGCAGATGACAGTAAACTAAGTTGTGTGATTGATACCAAAGAAGGAAAAGATGCCATTCAAAGGGACCTGGACAGGCTGGAGAAGTGCACCCATTTGAACGGCATGAGGTTCAACAAGTCCAAGTGCAAGGTTCTGCACTAGAGTCACAGCAATCCCAGACATGAGGACAGACTGGGAGAAGAACTTACTAAGAGCAGCACTGCAGAGAAGCACTTGGGGGTTCTGGTGTACAAAAGCCTCAACATGAGCCAGCAGTGCAGGCTTACAGTCCATAAGGCCAAGTGCCTCCTGGCCTGTATCAAAAGAGGTGTGACCAGCAGAAAGGAGTTGGTTTTCCCCCTCTACTCTGTCTTCGTGAGGCCGCACCTCCATCCTGGACCCGTTCGAGAAAGTCGAGAGGGAGTAGCTTTTGTTATCACCCTCTCCATTCCAATTATGCCTCCCGCAGCAAAGCTTGCTATGCTAAAGAACTATCACAAAAACCCTCTAAAAATGTCCAGATCTTCAACATAGTTTTCACACACTGAACTCTGTCACAGAAATATTATGTCTCTTCTATATCGGTTATATATCAAACCATGTGATGTTTTTAATCATCACTTCCTAAAGTCTATCACTGCTTATTGTGAGGAAAAATATTTCAGTTATAAAACTTTTATTAGAAATCTTGATTCATTTTTTTTGTTCTTTCTCTTTCTCTCTTCTTTCTTTCTTTCTTTCTTTCTTTCTTTCTTTCTTTCTTTCTTTCTTTCTTTCTTTCTTTCTCTCTTTCTTTCTCTCTTTCTCTCTCTCTTTCTTTCTCTCCCTCTTTCTCTCCCTCTTTTTTTCTTTCTTTCAATTCCTTACTGGTCATATAAATATCTAGATGAAGAGGGCATTTGTCAATAATTAAATTCACAGAATCATCAAAGGCATCCATAAGCCATGCATTATTCATGTGCAATTGAAAAAGAGGAGCTACCTGGATAGTGGTAGACAAAATTATTTTCTCTGGTTGTTCCAGTGCAGGTTTTTGAATCTTGAGTAATTTCACAGGCCTCTCCTCTGCTTGGTAGATATGGCAACAATGAGCTAACTGGGCATACTACTTCCTTCCTGTTTCTTGGTTGAGCCACTCCCAGAGGGGGTGGTGTCCCAGCAAGTACTGTCTTAAGAACTTGGAAGGGTATCTTCAATATAATTTTCTGTTGCTGTATGATATTTTTGGCTTCTTGCAATAATATATTTATTACAAATAATCCTTTCTCCTAAATTTAATGTTTTTCCACATCCTTAAAGCTCCTTGAGTAAAATTGAGGGCATTGTGGGTCCCTCAGGTCCTCTCTGCCATATATATATATAGACAATCTATTGACTGTAAAACCCTACTCAATCTGAAAAGAAACATCACCAAGGCAGCTGATGTAAACCAATCAAAGGGATATTCCATACCATGTGATGTCACACTCAGCAATAAAAGGAGGAAAGAGGAAGAAGAGGGGAGGGGTGGGCTCTCGTGAAAACGTCGGTCCTCCTCTGGAACACCGGCTGCGTGCATTGAGGCCTTGCTTCAAGGACGTGGTCAATCATCGCTTATTTGTGGGAAGTAGAGAGTAATTTCTTTCCTCTGCACTTCCATGTAGCCTTTTTTTTTTTTTTTTTTTTTTTTTTTTTTTTTTTTTTTTCCTTTAGTTAAATTGTTTGGTTAATAATAATCTCTCCTTAATAATTATTAGTATTTTTTTCCCCTCTAATTAAATTATCCTTATCTCAACCCACGAGTTGTTCTTTACTTTACTTCTTCCCCTCCTCATCTAAGGAGGGTGATTGAGAGAGTGGTTGTGGTGTTTAGCTGCATAGCATGGTAAAACCACCACAGATGTCCAGCAGCAGACTGTACTTGTCCAAGCCATGGGCTGCCAGCTTCTCCAAGAGGATACTATGCGATACTATGACCTCCACCAGGAGGGTCACCTAGTCATAGAAGGAGATGAGGTTGCTCAGGTAGGACTTGTCTTTCATGAACCCATGCTGACTAGGCCTGATCCCCCAGTTGTCCTGCATATGCTGCATGATTGCATTCACGACAACCTTTTCTATCACTTTTCCTGGCACTGAGGTCAGGCAGACAGGCCTGTTGTTCCCTGGGTCCTCCTTATGACCTTTCTTATAGATGGGCATCACATTACTAAGTCTCCAGTCATCCGGGATCTCTCTGGATGACCATTACCGCTGTTAGATGATGGAAAGCAGACCAGAAATTACATGTACCAACTCCCTCAGCACTCTTGGGTGGATCCCATCTGAACCCACATGTTTGTGACAGTCTGGGTGAAGCAGCAGGTCTCTAACTGTTTCTACCTGAACTGTGGGAGGTTTCTTCTGCTCCGCATCCCAGATTTCCAGGTTTGGGAGGTATAGTACCCTGAGAATAAGTGGTCTGGCTAGTAAAAACAGATGTAAAGACAGCATTTAGAACCTCAGCCTTTTTCTTATCATCAGTAGTCATGTTCCCCCTGTGTCCAGTAAAGCATAGATATTCTCATTGGCCCTCTTCGTTCCAAATAATATAAAATAATAAAAACTTTTATATACAAATATAAAACATTAAAAAAAAAAAAAAAATGTTGTACTTGACCATAGTGGCCAGGTTGAGCTCATGCTGGGCTTCTGCTTTCCTGATTTATTCTCTGAGTATGCTGGCAATTTCCCAGAGCTTCCTGCCCCTTCTTCCACCAGAAATAAACTCTCTTTTTCTCCTGGAAACACAGCAAAATTTCTCTGTTCAGCCATGATGGTCTTCCCCACCAGCCCACCTACTGGGGAAAGCCTGTACCTGCGCCTTTAAGACTTTTTGAGAAGCATCCAGACTTCCTGGACTCCTCTGGCAATCAGGACTGACTTCTAAGGGACCCTCCCTACCAGTGTCCTGAACGATTCAGTCTGCCCTCTGAAAGTCCAAGGTATCACTTTTACTAATGCCCCTCCTGACTTCACCAAGAATAGAGAACTCTACCATTTCATGGTCACTCTATCCAAGCCAACTTCCTACCACCACATCTCCCACCAGTCCTTCTCTATTCATAAACAGCAGGTCTAGAGGGGCACCCCCTCTGGCAGACTCAATAAACAGCTGCCTCAGGAAGCTGTCTTCCATGCGCTACAGGAACTTTCAAGACTACTTCCTCAGGGCTGTATTGAATTTCCAGTATATGTGACGTTAAAGTCCCCCATGAGGACAAGTGTTGGTGATTGAGTGACTTCCAAGAGCTGCTTATAGAATGCCTCATTCCTCTCTTCATCCTGGTTTGGTGGTCTATAACAGACCCTCACCAAGATGTCCGCCCTGTTGGCCAACCCCCTGATCATCCATAAGGACTCTAGCTTTTCACTCCCAAACCCAATCTCAACAGCATCAAAATACTCTCTAATATAGAAAGCCACACCACCACCCCTCCTCAGTTGCCTGTCCCTTCTTGTAGCCATCCATTGCAGCACTGCAGTCATGGGAGTGGTCACACCACATTAGAGTGATTGCAACTAGATCATAGTTTTCCTGCCACACAATGGCTTCCAGCTCCTCCTGTTTGTTGAGCATGCTGCATGCATTGGTGTAGATGCACTTAAGTTGCACCATTGCCCTCACCCTCAATCTTGGGACTTCTCCCCAGGGCTCCTCTCTATCTAGCCTCATTTCCCCCTCCCACTCCCCCCCATCCCCTTCATACCTATTTTAAAGCCCTCTCATTGAACCCTGACATCTCCTGGGCTAGAGTCCGTTTTGTCCTTTGGGACAGGTGAGACCCACTTCAATCAAAAAGCTTTCAATCTGCCATAGCCATTTCTCAGAGGCATCTCTTAGCAACCAGCCCCTTCCCCAAGATAGAAAGCAACACCTCCACACCTCCTTTCCTGCCTATCTCTTCTGAAAAAAGTGGATGGACCACTTATGTGATCCATCCCAACACATTTCCATGATAGTGCTGCTCCTGGTTGTTTCCCGTGCTGTGTGTGCTTGTATAGGGGCACTACTGCCGGGCCATTGGTCCCATCACTTTTCCAGAAGAACCCTTCCTTATTGCTTTGGGACAGTTCACATGTATTTCCTGGTTGTTTCATAAAGTGATAATGCTCTCAGGTTTCCTTCCTTCAATCAGAGGTACATTCCCTTCCCCCACCACGTCTAGTTTAAAGCCCTGTTAATAAGCCCAGCCAGCTTACATCTGAGAACATATGTGCCCCACCTGTTCAGGTGCACCCCATCCAGTGTCAGCATACCCGGTCTCTTAAAAATTAATCACAGAAACCAAAACCCTGAGCATGGCACTAGCCACACAGACAATCATTTACTTGGTCTGTTCATCTTCTTGAACTCCAGTCTCCAACTGGGAGTATGGCGAATACTACTTGCACTCCTGAACCCTTCAACATCTTTCCAAGGGACAAAAGACACAAAAGTAACTTTTGGTATTTCAGAGTCTCCTAGTTGAAGCTTTGTTTGATCCTATGTGAAAAAGTAGGAAGGGATGGTAGTCTTTAAGATCCCCCAGGCTTGGCAGCCTTTTTGTAATATAGCAAATGCAGACACCAGGCAGGATGCAAACCTCTCTGGAGAGATTATCTTCAGGTGGCAAATGGGTGCTTCAGTGCCTCTCAGAGACACGTCTCCAATTATTAACACTCTTTCTGCCTTTTTTTGTTGCACTGGCTCTGATGCAGGTAGTAGATGAGCCAACTTTTTATGGTTGCCCTTTCTGAGGTCTTTACCATTACTCACATAGTATCCTTCTTCCAGCCCTAGAGCATCATATTGGTTATGTGGGGGCACTTCAAGGGCAAGGGGGAGACTCCTCCTCCTGCTCCAAGCAGAGACTCAGGTCCAGTCTCTCTTGTTCTGTGAGTCATTTAAGTTTGTTGGTTCAGGGCTTGAGGTTTGTTTAGCTTCCTCTTGTTAGGACTTAATCAGGGCTGTTGCTTGGCCCATGTCAACACACATTTATCAATCTCCTGTTCAGATTCATGGGTGCTACATTGCCTGGTGAGCTCCTCTAGTAACATAGCCACCTGTTTGAAAAATTTATCCATCTGGGCACACTTGAACCCATGACACCCACCTCTGCTTTCATGACCTATGGGGATTTTATGATTCTGGAGTTCCCTGGAACTGAATTTCTGGGCAGCCTTTTCAGTCCCTGGGAGGTCTTTTTGATTGTAGGCATCTGCCTGGGGAGGTTGTGGCTCCTCCTTTTGGGTTTCAGCTTGAGCCTGGCAGGTACAGCAGATGGACACCATTTCAGTTTCAGTAGAAATCTCTGTCCACTGTTGTTCCCAGAATTGAAGAAGTAGCATACTTTCCTGATGCTTTGACCTGTGTTTGGTATAGTGTAGCCTGGGGACTGCTTTAACCTATAACATCTGACTATGGTCCCTAAGGACGCATCATCTGTAGATGGCTGGAGAAAAATATACACTTGTCTTTCCTTTTAATGATGAATGAACTGCAGATTATAGTGGAGTATCACTCAGGCACTCTTGTTCTCTGTCTTTTTGCCCGTTCTATATATATATATATATATTTATATTTTTATATATTTTTTTCACTCTCTCTTTTTAAAACTTACACACGCATACTTATGTACACATTTGGATATATTTGCCATATTGATGTAAAAGAAATTGAATGGTTCACTAGATTGATTGTCTGTTTTTCTTTGTGCACTTATTAACATCAAATCCTGAAACCTGGTGGCTTCAAATTACCACCACATTACAATTTCAATTAGAAGCAAACTGACTTCAGGCATCTAATAGACAATTCAAGAAAGATGAATTATATATTTTTAAACACATTACATGCAGAACAGCAATTATTAAAATCTCCAGTATTTATACAGTGTAACAGATCACATTTTCTGACAAACTGAAAAAATTCTGTCATATCCTGTTATATAAATATTCCAGAGCACTGAAATTTATTTCAGAATAACTTGGAAAGTATGATTAATGGATTACCGCAGACAAAATCTGATTTCACAAATCAACATGTTAAAGTCAAACCTTTCTTCAGCATTTATAATGAAAATTTTTCAGTTTCAAAATTTGTTGTTGAAATATGAAAGGTCAATAAAAATATGTCACGTTTGAAAGCTAGTGCCCTAACTTGCATATATATTCTGTTTTCAGAACTTCAGTTTGTTATAAAAACATTTAAAGGCAAAATACCAAACCAAACCAAATCAAAAACACTGTGATTCTCCAAACTCAATATAATCAACCAAATCTCAAATCATGTACCCCAAAATGACCGAAAGCATTGTGAGTGGTCTCAAAAACCAGTTCAGATATGAACAGCTGTCATTTATACCTGTTAATGTATCGTGTCTTGTATGTTTTTTAGAGCATTGATTGTTTTAGGAATACGAGGTTCAATATAAAAGACATTTTCTTATTAAAGCTTATTAAATGACTCAAAGATGTAAGGAGTTGCTTAACATTCAGACAAGTAAAATAGACAACTCCCTCTCTAGTAAGTATTTGCATACTTAAGAAAATGAAAAGAAAATGAACAATCCTCAACAATCCTTGCTGAGTTAAACCAAGACTTTTCTGGGGAAGAAGAGAATTAGAATAGAAGTATGAAACAGCCAAGGAGAGCTTGGACTTATCCAAGGGCACACAATGTAAAATGAGCTCTAGGGACAAAGTGACTGCCTGGACAGGTACTGACAGGCTCTTCTTTCCAGTAAGTGGCTCCCACAGATCAAAGCTTAGTCTGGAAATTTCTCCA
This sequence comes from Aythya fuligula, assembly GCF_009819795.1. Lineage (NCBI taxonomy): Eukaryota > Metazoa > Chordata > Aves > Anseriformes > Anatidae > Aythya > Aythya fuligula. The sequence continues at coordinate 46,862,858 of NC_045593.1, forward strand.
TGGAAAACTAAGTACACTATTTATTTATTTTCCCTCTCTCTCTCTCTCTCTCTTTTTTTTTTTTTTTTTTTTTTTAAGTAATTTTAAAAATATCTTTGTAATTAATAAATCTATTTATAAATATTAAAGTGGCAGAAAGCACTACATTAAAAACAACAACAATGTAAACAACCAATAATAACATATTTTTTTTTGTATTCAAATGTCTTGCCTTAATATCCCAACCTTAACCTTAAAGTAACATTTAAAGTCAATTAAAACACTAGTAAAAAAATGAATTCCAAAATTTGGTGTTCACCAGAAATCACTTGAATGCTCAAATAATAATAATAATAATAAGAAGAAGAAGAAGAAGAAGAAGAAGAAGAAGAAGAAGAAGAAGAAGAAGAAGAAGAAGAAGAAGAAGAAGAAGAAGAAGAAGAAGAAGAAGAAGAAGAAGAAGAAGAAGAAGAAGAAGAAGAAGAAGAAGAAGAAGAAAAGAACTAACAAAAACATTGGATAATTGTTGGTGTTATGATGATTCTTACCTTCACCAACCACAAATAAAGATTTCAAATCTTCCAGTTTAACTATGAGAACAAGTTTAAAGTTATTTTGCACATGGATTTTTGAAATTTAAGAGAACCATTTAATATTACATCAGCTTGTACTGACTGCACACCTAAGAATCTATATGCCTAACGATGGGTAGAATTCTTACTTGAAAATACAGAGATGAAAGTATATAAATTTATCCCTGAGCAAACGAAAGAGGATTCTCTCTCCTAGACAGATGGAGACTGGCAACCTACATAACAGCAAATAAATTTATATAATTCCCTTTATATAATTGTCTATCTAACTGTTTAACCTTATCAAGAGCAATGTAGAGGAAGGCAGACCACAGCAGTTGAAGACAGGGTTATAGTATTTCCAGGAGGCCATGGCTGTGCAGGGTAGGAAACACCATGCAGAGATGGTGACCTATGGTCACCTATGATATTTCCAAACCTGCCACCCCATGGCATGAGCAGCAAATCCAGTTCTCAAAGTGTTTTTTTTTTTTTTTTCCCCCTGTGGTTTTCTGATAAAGCTCCTCCCCTTCTTTTATTTTCAAAGCATGAGTAACCATGCCCTGGTCCTCTGCTAGGAGCTGATTTTCCCAGTTTTACTGATCAGCTCCGAGATGGCTATGGAAACTTTTTTTTTTTTTTTCCCTACACAAAACATAAAACTTAATATCTCATATCATGATGAAGCCAACAGAACATCTGCCAATAAAAAAATAATTTACATTACTTACTTCAGACTGTAGACATTCTTCATTTATTTTTAATTCAATTTGTATAATGCATATAGACACTAGACAGAAAGAGCTGTCTGTTTCTTCATCATTTTTTTCCCAATCCTTCCTCCATCTACCACATTTAGTTTTATTGGATTTCCAATAGGTTGCTTCTTTCAACCATAAAAAATATAAGTACACACACAAATATACATATATGCCCTCAAAATATTTACTGGGAGCTGGAATTTTTGAAAGTGAAAAAAAAAAATGTATTTTTTCTTTAACAACTGTAGAGGTTCTGTACACTGATATTCAAATACATCATATTATACAAAACAGGTAAGGTGAAATTATCCATTAAGAAAATAGCATATGTTAAACTTCATGACAACTTTCTTTCATAGGTCTGAAATAGCAAGTGATATGCTAATTTTTCTTGCAAGTTATTTCATTATGTTCTGTGCAGAACAGAAAAAATATTTTTTCTAACATGCACAGAGGATCTTGATTCATATATTATGTTCATTTCGCTGCAGTGTCACAGGATCTTGATTCCTGTATTATACTCATTAGCTTCGATGAAAATCTTGTTTAAACTTTGTAAGAAAATTGAAATGAAGTATACATTTCCTTCCAAACATGCCCATCCATTGACCGAAACTATCTGAAAGTTAACGGGCTCATCATCTGACCCAAAGTTTAATTCCTTATAAGAAAGATATAATATTGATACCAAACAGTTTACTCTTTTTTTTTTAATTCCTTATTAGTAAGAAAGCATTTCTTAACCAGACATAAGTACACTGGACAAACTATTACAGCCCTCTGTACAGCATTGACAAATTATTTGTCACTCACATATAAATTGAGAACATTAAATAAAAATATAACATCTCAGACAGATGAAACTGCCTCAAAAAACAAACAAACAAACAAACAAACAAACAAAAAAAAAAAACAAACGTTTTCTCAGTGCCCCATCAGCAGTTTTCTGTGCCACCCTACAGAGTGTTAGACTCATGCCATTTGGCCAGACAGGCCAGGCATAGCATTGACCTGCTCTGGAAAGGCAATTTCTTCATTTCTGTTCCCTCTATTTAAACGTAATAAGGTCTCTGATCCTGTTTGGTAAAATCACTCTCTTCTTAAATTTAAGTGAGTGTTTTTTAACCTGTGCTACAGTATCACTCTAAAGTTGCCTAAATTTGCTTGTACCCAAATTTATATTTAGTCCCTAGAGATGCTCTGCTGATTACGTATTCTGTCGAGATAAAACCTTTGTCCCCTTTTTTTCCAGCACAATAGTGTTTTAGCATTGCTGACATACCAAAAGCTCAAGCCCTTCGATACTCCATTTACTGACACAAATTACTTGACACCACTTCCAGCTCAGAGCAGGAGACACACTGGGTCATGCTGTTGGACAGCAACACCACTGGGGACAGCTGCACAGGCACCACACAGGCAGCATCATTCTAGGGACTGTGAAGAACTCAGGGCTTTGTAACCCTGCAAGTGGTGCCAGCCCACTGCAGGAATAATAAGAAAAACAGAGTCTTCAGAAATTATAATGAACAAAATTCTCTGTAAATTGATATTTATTTAATTATATGGCTTAAAAAAGACTGAGGATTGGCTTTCATTCTTCTCTGACCCATCTGAGTTTAAATTGTGCATAAGCCAGGCTATTCTGCTTACTCTCAGGGGAAGTTCAATTCATATTATCCAGCTACAGATGTAAACTTTTATTATGTTCTTTTTGTATTGCAATGAAACTTCAGAGCTTCAGTTAGAGATCAGGATTCTAATGTGTTATGCACTTTGCATGCACACACATCACAAAGTTCTTAAAAAATATATACTTCTTCAAATTAGTACCACACACACACAAAAGTTAAACTGGATACTCACTTGTTATATACTTGCAAAAAATTTATTTCTGATATATCTGAAAAATACATACAATCTGATGCAAACAGGTGCCACTGCCAAATATTACACCTTGATGTCACATATATAGCCTCATTTTTTATTTTTCTAACAAAAGTAAACAATGCAGAATGTCCTTTTCACTGGAAGATATAATAAATAAATAAATAAATCCTACATTTCCTCACAAGTTTTAGTACATTTTAGTAGTCTTAAGGTACTTGAGCAAATATGTAAACACTTCCCTTCCTCCCCTGCAAATTAAAGTGAGACTGCCTTATATTTTAATCATATAGGTTAAATATTTATTGTGAAAATATTTAAATATTTCCATGCCAAGAACAGCAACCTGACAGCATGTTATTTTAATCAGTTATTTCAATCAACTAGAGAATTAAACCAACTTACAAGTTTCCACATAAGAGATAACACCAATATTCTCACGTTAGATATATGGTCTAACAAATTGCCAACGAAACCCTTATCAAAAACAGTTGTCTTAGCCTTCCTTGCATGTGAATTTATCTGCTAATTTTATCTGTTCTGCAAGGAGTGAAACAGTAATATTGATTTCTTTTTAAAATACTGTTCAGTGGAAAGGGACAAAGAAAAAACTTAGCTAAGTTAAAAAAAAAAAAACTAAAATGAAACAACATAAGGAAGTATTAAAGTATATCAAACATAATATAATTTTTTTTTTGTTTGTTTTTATTGTTTAGGCAATGTTTTTCTTCACAGAGGCTCATACAACACTGTGCTTTGGATTTTTTCATGAAAATAGTGGTGATAACACACCGATGTTTTTAGTTGTTACAGAGAATACTTGCACAATGCCAAGGAATTTTCTGCTTCTTCTGCTGCCCTGTCAGTGAGGATGCTCTGAGTGCATGAGAAGTTGGGAGGGAGATATTCCGTACTGCATGTCATCATGCTCAGCAATAAAAGCTGGAGCAAAGAAGGAGGAAAGGTGGATGACATTTGTCTTCCCATGAAACTATTACTTGTGATGAGCCTTACATTTATGGAAGTGAATAACTTTTTTTGCACTGCTTGCATACACTGTTTTTGCTTTACCTAGTGAACTGCCTTTAACTCAACCCATAATTTTTTTACTTTTCCAATTGTCTCCCCCTCCCACCATTAGGAGGTGGGTGATGGAGTGAGAGTGAGTGTGAGACTGTATGGCACTTAGCTGCCTGGTGTGGCTAAACCACAACAATGGTAAATAGTATTAAAGTTCCATACAGCAATGATTCTCAGGTACTCACAAAGTGCTTGTTGTATCTAGGCATTATAGACCTCCAAAAACCTCATCAGGGAAGAGTTTTTATA